>NC_064615.1:673541049-673856604 GCF_023898315.1 Schistocerca nitens
GTGCAAACTGAATTATATTTGCCATTACGAGTTTTGACCACTGAGCAGGTTACTGAGGAAGAAAAGGAGAGAGTAAGGTTGGAAATAATAAAGAGAGTTGAGGATATTGAAGGTATTACAAATAGTCAAAGAGAGGAATTAAAAGGTATTCTCCTGAGCAACTGTAAGGTATTTCCGGACAGACAGGGTTTGGTAAAAGATTTGGAGTGCAAATTAAAGTTTAAGGATCATGAACCATTCTTCAAGAAGCCTTATATTATTCCATTTTCAAAAAAAGAAGTGGTGAGAAAAGAAATTCAAAAGATGGTTTCATGGAGGATAATTAAAACGTCAATCAACAGATATAATAACTGACTTGTGGTTGTAAAGAAGAACAACAGTGGTGTCAGGTTGATCCTGGATGCCAGAAAGTTAAATGAAATTGTAGTAGGGGAGAGTGACGGACCAGCTAACATAGATGAAATTGTGCAAAAGTTCCATGGATGTAAATTGCTGACTTCTTTTGATGTGATTTGTGGCTATACAAATATCATATCAGTTTGGCCAAGGAATCTAGGCCATGCACAGCATTTTTACCTGAGGGTAAGTACAGAATGGTTCAAGCACTGTAACATTCTAAATGAAGTGCTGAGAGCTATGTGTAGGAGAGGTATGAAACTAAAATTAAGTAAATCTGAATTTGTGAAGAAGGAAATTTCAGTTTTGGATCACAGGATTAATGAGGAAGATATAGAACCTGATACAGAAAAGCTTGCTGCTATTGTGGATTTCCTACCCCCAAAGAACAAGAATGATCTTAGAGCTATGTTTGGCTTCTACAGAAAGTTTGTATCAGATCAATCATTTAACAGTACTTGCCTTGGTAATTTTTTGAAAAAGAATGTAGTGTGGAATTGAACAGAGGAGTCTGAAGAGGCATTTCAGAGTTTGAAAAAAGAATTAGTAAATAGTAAGATGTTAGGACATCCACATTTTTCACTGCCTTTCTGCATGAGGACTGATGCAAGTTTTTTTGGTTTGGGGCTAGAAATTTTCCAGTTAGTACCTACGGAGATGGGGGTTGAACACAAAACTATCGCTGTTGTTAGTAGAACATTACACCCACGTGAAAAGCAATATTACATTTCAGAATTAGAGACTTTGGCAATTATTTTTGGATTTCAAAAGTTTGAGCACTATTTGCTTGGACATAAGACCACAGTGTATACAGACCATAAGGCTTTGAGTTACCTTCAGAATTGCAGGCTGAAACACACTAGGTTAACTAGGTGGCTTTGTATTTGTGACAATTTGATTTAGAGGTAAGGTATGTAAAAGGAAAAGACAATTGTGGCTGATGCATTATCTAGGATGCCAGCAGGGAAGAAGGATACTGACAGTAGTGAGAACCATGAAGAATAAGTAAGGTTGTTTTATTTGCGGGGAGTGAAAGATGATGAGCTTGTTAGGAAAATTTGCAAGCAAATGAGAAGGAAGCAGAATTTAAGGTTGGTTAAGCAGTATTACAATTCAGACAACAGGCCAAAGGTGAAACAGTACTATACATAAAGGGTTGTTGTTTAGGAGGAAAAATTTGAATGATCAGGACTGGAAGTTATGCTTTCCTGACCAACATGTTGATAAATTTATTGACTACTTGCATGAGAGTTATGGGCATTATGGGGCCAGAAAAATAGAGCTAAGATACAGGAGACAGTAATATTTAACAGCTTGTGGAGAAGGGTTATGCAGAGTCTGGAAAGGTGTGATAAATGTCAGAGAGTAAAGACAACTGGTGTGCCATCAAAGGGCTTAATGCATTCTGTCCTTCCTAGTAAACCTAAAGAGCTTATAGCGGTTTACCTTCTAGGATCATTGCCTGCATCTACAGGAGGCTGTAAATATATTTTCGTTGTTTTGGACTCATTCTCAAAATATGTAAAACTGTATCCATTTAAGAAGGCAAATACTGTTACTATAATTGAGAAGTTGACATCTGATTACTTTTGCAATGTAGGGGTATCAGAATCACTTTTATCTGACAATGGTCCACAATTTGTTTCAGAGAGGTACTGTATGGCACTACACAAGATAAAACACATAAATCTACCTATTTTCCACAAGGTAACATGAGTGAAAGGGTTATGAAGGAGATTAATAGACTGCGCAGGACTTATTGTAGTAAGACACACGTGTCATATTCAGTCATATTTGACATTCTGAAAATATTATCAACAACTTGTGGAAGACAGGATATGCCCCATGTGAGCTTATGTTCAATTAGAGACCCAGCAACATCACCAGTGAAGTAGTGGATTTCCCTCAGGTAAGTGAAGTAACACAGGACGAAAAGATCTGATTGGCTAAAGAGATGATGAAAAAGAAAGCAGCAGGAAAAACAAAAGGCATGACAAATGAGTGAATCCAACCAGTTTCAAAATAGGTGACCTTGTCCTCATCAAAACCTAAGAAAAATCTAGCAAAGTAAATGATGAGATAAAGAAATTTCTGCATGTGTATCATGGTTCTTTCAGAGTGGTACGTATTGCCGATGAAAACTCTTATGAACTGGCTTACACAAAGACTAACAGGATTTTTGGATTAAAGAATATTATTGACCTGAAATCCTATGTATCACCAATTAGGTGTATGAATATCGATCCACAACAGTTCAAAACATTTCTAAGCTTGGGTAGTATTGATTTTGTTATGAGAATGGAGTGTGCATTGAACCAGAAGTAAGACCTACGAGCAACTAGGGGGTTCAACGTTCTGTGTTGGATTCATTATGTGGCGATAATGCATACCCCAGCTGTAGCTCATGGGTGTAGCAGCAGAGGTAATATGTGGTAAAAGCCATCTTGAACACTAGGTCTTAATGTTAATTGTGGTATAATAAAAGTGTTTGGTTCCATGCAATCAGTATATGGAGATAGCTATCTACCTATAGAAGTGTGTCAGGGTACAGCCTTTTCTCACATTAAGGAAACAGAACTTTAAACATAGTTGCCTGGAATAATGTGTGGAAAGGATAAGCAAGATTTGTATGTACATCACCCTTCAGGCTAGAATCTTACAGAATTTGATGGACTACAGTAAAATAATAGTTTTTCTAAGTGATAATTTTGTCTGATCAGTAATGAGAGTTAAGTTTGCCTTAGCGTAAGGACCTGTTACTGTGGAGTGTTTTTCAGTAGAATCAATTTTGCATTGGATAAGCAGAGCAGGTGTTAATTTATTGGATAATGATGCAATAATGAAATAATGAATAATGTTAGGGTCTTAATGGTTAGGGAGCCTGTCTGCCGTAGGGATATTTTTTGAGAATGCACTGCACTAGCTAACGAGGTAATAAAGGTAAGTAAAATAATGGAGCTGACAGACATGATTGATTAATGAAAAAGATAACTATATACAAACAAATCTGTTGTTAACTATATTGATGATCTATTTTTGAACTAGGCAACATTGAGTGCAGTGTATATTGTGCAATTCATGATACTGCAGCTAGGAATGATAGCTTAATGAAAAGAGCAATATTTTAGTGAGGTATTAGTCATATAATGCTGCATTTTGTGTCTATAGGTTATCTGAAAACTTCTATTTGTGTTCTGAGGAATTATGAGCTTAAAGTGATAATACTGGAACAAAGAAAAGTAATTTTGCTGACTGACTGATAACTGTGGTGCTAGACTGATGTGAGTATTTTTGACAGGTCAACTATTTGGTAACATTTTGTGAGGATTTAATTTTCTGGTGGGATGAGAGTAACACTCAGAGTTGAGTAGAGAAGTGGGGCAATGATTCGGTACAACTTCCATCACCTTAATTTTGAACTGAGCAGTAATTAAGTTATGTGATGGTGACTATTCTTTTTCCATAATGTAATGATTAATAAATGTATGCTACTGTACATCTTGAGTTTTTCCTAGAGGTAATGTACATATTTTGGACATTAAGATGTTGTTGTTGCTGTGGTCTTCAGTCCTGAGACTGGTTTGATGCAGCTCTCCATGCTACTCTATCCTGTGCAATCTTCTTCATCTCCCAGTACCTACTGCAGCCTACATCCTTCTGAATCTGCTTAGTGTATTCATCTCTTGGTCTCCCTCTACGATTTTTACCCTCCACACTGCCCTCCAATGCTAAATTTGTGATCCCTTGATGCCTCAAAACATGTCCTACCAACCGATCCCTTCTTCTAGTCAAGTTGTGCCACAAACTTCTCTTCTCCCCAATCCTATTCAATACCTCCTCATTAGTTACGTGATCTACCCACCTTATCTTCAGCATTCTTCTGTAGCACCACATTTCGAAAGCTTCTATTCTCTTCTTGTCCAAACTAGTTATCGTCCATGTTTCACTTCCATACATGGCTACACTCCATACAAATACTTTCAGAAACGACTTCCTGACACTTAAATCTATACCCGATGTTAACAAATTTCTCTTCTTCAGAAACGATTTCCTTGCCATTGCCAGTCTACATTTTATATCCTCTCTACTTTGACCATCATCAGTTATTTTACTCCCTAAATAGCAAAACTCCTTTACTACTTTAAGTGTCTCATTTCCTAATCTAATTCCCTCAGCATCACCCGATTTAATTTGACTACATTCCATTATCCTCGTTTTGCTTTTGTTGATGTTCATCTTATATCCTCCTTTCAAGACACTGTCCATTCCGTTCAACTGCTCTTCCAAGTCCTTTGCTGTCTCTGACAGAATTACAATGTCATCGGCAAACCTCAAAGTTTTTACTTCTTCTCCATGAATTTTAATACCTACTCCGAATTTTTCTTTTGTTTCCTTTACTGCTTGCTCAATATACAGATTGAATAACATCGGGGAGAGGCTACAACCCTGTCTCGATCTTTTCCCAACCACTGCTTCCCCTTCATGCCCCTCGACTCTTATAACTGCCATCTGGTTTCTGTACAAATTGTAAATAGCCTTTTGCTCCCTGTATGTTACCCCTGCCACCTTCAGAATTTGAAAGAGAGTATTCCAGTTAACATTGTCAAAAGCTTTCTCTAAGTCTACAAATGCTAGAAATGTAGGTTTGCCTTTTCTTAATCTTTCTTCTAAGATAAGTCGTAAGGTTAGTATTGTCTCACGTGTTCCAACATTTCTACGGAATCCAAACTGATCTTCCCCGAGGTCCGGTTCTACCAGTTTTTCCATTCGTCTGTAAAGAATTCGCGTTAGTATTTTGCAGCTGTGGCTTATTAAACTGATAGTTCGGTAATTTTCACATCTGTCAACACCTGCTTTCTTTGGGATTGGAATTATTATATTCTTCTTGAAGTCTGAGGGTATTTCGCCTGTCTCATACATCTTGCTCACCAGATGGTAGAGTTTTGTCATGACTGGCTCTCCCAAGGCCATCAGTAGTTCTATTGGAATGCTGTCTACTCCCGGGGCCTTGTTTTGACTCAGGTCTTTCAGTGCTCTGTCAAACTCTTCACGCAGTATCTTATCTACCATTTTGTCTTCATCTACATCCTCTTCCATTTCCATAATATTGTCCTCAAGTACATCGCCATTGTATAAACCCTCTATATACTCCTTCCACCTTTCTGCCTTCCCTTCTTTGCTTAGAATTGGGTTGCCATCTGAGCTCTTGATATTCATACAAGTGGTTCTCTTCTCTCCAAAGGTCTCTTTAATTTTCCCGTAGGCAGTATCTATCTTACCCCTAGTGAGACAAGACTCTATATACTTACATTTGTCCTCTAGCCATCCCTGCTTAGCCATTTTGCACTTCCTGTCGATCTCATTTTTCAGACGTTTGTATTCCTTTTTGCCTGCTTCATTCACTGCATTTTTATATTTTCTCCTTTCATCAATTAAATTCAATATTTCTTCTGTTACCCAAGGAATTCTATTAGCCCTCGCCTTTTTACCTACTTGATCATCTGCTGCCTTCACTACTTCATCCCTCAGAGCTACCCATTCTTCTTCTACTGTATTTCTTTCCCCCATTCCTGTCAATTGTTCCCTTATGCTCTCCCTGAAACTCTCTACAACCTCTGGTTCTTTCAGTTTATCCAGGTCCCATCTCCTTAAATTCCCACCTTTTTGCAGTTTCTTCAGTTTCAATCTGCAGTTCATAACCAATAGATTGTGGTCAGAATCCACATCTGCCCCTGGAAATGTATTACAATTTAAAACCTGGTTCCTAAATCTCTGTCTTACCATTATATAATCTATCTGATACCTTTTAGTATCTCCAGGATTCTTCCAGGTATACAACCTTCTTTTATGATTCTTGAACCAAGTGTTAGCTATGATTAAGTTATGCTCTATGCCTAATTCTACAAGGCGGCTTCCTCTTTCAGTTCTTCCCCCCAATCCATATTCACCTACTATGTTTCCTTCTCTCCCTTTTCCTACTGACGAATTCCAGTCACCCATGAATATTAAATTTTCGTCTCCCTTCACTACCTGAATAATTTCTTTTATCTCGTCACACATTTCATCAATTTCTTCATCATCTGCAGAGTTAGTTGGCATATAAACTTGTACTACTGTAGTAGGCATGGGCTTTGTGTCTATCTTGGCCACAATAATGCGTTCACTATGCTGTTTGTAGTAGCTAACCCGCACTCCTATTTTTTTTATTCATTATTAAACCTACTCCTGCATTACCCCTATTTGATTTTGTATTTATAACCCTGTAATCACTTGACCAAAAGTCTTGTTCCTCCTGCCACCGAACTTCACTAATTCCCACTACATCTAACTTTAACCTATCCATTTCCCTTTTTAAATTTTCTAACCTACCTGCCCAATTAAGGGATCTGACATTCCACGCTCCGATCCGTAGAACGCCAGTTTTCTTTCTCCTGATAATGACGTCCCCTTGAGTAGTCCCCACCCGGAGATCCGAATGGGGGACTATTTTACCTCCGGAATATTTTACCCAAGAGGACACCATCATCATTTAATCATACAGTAAAGCTGCATTTCCTCGGGAAAAATTAGGGCTGTAGTTTCCCCTTGCTTTCAGCCGTTCGCAGTACCAGCACAACAAGGCCGTTTTGGTTAATGTTACAAAGCCAGATCATCCAGATTGTTGACCCTGCAACATTAAGATGATGAGTCCATAAATGATGTGAATTTCAAACCAGGACTTGGTATGAGAGTGATTTTGCAAAGAGAAAGAAAGCCAACTCTTTTAAGTTTAACCAGTTTCAGACAATTATGATTTAGAGTAATGTTTTGTAGTGTAATGTGCACTTGATTTAAAATTTTTACTAGTCCCCACCTTTCGTACTATAGCCAATTTTAGTACTAATTATTGTAATGTAATGAGGACTATGTAATCTATCTATTTATGAAGTAATGACCATTTTTGCATAATTGTTAAACATTTTTTCCTTATATTTAGAAGTAAAAGTGAGTGTACTAAAGTAGGGTATTTTGTCTGATTTTTTCATGTACTGTGGTAGAGGAGAACCACCTCCAAGGGAACTGGTAGCAGTACATTTCCTTACTAACTGCCACTTGGACATGTTGAAGGCATGGACAACTTGGTGAGAAAATGTATTGAAGAAGTGAAAGTGCTTGTGAAAAATACTAAAAATTGAGAAAGTGAAATATTCTGTCTAAAAAGTGAACTGCAATATGCAGTATAATTTAACTTTTTGCAACCAATGAGGATTTATTTTTTTAAGCAAGGCAGGACTTTTATAAAGTGATATATATCTTTGAATGTATTCATTGTTTACCCAAAAAGCATGTCACTTTTGATGAAGATGCCTTAATTTTATTAAAAGTATAACTTGTGGATATTTTGTGCCATTGTACAATACACTTTGTGTAAATATTTTGTATGGGGATTTTCATATGGCCAGTTCATATAAGTATAAATTTGAAAAAAAAAAAAAAAACAACATATGTACTATAGTTTTGATAAGATTTCTTATGTAATATTTTTTTGTATGTAGATTGTTAAACCCAATTTCTGGAGTCAGTTGTGGTCGTTGAATTGCCCAGTTAGCTATTTGCAATATCTATCTGGTCAGTGTGGGGGGAGGGGGGGGGGATATGACGAAGCCCCTCTTGTTTTGCCGTTTGCCTCCTTAAATTTGTTTTTTTTTTTTTCAGTTTTAACTAATTACCATTAACATGATCTGCATTTACATAAAACAGAAAGGTTGGCCCTCAATTTTAAAGAATATAGCACCAGATCTAATTTTGTGCTTAGTTTTGTGTATGGAATTAATTTCCTGATTTATTTTGACTATTCCTAGTTAATATTATTCATTATACTGTGAAATCAGTAATTGTTCTGTTAATTAAATTCTATTGTTGACTTACAAACAAATATAAATTCTGTAATAACGATAATCGTTTGGAAAATGAATCACTAGGATTCTTAAAGTATTTACTTGGCTCTATTCAAAAACATGTTAGCAAATCCAGCTCTTAATTAAATCCAAAGTAATTACCAGTTTCATCAAAAGTATTGTTTGTATAACTATATCTGTTAATTTCAACATTTAAACAAATAATTTGGCTTAACCCTCGTGGTAGAAGAAACTATTAAAAAGAACCATTTTTTCAATGTATTTAGTTAATTTACTGTAATTTCTGTAAATTAAACATGAAACTATGTATAGTTTCAGTACCTATCATTGTGATGATATATAAAGGCCTGATTTTTGATTCTGAGTCAGTCAGTCCATGGCCGATTTTCAGACAAGGAATCTGTACTGATTAGAACAACAGCAATGCATCAGCTTAACAGGGGAATAAGTGTAACACAATTAGGCCATGTGTTGAAACAATGACTGTGTCTGTTCAATACGTACCATATTACTCTGCAAGAACTGTGAACTGTGTGGTTACATTTTTACTGCTCATAGATATTCTACAGTAAACTGTGGTAGCAGTATGCTGATGTTTGCCTGAAAACTGTTAACGAGACTTATCGAAAGTTAAACATAGTGCACTTGCCATATTAACTGCGTATATTGGGGGTTTGTGACAGTGACAGTGAAAGTAAAGAACTGTGAGATGCAACTGTGCACCTGTCGGCTACATTATTTACAGCAGTCAGTATTGCACTTCCGCTCCACCCCCACCCATCCATTTTTCAGCCAGTATCACAATGCAGTACATTGACACTGAGAACTATCAACAAGATAATGAAGTAGGCGAATGTCACAATCTCCACAGTTTATTAGTTCTGTGGGATCTAATCATCAATGAGTGGCTTCAGCAGGGTACGAAATAACTGAAGAAACTTGTGGAGTCTCTTCCTCAGTGAACTGTGGCCATTATGAAGGTTGTAGGCATTTTTATGCAATATTAGTGCAATTCATTCTTGGGTAGGACTAAGTCTTTGTCATATCTGCTTAATTTCTCCCATTTTCTATACATAAACTTACAGTATTCAGTGGTTCAACTACCAAAATTAGCACAATAAGCAAATGAACAAAAGAGGTTTGTGATGTACATTCCCACATACTGACATGTGGGAAACTCTGGGTACATGTAAGTCAGTCACTAGAAGAAATACAGTATCTACTGTACTGCATCGACACTGCCCTCAGCCTACTCATCTGGAATTACCAGTCACTGGCAGATGATTGTAGAGGCGGGCACATTTCCTAATATTTAAAACTAGCCAAAGGCGATTATTCAAAGAGGGGAGAAGTGTTGTAGAAGTGTATTATCAGGGCTGGTGTAAGGTCCAAGCAACATGACAAGCCACTTGGAGCACAAGGCTAAAAGGGCACCAGAGACAGCCAGGTGCAAAATTGGCATACGAGGTGTATACTTATTAGTAGTGGAAACTGACATGGGTGGAAGTATAAAATGATAATAGAAGCATAAACATTACATTAAATGCAAGTGGTTACAAGCCATCACAGACTTCAGTACTAAGCGTTCTCTTAATTAGTGCAAATGTATCTGAAATATAAGCTTTACGATTACATCCCCACTTAACGCTCCATTGGTCACAACCTTTTCGTAATTTCATTCAGTTGCAAGTGCCAAAAAAGCACACAATTTCAAATTGTCATAACTCCCATCTCCTTTTGGATCGAAGGGATGTTCTTTTTTTTTTTTTTTTTTTTTTTTAAAAAAAAAAAAGGAAATTGAAGGAAAAAGCTTTTTCTTACCCAAAACACCAATTTAGAAAATAACCATTTTTTAGCTCTCAGATGTACTTGATTCAAAATTTGAACTGAATGGTGACACAAACATTAAAAGAAAACGCTAAAAACCGTATACAACCTTCAGTCTTATTCTAGTGAGCTCAGTGCTCCTCAAATTCGTTGGATTAAGCTCCTCAGAAATTCTTGGAAGGGTGGCAACTTTGCACTCATTACAGAATTTTGCGTGTTTATTGCATATCAGCTTGGCACTACACAGACATTTTGACATGGTAAGCCTCCTCAAACCAGTTTCGGTTGTGCAGGTAATGCACCATTGCCTCTTGAAGGATTGTTGGTACTTATGGCAATAATTACTGAATTTCCTCATGGAAGTAATCTTCCTCAGGCAGATTTGGAGGCTGGAGAGGATTCCATGCCTCTTCTGACTCCTTCTCTGTAGCTCTGGGTGAGAACGGCCATGGGCCAACTTTTTGAGGAATATCATCCTGTGTTAATGGCTCAAGATTAATATTTGGAAGGTAGACAAGGAGGGAGTTGATCCCAGCCACATTCCTCTTTGAATAAAAGATTGCCATTGGCCAACACTTATTGTTTTGTGTACATCACAGTTGAATGCATTTGGTTTTCAGTATCCGTCCCACCTTTTGTGGTGTTGTAGAATGTTACGATCTCTGACCTCTTGGCTTGCTCAGATTAAGAATTTGTAACACTGTCATTATGAAGCAAAGACACAAAGATCACATCGTTTTTCCCTCTTGGAATGTACGAGACCTATTGTTGAACCTGAACATACTGTTGCACTGCTTCCTTCCTTTCACATTCACAAAGACTGGAGTCAAGTGTCCTGTTTTTCCTTGCAGTACCAAAGTAGGTGAGCTTAGGCTTTTTGAGCTCATCAAGAAGACAAAAATTGGTAAACCTGTTGTCTTATGTGACATTTTGGTCACTTCCTGCTAATGGCTAACCATTCATTTGATGATGTAAGGTGGTTCATTGCTCACACTGAAAGGACCTTCAACCTGTGTGGCAGCATACACTTCCAACTTGTACATGTAGGTCATCTTTACATGAGGCTGAACAGTTTGATCCCGTATTCATTGAGTTTTGAGGGCACATACTGATGGCAATGGCATCGTCCTCTGAAACTGGAAGCATTTTGTCAATGGTGACCCTCTCTCCAACAGAACAGTTCTGATAATTCCCCACAAATAGTTTAAAGATACCATGAATAGGACAGAGCCTGTAAAACGTTTTCCTTTACTCTGGGGAATTGCGGTCATTGAAGCAAAGGCACCTGATAAAGGTTTTAAAGCATCTTAGGCTTATGAGCAGGCCAAATTTTTCAACTCCATCAGTTTCACGACCCACAGAGCACAATAAACCAATAAATGCCCAAGCTTCAGTCATATTTGTTTACCTAATGTCTCTCACTCTAGCAAAATTCCCCTTGATGCTCTCCATATACTTATTGGTGCATTTCATGATCATTTCAAGCATAGTGTCAGTTGAAAAGTGATTCCAATGCTCAACTGGGCTTTTGGTGAGTTAAAGCTACTCACACGACCCCTGGATGATCAGTGACAATATTTTCAGGTCCTCAGCGCGTACCACTATATGGTGGCTTTCTGGTCCAGCTGGTGTTCTCATCCGTCCTTAATGTGAATGGGCATCTTCATCTTCACAAGCCTCTTTCTCATCAGAATTGGCAGTCTACTGTTGTTCAGTAGCTATATTATCTTTTTTTCCTCCACTCCATCTTCTCACACAATATCATATTCTTCATTTAAATTTTCTGTTAGCACTGGATCCTCATCATCATCAT
This sequence comes from Schistocerca nitens, assembly GCF_023898315.1. NCBI lineage: Eukaryota > Metazoa > Arthropoda > Insecta > Orthoptera > Acrididae > Schistocerca > Schistocerca nitens. Next base: position 673,552,984 of record NC_064615.1, read on the forward strand.
CAGCTTTCAAAAGTCTTACTACCTCCTCCATATCCTTCTCATTACTCAAATCGAATGTCCTCTTTGCCATACTATCTAAAAATCTGGAGCAACGGACAAATGTAGTAAATCATTTTCACCATAACAGTTTCAGTTGCAATTTGAAAATTACTCACACCTCATTAAAACACCATTGTTTTCTATAAATCCAACAAAATAATCTTATAACCTGGTGAAATATAACCAATAAAGATGAATGCAAGGAAAAAATTCAAAATTGTGACCTTGGAAAGCCTGATATCTTCGGTTGCAATGTGGTTTTTTGGCTATTTGCTCTGGCTCTACTTGTGACAACGTCACAGCTACAGTGGAAGGTTGGGAAGGCCTCCTCGAGCGAGGAGGGTACTGGGGAGGGGGCATCATCTATTAACTTTAAGCACCTGTAGCTGTGTTGGCTGCAAAACACCTGGCTTACAAGCTGCCCTTCTGTCTCAACAAATTACAAGGGTCTATGCAAAGTGATGAACACATTTTGTAACCTGAAATATACTCCCAGACGCAGAGATAACAGAATCTGACGTTTCTAGGAATTGGTAAGCTCACAGAAAGCAGTGCAAAAAAGGGGTAAAGTTACATAGTAGTACAATACTTGCACGAAACTGTTGAATGCATACATCCCAACCCCTAAGTATTACAAAATCACACCTTATGGTGTAACATTCTTTTAAAAAATTCTTTGAGATACTTTGGAGGAAGATGAGTGCATATAACAAATAAATCTGGTGTTATCGTGTAATGTGTTGTAACTGCAAGTCGTGTGCCCACTCTGAGTTACTGTTAGCAAAAACTTTATATGAACTGTTCGGGCAATGCAACCACCAATAACAATAAAGAAATACAGTCACTACAAAATACATTAAGCCCCTTAGGTACTGAATCCTCTGGCCCTGTTCAAAACTAATAACATTGATCCCTGTGCATGAAACAAATAAATTAAATTGTATTACCCCTAAAGCAGCCATGGTGGAACATGATATATTCTGGTCTCTCATACAAAAATATAAATGTGCTAGCTACGGGCTCAGCGGTGTGCAATGCTGACCGCAGTGCTTTGGAATGTTCATGAAATTCTTTTGGCTGACAAATGAAAACATTTAAGAAAAATCCAACATCTTTGAAAAATATATGACCTGGACAGGGAGGCGGCACTGATTGTGATGAATTACTAACCCCAATCTTTTTAGTAAAATTATATTGCAAGTTAAGTTTGTCTTTTTAAAAAATCTGACAATTGTAGTTACATTACTAACTGATTTACGAACAATGAGACTTATACAGTGTACAGTGTACTAGACTGTGGTATGAAAGAATTTACAGGCAGGTAACACTGCCGGCTGTGGCTTGGCCACAATGGAAATATCAAGTTGCCGTTTGGAAGCTCATATAATAAAGTAAAACCCCCTACTGTCTGGCACATCCTTTACAACAGTATGTATTATCTAATGTCATTAAACTAGAATAAATGCAAATCATCAAATTACATATAGCTCCATTAACAAATCTTAGAAACATTACAAAAGTAAATATCTAACTAGCCTTTTTATCAATCAGTTTATGTATATTCTGGGGTTACTCAACAATTGACAAATTAACAGCCAACTCATCTATACTAACACACTAGCAAAACGAAAGTAATAATTATTTAACATCTTTACATAGCTTGCATTAAGACTTCTGCTTCCATGTTCTCATAATTCCTACACTAATCTAACAAATGTCATTTGTACTGAGGCATGAACTGCTATGGCCAAAGCAAAGAAAAAAAAGGCGGTTATATTACATGCAAACAGGAGTACTAAGTGCAATATAGCTTACTAACTAGCTAAATGTAACACACCACAGTAAATCATGAGATAAATATGAAATGATGAGGGTAAATTGCAGAAATAGTGGAACCTAGAAATGTGATTATTAGCCTGGGAAAAGAAAGCAATCATGCATGCTAACATAAGAAGGCAGTATCATATGCAGTCTCATAAGGAATGGTGAAAAAATGTTTTTAGGTGCAAAGCTTCTGTAACAGCCTTCCACAAACACCTCCAATCATGTGTCGCAAGATAAGGCAGATTTTCCTAGAAAGGACACAACATACATAAAATACATATTAACATCATAAAATATCATTACAGAAGAAACATCACTATATCAATATAATCCTTATTACTGAGTGCAGCTCAGGGCATGAACACTCATTAAACATGAAAATTCCATAAAATTGGTGCAGCTCAGGGCTTGAAAACTTATTAAATATTCTAATAATACTCTTATACCTAACACAAAATGCAGAGAAGAATACCTTAATCCTAAATATTTATAGGCACTCTGCCTAATTTACCCAGAACACTAACAGGAAAATGGTTATAAAAGCCTGCCAGGAAACAGTGTGAGAAGTGTCAATGGTGTTTAATATCCCATATCAGTTGCTTATGTCATGCTTTCTATGTAATACATTTCCTGCACACTTTTATGGGTGGCACATTTCACACTTTCATGTGCTTCTATTTATGGACATAATGGCTTTCTTCAATGCAATGAGACTTTGGTACATTGGTTCTGCAAAACATATGAAATGGATGAGTATTTGCAATGGACATGACTTGCAGAGTACATTGATTTCTTAAAATTACAAAGGTGAAAGCAAGTAAACTAATGACATTATCAAACACAAGAGATATTTACAAAAACCAAACACAAGACTGGGCATAAATGAAACATGGCAACATCATAAAATACAAAGAGTGACTAATCTAACAAAAAATGCAATAATAATTCATCAGACAGTAGCCTAAATTTCAGCATAACATCATAAAAAATAGCAAATTACATGGTATCAGTAAAGACAAAATAGCATCAGAAATAAATGAACATAAGACATACAGAGACTATATACCAAAGAACAAAAAATTCTTATTATGGGAAGAAAAAAGAAAAAAAAGAAAAGGAAAAAAAAAAAAAAGCGTTTCAGTTACAATTTGCAGCTGTCAGACCACCCAAGGGATGTGATCTGCTGGACACATATCAAAATAAATGGTGTCTCTTTCAGTTGTTGTTTTCATGCACATGCATATGAAGACAGAAAAAAGAGCAAAGCCTAAACTTACGGTAAGAGAACTAACCTGCAAGATTCTCCCTACTGGGCACATCGCCACCTAATAAAATGCTGAATAATCAAGGAATACTGAAAGCAAGGTACCAATAGAATTTGTATAAGTGTGGGAAATGCATCAGGTAAAAAACTCTGTGTTGTGTCATATTATTACGTACCGTCATACGTAAGTCAGAATAAGCACATATGAAAGCTGGCAATATAAATTCGCACATCTGTAAAAAAATTTAGCAATTAGCACAGTTCCTGGAAAAAAAAAGAAGAGAGAGAGAAATTATACAAAGCTGAAAGGTGGGAAAATAAATAGTTGTGGTACGTGATCTTCAAATTTATCTAGCTATGTGAAATGAACCAAAGCAAAAGTTATTCTATAAAGTGTTTGACGTTGCTGATGTGATGACTGTCTCATGATTTTCTCATTCATAAAGTTTCAGTATGAACTACATTGGGATGGGGAAGATTACGAATTCTAAAAGGTCAAGAATATGAAAGTTCAAATTTACTGCAATGACATTTTACCCTGTTAGATAGATAGTGAGTGCGTACCAATAATTATTGTCCTATGTGAAATTCCTGGAGGTTACTTACCTATTTTTTGCTGAAATTTGTGGAGCTGTGGTGCACACTTTATATTGTAAAGAGTGATGTCCATTATTTCACGGTGATGTAGTTTTCTTGTAGTAGGAAAAGAAACAATTTCAAGAATTTTGTTAGGTGGATCTATATTTTTTAACACAAGATATGCTGAAAGCATGATGGAGTCATTTGGTACGGAATTCTGAAACTCAGAAATGTACTTGTCCCAATCAATATGCTTTTTTGACAAGAGATACGACAAAGTTTTCTAATCTCTTTCATGATGCATGCTGATGGGTAGAAGCAGCATGGTATCTGGAGAGAAAAATGGGTGTAATATTTCTAGCTTTCAGTGTGTGTTTCATAATACTGATCGAAATTGCAGTCCATTATTGGAGATTACCTTCTAAACACGTCCAACATGAGGCAAAAAATGTTTAGTAAAATCAATAGAAACAGTTCTAGCAGTGGCGTTTCGTAACAGAGTGACAGATACCAATTTTAAAGTTAGTTCTACAGCAATGAATATATAACAGAAACCTTTATTAATTCTTGGAATGGATCCAAATAGATCAACTGCTGCCATATGTCTTAATTTCATGGGTACAATGGTGTACAGAGGGGCAATGCGAGATACTGTAGAAGATTTAGCTCTTTGACAAAATTTTGCAAGTCGCCAAGACTTGTCGAATACGCTTTCCCACATTTGTGAAATAACAGTTCTGTTGTAGTATCAAAAGGCATTTGTGAGCACCATAATGAGGATAGCTCAAGTGTGCATACCAGATTGATTCACTGACAAATTCCTCAGGTATGCAGAGAGTCCAATTATTATTGCTGTCTGGGTGAGCGTAGTGAAACAGAATATTATTGTGCACAGAGTAGTAAGTTCAGATTGGTGGTTGGCTCGTGTCACACCAGAAAAGTTTGATCTCTTTCCAGATGTCATCTTTGCTCTGCCCTCTGGTAATTTCTTTTAATGATGCTGAAATAGTCCCCCATTCGGATCTCTGGGCTGTGACATCATTAACAGGATAAATAACACTGGCATTCTACGGATCGGGGCATGGAATGTCACATCCCGTAATTGGGCAAGTGTGTTAGAAAATTTAAAAAGGGAAATGGATAGGTTAAAGTTAGATATAGTGGGAATTAGTGAAGGTTAGTGACAGGAGGAACAAGACTTCTGGTCAGGTGAATACAGTGCTATAAATACAAAGTCAAATAGGGTTGATGCAGGAGTAGGTTTATTAATGAATAAACAAATAGGAGCACAGGTAAGCTACTATGAACAGCATAGTAAACAAATTATTGTAGCCAAGACACGAAGTCCTACACAGTAGTACAAGTTAATATGCCAACTAGCTCCACAGATGACGAGGAAATTGAAGAAATGTATGATGAGATAAAAGAAATTATTCAGATAGTTAAGGGAGAGGAAAATGTAATAGTCATGGGGGACTGGAATTCAATAGTAGGAAAAGGAAGAGAAGGAAAAGTAGTAGATGAATATGCAGTGGGGGTTAGTTATGAGAGAGGAAGCCACCTGGTAGAATTTTGCACAGAGCATAACTTAATCGTAGCTACCAATTGGTTTAAGAATGATGAAAGAAGGTTGTACGAGGTGGAATCCAAAGTTTTTGGGACTAGTGCTGCCATCTGGAAAGTAGGAGTAGTAGATCTTTGCACCACTAGGTGGAGAGAGTTGCATATCTGATGAGTCAGTGTGTGGAGTGGCATTCAGCTGGGAGGAATTGTTGTGTGTCCACAGTGATTTCCATAATACTCTGTGTTTGGTGTGTGGCGATTTTACGAGGGTCCGTGAACAGAACAGCACATGTGTATCAAATTCTGTGTGAATCTCAGGAAAAGTGCTATGTAGACTCATGCAATGATTCAACAAGTGTTTGGGGGACAGGGCATGCACGTACGACAAAGCAACAATCATCCCAGTGGAAGAGCCCGGGCTTTTCAAGACCTTAAAAAGCGAGACAGGTGAAGAGCAAAATGAAGAGCATGATCATAGTTTTCTTTGATACCAAGGGAATTGTGCACAAAGAATTCGTCCCACCCAACCAAACAGTGAATTCTGTGTTCTCAAGATGAAAGGCTGTCGGTTCGACACTCTAGAGAGGATTCAAGAAGCATCGTTGGTAGTGATAAACACCCTCAAAGAACAGGACTTCCAGAAAATGTTTGACCAGTGGCAGAAGTGCTGCGACTGGTGTGTACGTGTGGATGGGAGCTACTTCAAGGGTGATGGTGACCATTAGTCCAAAAGAAAGGTTTTCAACAGATGGCAGCACCAGTCCCGAAAATTTTGGATAGCACCTCATGCACGTGCAAGAGGCCTGGAAACACTGGAAGGTTTCAGACAGATTGTTTAATGGTAAGACAGAGATTTAGGAGCTAGGTTTTAAATTGTGAGACATTTCCAGGGGCAGATGTGGACTCTGACCACAACCTACTGGTTTTTAACTGTAGATTAAAACTGAAGAAACTGCAAAAGGGTGGGAACTTAAGGATATGGGACCTGGATAAACTGAAAGTACCAGAGTTTGCAGAGAGTTTAAAGGAGAGCATTAGGGAACAATTGACAAGAACAGGGGAAAGAAATAGAGTAGAAGAAGAATGGGCAGCTTTGAGAAATGAAATAATGAAGACAGCAGAGGATCAAGCAGGTAAAAAGATGTGGGCTAGAAGAAATCCTTAGGTAACAGAAGTGATATTGAATTTAATTAATGGAAGGAGAAAATATAAAAATGCAGTAAATGAAGCACGAAAAAGGAATACAAATGTCTCAAAAATGAGATCAACAGGAAGTGCAAAATGGCTAAGCAGAGATGGCTAGTGGACAAATGTAAGGATGTAGAGCCATATATCATTAGGGGTAATATAGATATTGCCTAAATTCAAGGGCAATGTACTCAAGGGCAATATTATGGAAATGGAAGAGGATGAAGGTGAAGATGAAATGGGAGATATGATATTGCATGAAGAATTTGACAGAGCACTGAAAGACCTAAGTCGAAACAATGCCTTGGGAGCAGACTATATTCTATTAGAACTATTGATAGCCTTGGGTGAGTCAGCCCTGACAAAAATCTACCATCTGGTGAGTAAGATGTATGAGACAGGCAAAATACCCTCAGACTTCAAGAAGAATATAATAATTCCAATCCCAAAGGAAGCAGATGTTGACATGTGTAAAAATTACTGAACTATCAGTTTAATCAGTCATGGCTGCAAAATACTGAGACCAGTTCTTTACAGACGAATGGAAAAACTGGTAGAAGCCAGTCTTAGAGAAGGTCAATTTGGATTCCGTAGAAATCTTGGAAGACGTGAGGCAATACTGACCCTACGACTTATCTTAGACGATAGATTAAGGAAAGGCAAACCTACGTTTCTAGCATTTGTAGACTTAGAGAAAGCTTTTGACAGTGTTGACTGGGATACTCTCTTTCAAATACTGCAGATGGCAGGGGTCAATTACAGGGAGGGAAAGGCTATGTACAATTTGTACAGAAACCAGATGGCAGTTGTAAGAATCGAGGTGCATGAAAGGGAAGCAGTGGTTAGGACAGGAGTGAGAAAGGGTTTTAGCCTACCCCCGATGTTATTCAATCTGTATATTGAGCAAGCAGTAAAGGAAACAAAAGAAAAATTTGGAGTAGGAATTAAAATCCATGGAGAAGAAATGAAAACTTTGAAATTTGTTGATGACACTGTAATTCTGTCAGAGACAGCAAAGGGACTGGAAGAACAGTTGAACGCAATGGACAGTGTCTTGAAAAGAGGATATAAGATGAACATCAATAAAAGCAAAGTGATGATAATGGAATGTATTTTAAATAATTCAGGTGATGCTGAGGGAATTAGATTAGGAAATGAGACACTTAAAGTAGTAGATGACTTTTGCTGTTTAGGGAGCAAAATAACTGACGATGGTCGAAGTAGAGAGGATATAGAATGTAGACTGGCAGTGGCAAGAAAAGCATTTCTGAAGAAAGAAATTTCTTAACATCGAGTATAGATTTAAGTGTCAGGAAGTCTTTTCTTGAAGTATTTGTATGGAGTGTAGCCATTTATGGAAGTGAAACATGGACGATAAATAGTTTAGACAAGACGTGAATAGATGCCTGCGAAATGTGGTGCTACAGAAGAATGCCTAAGATTAGGTGGGTAAATCATGTAACTAATGAGGAGATACTGAACAGGATTGGGGAGAAGAGGAACTTGTGGCAGAACTTGACTAGAAGAAGGGATCGGTTGGTAGTTGGGGCGACGGGTTAATAAATGATTTTAAATGAAATTATGAAGTTCTTAGTTCAAAAATGTATTGAGTAAAGTCTGTCACGTACAACACTCTGAAATTCACTATGTTCTATTGACAGTAAATCTTTCTATCATAAATAGCACAACTAGCAGTTCAGAGGCGACCTCTACGGTACGTTCCTACCGAATTGTCTTTCACTCTGACTAATAATACTCAATTGATTGTTCAAAATAAATGTTCAAAATTAATGCTCGCCACAAAAGTGGAAATAATAGTTACCCCTTGCCAAGCGCGTTTGTAATTCTCACGGACGGCACACTAACAGTTACTTTGTCGAATTCTAAGCGATCCAGGACGGTGTACAGTCATCGCGAGTTCACTATCAGGTTTTACCGCAAATACGCGATTTGTTAGTCCGGCTCTGACGTCAACCGAGGCAGAGCGCAATCCGATGTTTAACAGACGTGGATCTTACAGTGGCTGAGTGCAAAGTGAACCAGTTAGTAGGTTTATCATCTGCTTTAAGCAAAATTCTCTACTCTTAAAATTACAGGTACTTAATCTACTACAATTGGGTATATTTCAGCTACAAAATTGGTTTTTACTTAATTACTTAAAAACTATAAGAGGTAGCTTAACGTGATCTCTTAGTTATGATTTTTAGGGTGAACTGAAGCATAAAACAAATTTTTACGTTTCCAACTCCAATATTTAGCGCATTTCATTTTTCCTAAAAACGTGGATTCCGGTGGTATTTATCGCTCTTTAGCTTTGAAACTTGCAGCACTTATTTATGAGCTCTATAGGCACGTGATAACCAAATTCTGGCTTTCTAGCTTTATTATTTAGCGTCACTTATTATTTTCTTAAAACTGCATTTTTATGGGAACTATCAAGTCTAGGTGCATAAAGACTTGATATTTGAAACATTATTATACTAAACTATATTTTAACGGAGTTTTAAACTTAAATTTTGACCTTTAATATTATACTGAATTGTGGTGCAATACGGGGCGCGCTTCGCGCAGACGCGTAAGGTGATGTGGCGCTACCAGTAGTGAACTGGGGTACGTCCCGGCACACTTGCTCGCCTCTGTATCTCACACGCGATACAGCGCTTGCTTTGCTTCAGTAGGACACGTTCTGAGGCATCAAGGTATCACTAAGTTAGTAATGGTGGGCTGCTTGGAGGGTAAAAATCATAGAGGGAGACCAAGAGATGGAAACACTAAGCAGATTCAGAAGGATGTAGAGTGCAGCAGTTACTTGGAAATGAAGAAGCTTGTACAGGGTAGAGTAGCATGGGGAGCTGCATCAAACCAGTCTCCAGACTGAAGATAACAGCAACAACAACAACAACACTGCAAAGTGAGCGTGAAAATGCATCTGCTACAGTGTTCTGCGTTCCTGGGATGTGGTCAACCGTAAAATCAAATTCCTGCAAATGAAGTTTCCAACAACGAGGTCTGTCATATGTGAAGTTAGCTGATAAAAGAAACTGATTAGCTTTGTGATCTGTGTAAACTGTTGTATGTCTGCCATACAGAAAGTGACGAAACTTAGAGAAAACCCAAATAACACACAATGTTTCGAGTTCGGTGATAGAATTATTTCTTTCAGCCGATGTTAGGATGTGACTAGCAAAGGCGATGTTTTTCTTAACAGTTCTACCAGTTTCCTCTATTTCTTAAAATACATGGCCACCATGAGCAGTCTTGGAGCTGCCTGTAGTAATCGAAAAATTCTTTGTCGGTGGAGGATGTGATAGAAGTAGAGCATTTTTTAGATTGAGGAACTCGGACTGTGCTTGGCCATCCTACGGTCAGATAGTATTTTTACCGCTGAGATGACATAATCTAGGGGTATCTAGTGCAGAGTGCTGTATGAAACAGCGAAAAAAATCGATCAAACCGACGAAGCTGCGAAGCTGTTTTTCGGTAGACGGAATTGAAATTCCACGGATGGCTTGTAGTTTGTCGGGATCGGGCGTAACGTCGTGTGCCGAAATCACGTGACCTAGAAATTTAATGGAACTCTTGCCAGTCTGAGAGTTACTGAGGTAAGAAAAGTTTGCAATAGCATGCGAAGAACAGAATTATGTTCCGGCCAAGAAGGTTCTGCAATTAGAATGTCGTCAGTGTATGTGGTGATTGTCTTTTAATTCGTTTGGACGAGTAGTATTCATCTCACGGATGAATGCAGCGCAGCTAATTGTTAAACCATAAGGCAATTTACAAAATTGGTAGCAGTTACCGAAACATAGGAAAGCAGTGTATTTTCTGCAATTAGGATGCAGTTAAAGTTGCCAGAATTCCTATTTTAGGTCCAAAGTGTAATAGATCGACGTTACCTGAGCTCTTTCAAGAGCTCTTTCAGTGTTTGTGGGCGATCGGTTTCAGTAATGATGATTTCATTATCTGACGTGAATCCAACACAAGACGAAGTGAGCCATCTTTTTTTGTTAACAATGTGAAGTCAGTTAATATATTGCCTAACGGCTGGTTCAGTGGTACCTAGATGTAACATAACCTGAAGTTCTTACCTGACTTGATCTCTGTAGGTGAAGGGAATGGAATAATGTTTTGCTTTAAATGTATCATGCGGTTTTACTTGGAATTAGTAAACAAAACTTGACATGGTTCCCGGTATATTGCTAAATATCTCAGAGTGCTGTAAGAGAATTTCTGCCAACTGTTGGCGCTCCCGTCGGTCGAAGCTTTACATTCATTAACTTCCTGTTGATCGTCTGCACAGTGCCACAGTCAAATTCATCAGAAATATTGTTACTATGGAAAGAAGTGTCTGTAAAAAATGTTGTATGCCGATTAGTATTCTTAGATGCTGAAATCACCTCTGCTCTGTTACTGTCTTGCTCCTCAGCTGACAAAGTATTCTGAAAAGTGACAGGTAGTTGTTGCATATCAGATTTCAATATAAGCAATGACTTCTTAAAGTTGATAGCAGCGTCGTGTTCGACAAGAAAATCCATGCCAAAGCTGACATCAGTTGTTACGAGATGAACGGTCCAGAAATTAGCGTGAAATGTGTGATCAGCAAGTATAAAAGATAGGTTGGTTTGCAGTTTCACATCTACTCACTTGTTGGAGACTGAACCTCGAACTTTCGTTTTACCAAGTCGAAAAGTGGGTCAGGTATTGTCGGCGTTACATTTTTGAAATGCTGTTTCATTTATCATTGTTACTGGTGAACCAGTGTCGATCATAGCAGAAAATAAATACAAGCAAATTTTAATTTCAACTGTGGGGTGTGAAATATTCTTTTGAGTCTGGTGTCTCTCTTGTAATAGTGTGTCCCTAATGTCATCGAAAGTTATGACGTTTTGCTGAACGGTATCATGAGTAGACGTTCCAGTGTAACGACAAGCGCTGGCACGACGATGGAGACGGAGGAGCAGAGATCGCTGTGAGACGACGTCAGCCAATAGTAGGCTGACTAGGACGACACCACGACTGGAGCAGCATCTATACGAAGCGCCGCGCAACTTACCCGCGGCCGCAGTGGAATGCAAGGTCATACAAACGCTATAGCAGTGACTTATGAACTAAACTGTTTTTCTTGCATTGAAATTGTATATACCAAAGGACATTGATTATTTACATGTCACAATTTGCTTGCGGCGTAGCTTGTGAATATGCAAATTTAAGTATTGCCAATTTAACTTACTGTAATAAACTCGATTAGTATAACCTGCTTGAAACGTTCTCTAGCAATCCGAGAAAACAGCTTCCTAGGCACCCTATATTAGACGACTGGGCAGGATGCTACATTTACGACGAGTTATAAGAACAACCCAGTGCCTGGCGGCCATGGTTTTTCTTTTGTGTTTTGCTGGTGCCTTATTTCTCTCTTGTCTGTTCTTTGCAGGATGTTTACTTGCTTAACAGTCGCGTATCGTGTTTTTGCTAATCAGTATTTTCATATGGGTTTTGCAGAAATCGCTGAAAGAATTCCCAGAACTCTTTTCTGAAGGTTTAGGCAAGGCTAACAATTTTGTTGCACACATTACTCTGAAAGACAATGCTCAGTCGAAATTTTGCAGGCCAGAAGTATTCCCATTGCATTATGGGACAAAGTCGCTGCTGTACTTAAGCAACCGCCAGATAGCGGATCTCGCGGTTCTAGGCGCGCAGTCCGGAGCCGTGCGACTGCTACGGTCGCAGGTTCGAATCCTGCCTCGGGCATGGATGTGTGTGATGTCCTTAGGTTAGTTAGGTTTAAGTAGTTCTAAGTTCTAGGGGACTGATAACCACAGCAGTTGAGTCCCATAGTGCTCAGAGCCATTTGAACCAGATAGCGGAGCTATTGCGCCCAAACATGCTAGTCAATGGGAAAGTCCACTGGTTTTGCTCCCCAAACCTTCAGGTCGCATTCGCCTCTGTGTTGACTTATGAGTCTACAGTCAACCCACAAACTGTCACTGATACTTACCCATTGCCACGCCCAGAGGATCTCATGGACAGATTAGACACTCGTCGCTACTTTTCAAAAACTGATTTGCACGACACGTATTTTAAAATACTGCTTGATGAAGAATCTCAAAAAGCGTGTGTAGTGAATACTCATTTGGACATGTCTAAATATTTGCGTTTGCATTTTGGCAGTGCTTCCACACCCGTCATTTTCCAACGGTATTTGGAACAGCTGACTTCTCAAGTGCCAAAATGTTCGAAATATTTAGACGATATTGTTGTAGCGGGTTGTACACCTGAAGATCATATTGCAAATTTACGTGCTTTGTTTTGTGTGTTATCTGATGCAGGACTAAAGTGTAGAAAGGAAAAGCGCGATTTTTTAAAACTTGATTTGCAGTATCATGGTCATGTCATAAACAGTCAAGGTGTACATTCTCTTCAGTGGCATTTGTTAGCCATACGAGATTTGCCAGTTCCTCACAATGTCACAGAATTGCTGTCAGTCTTACGGAAAATTAACTATTATCTTCTGTTCATGTTGAATGCTGCAAAAATCGCAGCTCCATTGCATCGCTTGCGTCGCAAGAATCTCCCCTTTGTTTGGACAGATGAGTGCCAAATGGCTTTTCAAAAACTTAAAGATGCATTGTTCTGTGATCGATGCACTTTGATCCTGACTTTGTACTGTTAGTGGACGTTCCTATCCTGGAATCGGTGCAGTGCTTTTGCACAGAACTGGTGATAAAGACAGGCCCATTGCTTTCGCATCAAAAATGTTGTCCAAAGCTCAGTGTAAGAGGCTTTGTTTATTGGGTATGGTGTCACGAAATTGCACCACTATTTGTCTGGCAGAAAATTCTACTGTGGCGGATCAGAAGCCTTTTCAGTCGTTGTTTCATCCGACGGAACTGGTTCCTCTACGAACTGCCCAAAAATTGCAAAGATGGGCTTTGTTGTTGTCTCAATACCAGTACAAGATTGTGTATCGTCCAACAGCTTAACATGGTAACGTGGACGCACTTTCACATCTTCCGATTGGTCCTGATAAAGACTTTGATGCTTCTGCTGCCTCTTGTTGTCACATCAGTGCTCAGGATTCTGAATTGCTTCCATCTTTTCCGCTGAACTATAGGAAAATTGCACAGGCTACGGAAGCTGATTCAGATTTGAACATTTTGCTAACATACATTCGCACATCTTGGTCTCGTTCCTTGCATAGCATACAGAACCCTGTAGTGCGCCGATACTTTGCACGTCGGCATAGCCTCGCTGTACAGAAAGGTGTGATTCTTGTTCAGAATGACAATGGACAGTCATGTGTGTTGATCCCTAAAGCCTTGCAAAAAGAAGTGTTGCAATTACTTCACCAAGGACACTGGGGGATTGTTCGTACAAAACAGTTAGCGCCTCGACACTGTACTTGGCAGGGTATGGACACCCAAATAGACGTCACAGTGTCACACATGTGCGGAAAATCAATCCGCTCCGCCACAAAAATTCTTTGCTTAGCCTAAGTCACAATCACCATGGCAACGTGTGCTGACAGTCTTTGTGGGACCTTTTTGGAACTCTCGTTGGTTGATTGTAGTTGACTCGTATAGCAAGTTTCCTTTTGCTATGCAAATAAATTCGGCGTCACGTAGCACAATTCAGGTGTTGTCCTCTTTTTTTTTGCTTAGAAGGTCTGCCTGAAATTACAGCAATGGCATACAACATCTAACTAGTGCACCATTCCATCCACAGTCAAACGGCGAAGCGGAACATTTTGTCAGAACTTTTAAGCAGCAGCTGGCCAAACATCGCTGCACACACACCAGGGATCAAGCATTGCAACTATTTGTCGCCTCCTATCGTTCGCACCCACGATATGGACCATTGCCAGCGGAACTGCTTCACAGCCGCCGCCATCTGACACTGCTCCACCCTCGTCAGCATCCAGCACCGGAGGAAGCCCATTAGTATTGCTCCGCGCCTCTTGATATTGTTTTTTACAGGCTTTTCAGCGGCAGCAGACGGTGGGCGCGAGGCGAGATCGTCCGTCGACTTGGCGCTTGCATGTATCTCATTGCAGGTCCCGACGGAATGCAGCGCCGACGTCATTATCAACGTCGCCACCGTCATATACACGGTAATCCTGTGTCTCTTCCCCCGGATTCACGGATCCGGAGGACAGCGCGGCCACAGCAGCCGCCAGAGGGTATCATCATGACAACGCGGGACGACCCCATGGAGACGAGCCTTCACCTCCTCCACCTCCTCTCGTCCTATCGATGGTGCTGGACTTGCCCACACCGCAGCAGCCGACGCCTTCTACATCTGGTTATTGGCATCAGGAGGTGGGCGCGTACCTTCTGGTCGTTTTCCGGGGTACATTTCTGCCAGAACAAAGGCCGGGTGGCGGGGTACGACCGGAAATTTGACGTCCCCTGCAGCCACAGCTTCCAGTCCAGTGAAGCGTCCACCCTCCTGTCTCCCCCGCCGCCGTCGCGCTCCCTACATGATGACCGTCATTCGCTTTGGCGGGAGGAATGTTCCGGCATAACGACAAGCGCCGGCACGACTATGAAGAACGCAAGAGCAGAGAGCGCTGTGAGACGACGTCAGCCAATAGTAGGCTGACTAGGACGACACCACGACTGGAGCGGCATCTATACGAAGAGAACATAAGCGCCGTTCAGCCTATCCGCGGCCGCACTGGAATACGAGCCGTCATACAAACGCTGTAGCAGTGACTTATGAACTGAATTGTTTTGCTTACATTGACATTGTACTAGGGTGAGTCAAATGAAAACCTTAAATTTGTAATAACAAATCGAAATTTCGCGCTGTTATCCTGTAAGTTGGTTGTGTGTGCTACAAACAGCGTACAGAATGGCCTGTAGGTGGCAGCATAGTGCAGATGCACACATACCGTCGCAGTATCAGTATCAAGATGGCCGCCCCACTTGCGACTTGCACCAGGGAAGAACAGCGTTCTGTTATTCGGTTTTTGCGCAGTGAAGGTGTGAAACCTATTGAAATTCATCGACTAATGAAGGTTCAGTACGGTGATGCATGTTTGCCACAGCAGCCATTATACGAATGGAGTAGGAAGTTCGCAGATGGTGTAACTTCAGTGGAAGATGCTCCTAGTCCACGTCAGGCACAACGCGTTGTGACTCCACAGAACATTGCAGCAGTTGAAGCCATAGTGAAGGAAAACCGCCGAGTGACACTGAATGACATTGCAGCATGTTTACAGATTAGTCATGGGTCAGCACACCACATTGTGCATGATGTGCTACAGTTTTACAAAGTGTCTGCAAAATGGGTGCCACGGCAGCTGACTCCTGAAATGAGAGAACGACGTGTTGATGCTTGTGAAAAACTTCTTCGGCGCTTTGAACGAGAAGATGATGGCTTCCTTGCAAGAATAGTTACTGGGGACGAAACCTGGGTTCACTTCCACCAACCGGAAACAAAGAGAGCGAACAAGGAATGGCGCCATTCCTCATCACCAAAACCAAAGAAGTTTCGAACAGAACCATTAGCAGGGAAGGTTCTGCTGACTTTCTTTTGGAACGAAAAAGGCGTCATTTTGGAGCATTACATGCCTATTGGGACCACTGTCACCAGTGCATCATACACAGATCTCCTAAAAAAATCATCTGTGGCCTGCAATCAAATCAAAGCGACGTGGATTGCTGTCAGCAGGTGTCCTTTTGCAACATGACAATGCAAGGCCCCACACTGCCCGTACAACAGTTGCAACAATCACAGACCTGCATTTTGAGTGTCTTCCTCATCCACCACACTCACCAGACCTTGCCCCAAGTGATTTCCATATGTTTGGACCAATCAAAGACGCAATGGGAGGAGAGAAGTTCCGTTCTGATGAAGAGGTATCCACGCGGTGCATGAGTCGTTGCACGGACTACCAAAATAACTTTTTTCTAAAGGAATTTATGCACTTTGTAAGCGCTGGAGAACTTGCATTGAGCGTGGCGGAGATTATGTTGAAAAGTGATACAGCTTTGTACCACTTCTACACAATAAATAACATATAAAAAATATTTAAGGTTTTCATTTGACTCACCCTGGTATATACCGAAGGCTGAGTTGTTTTGCTTGCATTGGCATTGTATATACCGAAGGACATCGATTAATTGCATGTCGCCATTTGCTTGCGACACACGGAATACGGAAATTTGAGTATTGTCAATTTAACTTACTGTAATAAACTCCCTTAATATGATTTGCTTGAATTGTTGTCTAGCAATCGGAGAAAACAGTTTCCTAAGCACCCTGTATTAGACGAGTGGGCAGGATACTACAGTAGCAGAATGACACTGTGCGTTTTCCGATTGACCAGCGTCGGTAGTTTCTAGTCAGATGGCTGACTAGATTAGTGGGAGAAGATTGCTGTGGTAGTTCAATCATTTGTACTGTACGGTTGTTTTGGTCTGCAGAATGCTGCGATGGATGGAAACGAACATTCGGTTCATTAAGAACGAACTGAGACTGTTGAGGCTTATTCTGATGAAAGTTGCTGTTGCCGAAATTACGCTTAAATTGTTGGTTATTCCTTTTATGTTTGTAGTTTTTGGTGAAAATTACTATACTATTGATATTTTCGATGTGACTGCGACCATTGGCTTTTGTGGAAGAAATTTTTTCCTTGCGGTTGCGTAAAATTATTAGATTAGGTTGTACTGGCAAAGCTGGGCGGTGCCACATTGACCTTCGGTTGAGCTTGTAGACCGTATTCTCGTTGAATATTCCCGTCTGCTGCGGCTGCGGCAAGAATTGCGGTTGGAAACTGTGAGTGTTGGCGTGGCGATTCTGATATTGTTCCTGCTGCTGCACTGTTATCAAAATGTTGTCTCTTATTAAAATGTCCACGAAAATCGTTATCGGAACCAAAACTTTTATTTCTCTTGTTATGAATGGGCGGAATTTATCTTTGTAACCGAATGAGTTGTTACCTTGATTGCTGTTATTAAAATTCTTATTGACAAAAGAGTAGCCGGATTACTGAATTTCTAATAATTGCAATAAGTCCCTGAAAGCTGAAATACTTTCCTTTTGCTGCCCAGTAACAAGGGGAACTCGTAATGAGCGCTGAAGTTTTGAGATGCATGATTGAATGAGCGCAGATTGAATATACGGTTTAGTCAGGTACTGGTTTTGTTGGGCCATATACTCAGAAAACTGGGTGACAGTGGGAAAACTGAAGTGTTCAAAATTGGATTAACTGATTAGCTGGTCTTTAATGCCTCGGTGAATCGTTTCCGACCAATGGACAGAAGAAATGCGTTTTGGAACTCTTTGACGGAGTGACATTGCCTTACTATGGGTCTCATACTCATCGAAGGTTCTCCCTCCAAAAAGCTACAGATAAATTACGAGCTTATATATCACTGGCCTATTTGGTGGCAGTGAAAATAAAAACCGCTGCACCCAGTCAAGGGGGTGCAGGCGTGTGCGGTTATTTCTAAATACCTTGAATTTCTTTACAGACGAAATTTTTATGGTCGAATCCTTCGTGTAGTAGATTTTGAGAAGGTTCGGCGACCTAAAAAGCTGACTGTGTGATGACTGGTTTGCATCAATGTCACGTGCACTTTGTAGTCTGCTCATATTAATGTGAGGTTGAAAAGTAGGTAACTGTTGCTATTGATGAGATTGAAACTGTTCACATGGAGAAAAATTTCTGATATTGGCTACTTCCTGATGTAAACTACACTACTGGCCATTAAAAGTGTTACACCAAGAAGAAATGCAGATGATAAACCGTTGTTCATTGGACAAATATATTATACAGAACTGACATGTAATTACATTTTCACGCCCGTACAGGACCTGCAACATGCGGTCGTGCATCATCCTGCTGAAATGTAGGGTTTCGCGGGGATCGAATGAAGGGTAGAGCCACGGGTCGTAACACATCTGAAATGTAACGTCCACTGTTCAAAGAGCCGTCAATGCGAACAAGAGGTGACCGAGACGTTTAACCAATGGCACCCCATACCATCACGCCGGGTGATACGCCAGTATGGCGATGACGAACACATGCTTCCAATGTGCGTTCACCGCGATGTCACCAAACACGGATGCAACCATCATGATGCTGTAAACAGAACCTAGATTCATCCGAAAAAATGACGTTTTGCCATTCGTGCACCCAGGTTCGTCGTTGAGTACACCATCGCAGCCTCTTGTCTGTGATGCAGCGTCAAGGGTAACCGCAGCCATGGTCTCCAAGCTCATAGTCCATGCTGCTGCAAACATCGTCAAACTGTTCGTGCCGATGGTTATTGTCTTGCAAACGTCCCCATCTGTTGACTCAGGGATCGAGACGTGGCTGCACGATCCGTTACAGCCATGCGGATAAGATGCCTGTCATCTCGACTGCTAGTGATACGAGGCCGTTGGGATCCAGCACGGCGTTCCGTGTTACCCTCTTGAACCCACCGATTCCATATTCCGCTAACAGTCATTGGATCTCGACCAACGCGAGCAGCAATGTCGCGATACGATAAATCGCTATCGCGATTGGCTACAATCCGACCTTTATCAAAGTCGGAAACGTGATGGTATTCATTTCTTCTCCTTACACGAGGCATCACAACAACGTTTCACCAGGCAACGCCGGTCAACTGCTGTTTGTGTATGAGTAATCGGTTGGAAACTTTCCTCATGTCAGCACGTTGTAGGTGTCGCCACCGGCGCCAACCTTGTGTGTATGCTCTGAAAAGCTAATCATTTGCATATCACAGGATCTTCTTCCTGTCGGTTAAATTTCGCGTCTGTAGCACGTCATCTTCGGGGTGTAGCAATTTTAATGGCCAGTAGTGTATTAGGTAACTTTCCTATGTAGCGAGCTGTCATGTGCACCAAGCTGGTTTAATGTTTGCTGCATGGACTGATATTCCTGAGACTCAGTAAACGGAATGGGAGCTGTGTCGTCTGATTTATTTTCACTTCGGTTTTCAAGCGCTTCTATTCTTGCTGATAGTTCATCACATTTTTCCGTGAGCGTAAGAACGTGTGTGGAATTGTTTGAATCTAAAGCGTCACTTGCTTCTGTAGTTTCGTTTAGCTATGTTTATCTTTTTCAAATCTGCTTTGATTGTGTCAGGGTCCTGCACCAGCTCTAATTGTTGAAGACGGGAGCTTAACGACTAAATGTCATCTGTGCACTTTTCTTCAACTTTCTGGATTCGTGTCTCAACAGTGGTTTTGAAATCAGTTACATCAGTCTGTATTTGGTTCTGTGACTGCTTTACTTTGTTAATCTCGCCTGTAACGGATTTTGTCGGCCGTTGTGGCCGAGCGGTTCTAGGCGCTTCAGTCCGGAAACGCGCTTTGTGATGTCCTTAGGTTAGTTAGGTTTAAGTAGTTCTAAGTCTAGGGGACTGATGACGTCAGATGTTAAGTCCCATAGTGCTTAGAGCCATTTGAATTTTGTAACGGAATTTATACTAGCGTCAACGTGGGTTATAAGACTACTGAACGACTGCTGTTCTACTTCCTGTCTTTGTACTGCTAATGACTGTAAAAACTGATTGTTTTCCTCTTTGTGTTTACGGAGAAAGTCGCTTTTCTGAGGTCTCAGTGTGAATTTAAAGACGTGCGTCTAACCGAGTGTCTTGTTGATCTATTGTGTCGTTTGTGCGCCGGCTCACGGCGGTAGATGCACTGAAACCTTTTACGCATGTGCGGAGCGAGGTTTGTCGACCAATCACAGCGCTCGCTGGCACGTATGCGGTCCCAGGCATCATTCAATGTTAAACTTGCTTTGTCAGTGCACTACCTATTTCATAAGTCGAATTTTGACCTTCAAGTTGTTTTCATTCATCTCTAAACCCTAAACCAAAGACTATTGATACTTCGGGTGGGGGTGGGGAGTCATTGGGAACATAGAACTTGCATTAAGAAGCTTTCAGTTCCCATGGGTTTCGCTCTGAAATTCAAAGTTACTGTGCTCTTGACTGACTAGGGGTCCGCCATGGATTTTCGACTGAAGAAGGGGTCCACCAGCTGAAAAGGTTGGGAAGCCCTGATCTAATGTAAGCAAACCAGCATAAATGAAAATCATCGAATTACATATAACTCTGTTTAAAAATCTTAGGAACATTACAAAAGTAAATATCTTACTATCCTTTTTATCAAATCAGTTTATGCACCGTACATTCTGGGGTTACTCAACAATTGACAAACTATCACCCAACTTATCTATACAAACCTCTTGAGGGCTGTGTCGGGCGCGGAAGTCGCTTTCGACCGACGCGGTGATTTTAGTTGGCTGAATGCTGGGTTTGCTGAGACTGAACCCAGTGTCTCCGTAGATCGGCACGTTAGCCACTCGTATTTCAGTAGCCTCCTTCAGAACACAGTCCGAAAACGACGAGGTCTGTCTTAGCACTTACGTTTCTTAATACTTCACGGAGTCTCCTGCAGCCATGCAGTGCTACGCCACCACAGTTTTGGTTGGTCGCGTAAGTTCGGTGTGTCGTATATGTTCCTTCCATCTTTCTTCGGCTGTCCCTACAGTCTCTCTGATATATACTTAACACATTTATACGGAATATGGTAAATACCTGGTTTATGGAGCCTCAAGTCATTTTTCAATGTACCTAATAGGTCACGCGATTTCGGATGTGGACGGAAAAAGCACTTAACGTTACGTCGAGCCCGGATTCTGCCGATTTTGTTCGATACTTTGCCGACATAATGCAGATACGCCATTGTCTCCTCCTCGTCGTTTTCTGTCTACTGGGCTTGTAATTTCTGCCTGAAAGCACGTCGGATTTGTCTCTAGTCGTATACGTTCTTCTTGGAAACATGCTTCAGATGGTTAAGTTCCCTTGGTAGGCTTTTTTCGTGCGATGTGGCGTGGGCCCTGTGTACCAGCGAACGTATCACAGCCTCACGCAGGGAAGGATGATGGCAACTGGCAGCGTGGAAATGCAAATCAGTGCGGTTGGCTCTCCGTAAACACTGTGTCCTATAATACCGTCCGTTCTACGCTTTGCTAAGACATTCAAAAAGGATAGTACGCCATTCTCTCCCATCTCCACGCTGAATTTGATACTAGGATGCAGGGGCTTCAGATGTTGGAGGAGCTCCTGAGGACTTTAATTCCTATGTGGCCACACCACAAACGTGTCGTTAGCATATGTTCATCAGAGAGCCGCTTGCTGATTCCTATATCGTCTATGACTCTCTCTTTTTCTTCTTTTATGAAAGGTGTAGGTTTGTCACGGTAGGATTCTTGGATGTAGATATTTATACGTCATGACGTCGCGTATATTTCGCACACTCTTAATAGCGCTTAAAACATACGCTAACAATCATCAGTGTTGCTAAGTAGGCAATAATTCTGAGTAAGGGTACTAGGTTGGGTAGCTGTGCCGGTACTGCGAACGGCTAAAAGCAAGTGGAAACTACAGCCGTAATTTTTTCCGCAATTTTTCCCAGGACCTGCCGCTCTACTCTGTGATACTACGAGAAGAATTTTACAGAACACACAAAGACCTAAGTCGAAGTAAGGCCTTTGGAGTAGAACGCATTCCTTGAGAACAACTGATGTCCTTCTGGGAGATAGCCATGACAAAACTATTCCACCTGGCTTGCCAGATGTATGAGACAGGCGAAATATTGTTAGACTTGAAGAAGTCTCTAATAACACCAATTTCAAAGAAAGTGGTTGCTACCATGTGTGCATACTACCGAACTACCTGTTTAATAAGTCATGCTTATAGAACACTAACACAAATTCTTTACGGAAGAATGGAAAAACTGGCAGAAGTCGACCTAGGGGAAAATCAGTTTGGATTCCGGAGAAATGCAGGAAGACGCGAGACAGTACTGACCCTACGACTTATCTGAAAAGATAGGTTAAGGAAAGGCAATCCTACGTTTATAGCATTTGTAGACTTAAGAGAAACCGTTTGACGATGTTGACTGGAATACTCCGAAAATCTAAAGGTAGCAGGGGTAAAATACAGGGAGCGGAAGACTATTTAAAACTTGTACAGAAACCAGACGGCAGTTATGAGTCGAGAGGCACGAAAGGGAAGCAGTAGTTGACAAGGGAGTGAGACAGGGATGTAGACTTTCGCAGATGTTATTCAATTTGTACACTGAGCAAGCCGTAAAGGAAATAAAACAGAAAAATTTGGAGAAGTTCAGGGAGTAGAAATAAAAACTTTGAGGTTTGCTGATGACTTTGTAATCCTTCAGAGACAGGAAATGACTTGGAAGAACAGTTGAATGCAATGAATAGTGTCTTGAAAGAAGGATATAAGACAAACAACATCAAAAGCAAAACGAGGCTATTGGAATGTAGTCGAATTAAATCAGACGATGCTGAATGAAGTAGACTAGGAAAAGAGTAGTAGATGGATTTAGCTGTTTGAGCAGTAAAATAACGGATGATGGCCGAAGTAGTGACGATATAAAATGTAGACCGCCAATGGCAAAAAAAGCTTTTCTGAAGAAGAGAAATTTGTTAACATCGAATGTAGATTTAAGTGTTAGGAAGTCTTTCCTGAAGATATTTGTTTGAAGAAGTGTAGCCTTGTATTCAAGTGAAACATGAGTGATAAACAGTTCAGACAACGAGATAATAAAAGCTCTTGAAATGTGGTACTACAGAAGGATGCTGAAGATAGATGAGTAGATCACAAACTGATGAGGAGGTACTGAACAGAACTGGAAAGAAAAGAAATTGGTAGACTAGAACAAATGATCAGTTGATGGGACACATTCTGAAACGTTAAGGGGAATCGTTGTGGAGGACGGGGGGGGATTGTAGAGGGAGACCAAGCAAAAGATGAATACAGTAAGCAGGTCCAAAAGGATGTAGGTTGCAGTAGTTATTCGGAGATGAAGCAGCTTACACAGGGTAGAATAGCATGGGGGTCTGTATCAAATCATTCTTCTGACTGAAGGCCACAATAACAACAAAAAGGTTGGAGAAAAGTTCCCTAGTTCTTACAGTTACTGTATAACGTGACAGCCCAAGAACAGATCCCGATTGTCACCGGACAGTCATCTTTGCTTGCACGAGGATGACGCGCTCTGTAGGAAGGATGTTTGAAGTTTTATTTAGAAGTGCTAAAGTTATTCAAGGGGCAAACTATTTTGCATCAGTGTACGTGGAGGTCAGTTAACATCTCTGTCTGCCATTACAAGCCAAAAACGTTTTACTGTTTCTCAATAACGGAGTGAAGTTGAAAATTATCTAGAAAGTGGGGTGGGTCACTGGAAATTGCCTCATTCTCAGGAAACATTTTAACGGAATCTGAACAAAGCCAACCACTTCAGTTTTTGAACTCGCAAAAATAATTTCATTTCTCCAGGTACAGAAGTGGCGCGCCGGCCGCGGTGGTCTAGCGGTTCTGGCGCTGCAGTCCGGAACCGCGGGACTGCTACGGTCGCAGGTTCGAATCCTGCCTCGGGCATGGGTGTGTGTGATGTCCTTAGGTTAGTTAGGTTTAAGTAGTTCTAAGTTCTAGGGGACTTATGACCTAAGATGTTGAGTCCCATAGTGCTCAGAGCCATTTGAACCATTTGAACAGAAGTGGCGCGTTTTCTATCCTTTATGAGTCGGTGTTGGAACACAGTCGTCAGAGAGGGTTTGTTAATATTACAGTTAGCAGAGAGTCAGACCACTGTCGCAAGCTGTCCAAAATTTCAAAAATAGATTGAAAAAAAAAAAAAATTTACGGCTATCGCCTTATTGCTGGAACCAACTCTCTCCCCTCCTTCCCCGCCCCGCCTTGCATCCCCTTTCCGTTCAGGAATAAATAAATAATAAAAAAAACAGGAACTTCTTAACCCCGTACACTGTGATGCTGATATACAAGCCGCCGACTAGGAGCCAAATGGGTCGGGTGGCATGCATTTTGTCGCATGACGTTGTAGCTGTCCTCTATAATAATTTAATTACCTTCAACATCATGTTCTCCTCCCTTACAGCCACGTTATTTAATTAAAATATTATGTTACACTCTCATGCCGACTTTTTCAGTGTGTTCCTTATACAGAAGAAGAAAATATGTGCATCCAGCGAAAATAGGCAGTAAAAAAATTGAGAGACCATTTGAGTGTTAGGCCTGCGCCCGTTATGCTTCAAAAGGTTCGCAGATTGCTGCCCTCTTTCCGTAACTACACCCTTACCTTGCAGATCGTCAGAAATAACCGTTATTGAACATTTTGCTTGTTTCTTTGGCCTCTCACAGCACTTTAGAATATTGTGTTGTCTACGATTTACGGACAAATAAGCGAGAAGTGCAATGCATAAGCAATGTACCAGGAACAGTTACAGCATATCTGAAAGCATACCTGAATGTAAGCTAGGACACGCTGGAGTGTGTCTAGTAATGTAAGACCTATGCCAAAAATCCATCATGTTTTAGTAATAATGTTGGTTAATTTCTAAGAAAACGGAGGCAGGTGACAGACCTTGAGCGAAACAAAATGAAAATGCTAAAAAATGCAAGAAGATTTCATGATGCAGAAGTTTATCGATAGTAATTAATGTATAAATAAAAATAAAGTTGGCAGAAATTCTAGATCCCTGGGTGTTCCGACGTTGTTTGTCGTAAAATGTCATGTCACAGCCCTTATTTCATGTCTCCACAAGGACACTGAAACGGAAGCTAAACAGTAGATCTATGAGGTGCAATGAAATGAAAAGGAGACGGATGGAAAAACTAAGTAAACTCTTTATTATTTCAAAAGTAATTGCCATAATTGTTAATACATTTATTCCACTGTGAAACAAGACGGTTAATGCTTTCATCGAAAGATCTCTGCTGTTGCCTACGGAAACATGATTGTACCCAGGCGTGCACTTCTTCGTCCGAAGCAAATCGACGGCCACGAAGTCTTTCTTCAGAGCACCAAAAATACAAAAATCGCATGGAGAGAGATCGAGACCGTGTGGAGGATGTGTAAGGCCTTCCCATCGAAACTTCTGTAGCGAAGTTGAAACAGCCTTGGCAACAAGTGGGCGTACATTTTCCTGCAACAGAAGGACTCCGTCTGTCAACATTCCTGGCCCTTTGGACTTGATGGCACGCTTCAATTTTTCCAAAGTGCCCACGTACCTCTGTGCGTTGATTGTGGCTCCATGTTCTAGAAGGTCAATGAGCATCGGCCCTTGCAGTCAAAGAGAAAGGTCATCTTGACATCCCGGAGATGGAGTGCCTACTGTTTCGACTAAGGTGCAGAAGTTTCGCTGGCAAGCCCTTACACATCCTAGTTGCATTTCCAGTGTCTTATCAGGCGATTTCCATATTTTTGGAGCTCTGGAGAATGACATTCGTAGCCGTTGATTTGCTTCGGACGAAGAAGTGCACGCGTGGGTACAATCATGGTTCTGTGGACCATCGCAAACATTTTTCCGTGAAGATATTGATCGTCTTGTCCCATAGTGGAATGAATATATTAACAGTTACTGCGATAGCTTTTGAAATAATAAACGGTTTATTTACTTTTTTCCATCTGTCTAGTCTGCATAGGACTGCCCCTTATGAAACACAGCAAAACCCATAGATCCGTGGTAGTTGCTTGAAAAAAAAAAGTGTCGGAGCATCTGTAGCATATCAGTTAATTATATACGAACACTTAGCGAAATGATTCGCTCTTCTAGGGGTTGTGTATCGGAAACCGTTGGAAAAACGATAAAAACAGCCGGCATGTGTCAAGAAGAGTACGGTCGTTCTAGAACGTTAAGAGATTTCTACAAGACAGATACGGGAAACAGAAGATATATGGTTCTCTTGTCTTTATGCTGTAGCATTATGAAACATGTTTTTATTGATTATTCGTTATTAGTATTCTTCTTGATAGGAAAGTGTCTGAAACAGTGGTGAAGTCATTAGAAGATTTAATGACGTAGGTGCTTCCTCTTCTGTGTAAACGAAGACGGAATTGGGGAGAGAAGGTTCTTGAGAATATTACTTGTTTACATATCATACCAACATTATAACAGTGTGATACAAATGTATTTATGTCCTCGCTCAACAATTTTGGTATCCCGTATAGACTTCTTCAGCTACAGTGTAGTGCAGTAATCATGAATCTGGATGAGAAGTGCTGTAGCAGATGGCCAAGCGATGTTGCCTGTAATGCAGATTGGACAGGTCATGTCCTATTGTCCTCCTCACATTCTAGGTAAAAGACATACCAATGGAGTATCGTAGTTGGTTGATCGTGAGAAAATGCAGTGTAGTGTTTTAGCAAAATCAGTAAGTAGTAGTGAAAATGCCGCCATGAAGTATTATATTAGCAGCAACAGGCTAGTGGCCACAGTGTGGTGATATCTGGGTTAGAGTAGCATACACGTAAGATGATTGGGGCCGGCCGCTGTGGCCGAGCGGCTCTAGGCGCTTCAGTCCGGAACCGCGCTGCTGCTACGGTCGCAGGTTAGAATCCTGCCTCGGGCATGGATGTGTGTGATCTCCTCAGGTTAGTTAGGTTTAAGTAGTTCTAAGTCTAGGGGACTCATGACCTCAGATGTTAAGTCCCATAGTGCTTAGAGCCATTTTCGATGATTGGGTTTAGATGAGGCTAGCCGCACTCAGTGGAAAACTGCACAATACAGTGGTAATGACCATAGGTGGTGGGTCGATGTCACCACACCAGGGCAAGCCTCGTGTTATGGGCGACTTGACTAGGTACCAAGATTAGGTGAAACATATGTACCTCAGAGTTATATAAATCTGTCTGTTTTATGTGGCAGAGGCATTTCCTTTCGCCAGAGTCCAGCAGCACCACCAAGACGCCAGGCCCACACCGGACAACGAGATAACTGGGCATTGCCAGCAGCAGCCATGGGTTTGAGACTGGGATGCTCCTGTTGTCGCCAGCGTAGCGTTCCTCACGGGACCTTGACAGCACCACCAACCTACCGTCCACACCTGCTGCATCCAGCACAGAGTTACCCGGAGGACTTAGTGCTTCAATGCCAGCTGCCAACCAACCCCTGCCAGAGGGCAGCTGGTCAAATCCCATGCAGCTCCCACGCATTGCTGCTGTGAATGCATGCGGGGTCGAGGGGCTGTTTCAGGAGGCATCGTGATGGAGAGGTAGCGCACCGCGGACATAATGACCGTGGCCTACAGAGGCCGCCGGCCGTTCACGGGCCTAATTGTCAGCAACATAGGGCACCTACACAGCATGCTCTCAGCAGGGTGTAAGCCGCCGCCCGTCCGTCAGTTCCAGACAGACTCAACAGAGTGAGGCGTGTTTTGTCTCGATGAGGTATGAAAAAGCACAAAGTATGTCTCGAAACCCGGCAGAAAATCCAAAGAGATTCTGGTCGAATGTGAAGTATGTTAGCGGCAAGAAACAATCAATGCCTTCTCTGCGCGATAGCAATGAAGATACTATCGAAGACAGTGCTGCCAAAGCAGAGTTACTAATCACAGCCTTCCGAAATGCCTTCACAAAAGAAGACGAAGTGAATATTCCTGAATTCGAATCGAGAACAGCTGCCAACATGAGTAACGTAGAAGTAAATATGCTCGGAATAGTGAAGCAACTTAAATCACTTAATAAAAGAAAGTCTTCTGATCCAGACTGTATACCAATTAGGTTCCTCTCGGAGTATGCTGATGCATTAGCTCCATACTTCACAATCAAATACAACCGTTCGCTCGACGAAAGATCCGTACCCAAAGACTGCAAAGTTGCACAGGTCACACCAATATTCAAGAAAGATAGTAGGAGTAATCCACTAAGTTACAGGTCCATATCTTTAACGTCGATATGTAGCAGTATTTTGGAACATATATTGTGTTCGAACATTATGAATTACCTCGAAGAAAACGATCTATTGACACACAGTCAATACGGGTTTAGAAAACAACGTTCCTGTGAAACACAACTAGCTCTTTATTCACATGCCATTGACAAGGGATTTCAGATCAATTCCGTATTTCTGGATTTCCGGAAGGCTTTTGACATTGTACCACACAAGCGGCTCGTAGTGAAATTGCGTGCTTACGGAATATCGTCTCAGTTATGTGACTGGATTTGTGATTTCCAGTCAGAGACGTCACAGTTCGTAGTAACTGACTGAAAGTCATCGAGTAAAACAGAAGTGATTTCTGGCGTTCCCCAAGGTAGTGTTACAGGCCCTTTGCTGTTCCTTATCCATATACACGATTTAGGAGACAATCTGAGCAGCCGTCTTCGGTTGTTTGCAGATGACGCTGTCGTTTATCGACTAATAAAGTCATCATAAGATCAAAACAAACTGCAAAACGATCTAGAAAAAATTTCTTAATGGTGCGAAAAGTGGCAGTTGACCCTAAATAACGAAAAGTGTGAGGTCATCCACATGAGAACTAAAAGGAACTCGTTAAACTTCGGTTACACGATTAATCAGTTAAATCTAAAAGCCGTAAATTCGACTAAATACGTAGGTATTACAATTACGAACAACTTAAATTGGAAGGAACAGGTAGAAAATGTTGTGGGGAAGGCTAACCAAAGACTGCGTTTTATTGGCAGGACACTTAGAAAATGTAACAGACCTACTAAGGAGACTGCCTACACACGCTTGTCTGTCCTCTTTTAGAATACCGCTGAGCGGTGTGGGATCCTTACCATATAGTACTGACGGAGTACACCGAAAAAGTTCAAAGAAAGGCAGCACGTTTTGTATTATTACGAAACTGGGGATAGAGTGTCACTGAAATGATACAGGATTTGCGCTGGACACCATTAAAAGAAAGGATTTTTTCGTTGCGACGGAATCTTGTCACGAAATTCCGATCACCAACTTTCTCTCCGAATGCGAAAATATTTTGTTGGCACCGACCTATATAGGGAGGAACGATCACCACGATAAAAGAAGGGAAATAACTGCTCATACGGAAAGATAATAGGTGTTCATTCTTTCCGCGCGCTATACGAGAGTGGCATAATAGAGAATGGTGAAGGTGGTTCGATGAACTCTCTGCCAGGCACTTAAATGTGATTTGAAAAGTATCCATGTAGGTGTAGATGTACTGAAGTTGAATAAAGCGTTCTTTACTGTCAGCAGTGTTTCCACTGTGCCCTTCCAGCCTGTCACCACCACCGCTTTCTCCACCAGTTGCAATTGCAACCTCCAGTAGAAAGACTTGAAGAAAATACCCATTTGGTGTGATAAATGGTAGCTCTCTTGAAATGTGGACAAATAAAAAAAAAGGGTAACAAAGGGAAAAAAAATCTTATAGTATGAGACTACGAGATTATTGGAACGAGTCTGAAGTACAACAGTGTGTAAAATACAACGATAGAAATGGAAAGTTTTGCACCATGAACACCTCGAACTAATGCCACCAAACTGAAAACATTGTATTTCCATGGCCGTGGTATACGCTGATTAAAAGTTCATCCTTATGGGAACTCATTTTCAGCGTTTTTAGTACATAAAGAAACTACAGCTACAGATGAAGAATGGTGTGAGTACATGATGGCTGTTGGGAGTCTCTAACTTTAACTGGAACTTTTCTGGTTGAGATTTCAACTCAGCATGCACAGAGAACATACAAGTGCAGCTGAACGCCCTCTTTCAGACTTTGAGAAAGGTCAGCCGTCTAGCGTGAAAGACACGGGACCATCTGGGGACATGGAAGCTTCATACTAATGGATCAGACAGGAGATGGCCCAGACAGTGGTGAAGTACTAGCCATCTGTCGTCCGCCATACGGCCCGACAGCCAGTAGTGGTCGCCTGGGGTGCCATTTCTTTTCATAGCTGGATCTTTGATTATCATCCGCGACACAAAGCTACGCCGACGATTCTATACGTTTCGTTTTGTTGCCCTTCCTCGTAAGCCGTCCTTGGCTTACATTTCAGCAAGATAATGCCCGCCTGCACACGGCGAGAGTTTCTATTGCTTGTCTTCGCGCTTGCCAAACACTACCTTGGCCAGCTGAGCCGCCAGATCTCGCCCAAAACCAGAAACGTTTGGTGCATTATGGGCGGACCCCTCAAACGAGCTAGGGATTTTGACAATCTAACACGTAAATTGGACAAAATTTGGCACAGTATCCTTCAGGAGGACATCCGGTCTCTATCAATCAATACCAAGACAAATAATTGCTTGCATAAGAGGCAGAGATGTACCAACGCGTTAATGACTTGCTCAATTTTTGAAGCTCTTGTTTAAAGAGAACAACAGCATTAATTTAGTAAACAAAAGGCGTAATAATGATTCTCATGCCTTTTCAATAACTTTAGCAAACACTGATGGCATTGAAATAGGTCTAAAATTATCTACATTATCCCTTTCTCCCTTTTTATAAAGCGGCTTTACTACTGAGTACTTTAATCGTTTAGGAAACTGACCATTCCTAAAGAAAAAATTACAAATATGGCTAAATACAGGGCTGATAAGTGCAGTACAGTACTTTAATATTCTGCCAGGCACTCCATCATATCCATGAGAGTCCGTAGTCTGCTGTGATTTAATTATTGACTCAATCTCCCCATTTTCTGTATCACAGAGGAGTATTTCAGACATCAATCTCGGAAAGGCATTTGTCAAGAAATTTATATCATTCCATGTAGAAACTAAATTTTTATTTAATTCACCAGCAATGCTCAGAAAATGATTGTTAAATACTGTGCATATATCTGATTTATCAGTAACAGAAATATTTTTACTATGAACAGACTTTATACCGTCGATCTTGTGCTGCTGACCAGACACTTCCTTCAAAACTGACTCTATGGTTTTAATTTTATCCCGTGAATTAGCTATTCTGTTTGCATACCACATACTATTTGCCTTCTTAATAACATTTTTAAGGACTTTACAATACTGTTTGTAATGGGCTACTATAGCTTGATTGTGATTACTTCTAGCATTTTGATATAATTCTCACTTTGTTCTACATGGTAGCCTTATCCAACTAGTCAGCCAGCTGGGCTACCTATTGCTGCTAGTACCCCGTTTAGAACGTTCTAATGGAAAGCAACTCTCAAAGAGCATGAGGAATGTGTTAAGGAAGGCATTGTATTTATCATCTGTGTTATCAGCACTGTAAACATCCTGCCACTCTTGTTCCTTAACAAGGCTTAAAAAACTCTCTATTGCTGTTGGATTAACTTTCCTACACAGTTTGTAATTATATGTGACATTTGTTTGAGTAGAAAAGGCGTTTAGTGTTAAAATTTGTGGATCATGGTCTGAAAGGACATTCACCCTTTTAATAACAGAATGTCCATCTAGTAATGAAGAATGAATAAAAATAATGTCTATCGCTGTGCTACTTTTACCCTGCACCCTAGTTGGAAAGTCACAGTCTGCATCAGATCATATGAATTTAGGAGATCTACCAATATCCTTTTCTTTGTACCATCATATACAAAATTTATATTGAAGTCACCACATATAACTAATTTCTGGCACTTCCTACAAAGCGAATCAAGAACCCTACAAAAAACAACAGTTAGTAGTTTAGTTTCACTAAATTCAACTGCCCCTGCACAGCATTCAAATATTTGTTCACTGCAATGTCTATGGACTCAAATGGAATACTGTCTTTTTACATAAATAGCCACTCCCTCACCCCACAAGGAACTCCTTGAAAAAGAGACAGCTAATCTGTATCCTGGTAAAGGAAGCCTCTGAATTGTCAAGTTATTTAAGTGGTGCTCTAATATACCAATAATTTCAGAGTCAACATCTATAAGCAGTTCACTATCTTTACCTCTAATACCTCTTATATTTTGATGAAATATGCTAAATTCCTTCTCTACTTGGAAATGTGACGTCCTCTGAAGGTGAGCCCTTAGTTAGAGGGACTTCCTTTAAGCAGGTATACCTATCAGCTGACTTCAATCCAAAAATGGTGCAGCTCTAACACCAAGTACTACAGGAATTTTTCCGTGAGTGATCCCACCACCAGCCACTACACTGTCACCTATAAGCTTTACCAGCCTTCCCTTCCCATACCTATTGAGGTGCAGACCATGGCTAGTGAAACCCGATCTACTGATAGACCCAACTCGCATCACTGAAATGTGACCAATGCCCTCTGCCGTCAGTGCCCTCTCCAGCTGCATTTAGATGAGGCCGATCATGTCGCTGAAACAGTTTGCACAAAATGCATATTAGTGCCACCAGTTTGAGTAGCTATCTTTACCAGGTCACCATCTACATCATATTCCCCATCCCTATCAAGACTGTTACCTGCCTCACCCACTATCACTATCTGATCCTCCTTCATAAAATTCCTACATAACTCTCCTATGCCGTCAGTCACCTGAACCAACTGCTGGCACACATGTCTACCATGCGAACTACCTAACAGCAGAACCTTCTTCTTTCTGTTAGACTTTGCAACTGACCTAGGCCTCCTAACAGCTGAGGACTGCTGCATGTTCCCTACATCGCCAGCTACAAGACTCTCCTCTCCACTCAACTCTGACAGTTGGTCAAATCTATTGCATATACGCAAAGTATAACTGCCTGAATATCTCCTCCTCCTAGCTGCTTTCTTGCCAACTGACAGTTCCCAATCCCCACCACCCTTCACCGTCCTCAAAATATTTGAAAATAATGAATAAAATAGATTACAGAAACATTTGACACGCCGTTGAATGATGCACGAAATCATTTAAAGCCAATGAGTCCTAACGGTCTACGCAATCCACCAGACAAATGGTTCAAATGGCTCTGAGCACTATGGGACGTAACATCTATGGTCATCAGTCCCCTAGAACTTAGAACTACTTAAACCTAACCAACCTAAGGACATCACACAACACCCAGTCATCACGAGGCAGAGAAAATCCCAGACACAGCCGGGAATCGAACCCGGGAACCCGGGCGCGGGAAGCAGGAACGCTACCGCACGACCACGAGCTGCGGACTCCACCAGACAAATTTCGTCTATAAAGTTCCAAGATTCTAAGCTAAATGTTTAAGTTTAAAGTCTCAGTTGGCACCTTATTTACTGTAGATGATTACGGGCATCATTCCAATACGCCTCAAATATTTCTCTAATCTGTTTTACTTTCTTACTACTAGATAAATGATTTCACGAAATGCATAACAGTTTTTTCTGTTTTTTTTTTAATTTAAATTTTTGCAATTGACAGTTAAATATCACACATATGTAACTTTCTATGTGCAAAATATCTAGGACTTGAAGAGCTTAACTTCTTGGCACTTCATTAACATAGCTAACAGCAGTTGTTCGTGAAATATTTCAATTTTCTTTCAAAGCACTGATTAATTTTTTGTTAACTATCCTGGTTACTTCAAAGCAACTAATTTTATTTAATTTTTATTATTTTTTAAAAGCAGACATGGCTAGACCTGTCGCTGTTCAATTTGATACCCCGTTTATCGTTGTATCACTCTTCGTTTGTCTACGAAATTCGGACGAGAATCTGACGTGTAATTTCCAGAGAGCCTTGTTTTCGCTCGGCTCAAACACTTGACCAATAACGAGGAGAAGGAGGAGGACGTGGCACGCGAGTGATTTGGACAGCGCGCATGTCGGTGCGTGCTCGAGGGCGCGGCCAGGTGGCGTGTGGCGCGTTCACTTGCGGCGCGGCGCGCGGGCCCAGCAGACGTGGCCGGCTCCTGCGAGCGGCGAGCCGCGACACCTCCATGCCCGGCAAGCGCGGCGCGGCCAAGGCGCAGGTACAGTAGGCTACCGCGAGGGCTGCCGCCGCGCGCCTTGTTCCTTAACTACACTCGCTGTTTGGGCTGACATTACTAACGTTCTGGCGTAGTTTTCGACGCCAAAGACGAAAAACTTTTACTGCTTTGTTTCTCTAAACTGTTCTTAATGAATCTATAAAAGGAAGGCTTCGACTCACGAACTATCAGTCTTTATTGAAAAAGAAAACGTCGTCTTACAAACAATTAAGGCTCTTACATTTACACTGGGCTCTTGAACAGAATTTTTGGTATTAGCTTAAAAAAAAAAGAAGATTTACTTCAACAATGTTCAGAAACATGTTTTGAGATCAAATAATCATCAGTTAAGTGAACTATACGCTGAGGTGCCAAAAGTCGTGGGATGCCTTCTAATATCGTGTCAGATCTCATTCCACCTCGCCTGGTGTAGCAGGTCGACGTGCTATGGACTCAGTATGCCGTAGGAAGTCCCCTGCAGAAATAGTGATCCATTCTGCCTCTATAGCCGTTCATAATTGCGAAAGGGTTGCCGAAATGTTCGCTGGGATTCATGTCGAGTGAACTGGGTGGCCAGTTCAAATTGGTTCAAATCGCTCTGAGCACGATGGGACTTAACGTATGAGGTGATCAGTCCCTTAGAACTTGGAACTACTTAAACCTAAATATTCTAAGGTCATCACACACGCCGGCCGGGGTGGCCGAGCGGTTCTAGGCGCTACAGTCTGGAGCCGCGCTACCGCTACGGTCGCAGGTTCGAATCCTGCCTCGGGCATGGATGTGTGTGATGTCCTTACGTTACTTAGTTCTAAGTTCTAGGGGACTGATGACCTCAGAAGTTAAGTCCCATAGTGCTCAGAGCCATTTTGACATCCCACACATCCATGCCCGAGGCAGGATTCGAACCTGCGACCGTAGCAGTCGCGCGGTTCCGGTCTGAAGCGCCTAGAACCTCTCGGCCACCGCGGCCGACGGGTGGCCAATTCATTCGCTCGAACTGTCCAGAATGTTCTTCAGATCAATCGCGAACAGTTGTGGCCCAGTCACATGTTGCATTGTCATCGATAAAAATTCCGTCTTCGTTTGGGAACATGAAGTCCACGAACGGTTGTAAATAGTCTCCAAGTAGCCTAACACAACCATTTCTGGTCAATGATCGGTTCATTCCATCTAAACACAACCCACACCCTCAAGGGGTTACCACCAGCATGCACTTACCGACCTCTTGTGTCCGTGGCTTCGTGGGGTCTAACGCCACACTTGAACCCCTACCATCAGCTCTTACCAACTGAAATCGGGGCTGCTCTGACTAGACCACTGTTTTCCAGTCGTCTAAGGTCCAACCGATATGGTCATGAGCCCAGAAGAGCCGCTTCAGGCGATGTCGTGCTGTTAACAAAGCACTCGCATCGGTCGTCTGTTGCCATAGCTCATTAACGCCAGATTTCACCGCACTGTCCTAACGAATACGTTCGTCGCGCGTGCCACATTGATTTCTGCGCTTATTTCACACATTGTTGCTTGTTTGTTAGCACTGACAACTCTACGCAAACGCTGCTTCTCTCGATCGTTAAGTGAACGCCGTCGGCAACTGCGCTGTTCGTGGTAAGACGTCATGCCTGGTATTTGGAGTTCTCGGCGCACTATTGACACCGTGGATCTCTGAATACCGAACTGCCTAGCGATTTCCGGAATAGAATGTCCCACATGTCTAACTCCAAGTACCATTCCTCGTTCAGAGTTTGTTAATTCCCGTCATGCGGCCATAATAACGTCGGAAACATTTTCGAATGAATAACCAGGGTACAAATGATAGGTCCACCAATGCAGTGCCCTTTTACACGTTGTGTACGCGACACTTCGGCCATCGGTATATGTGCATATCGTTATCCCATAACTTGTCAGCTCACTGTAAAGAAGTAAATTAACAATGACTTTCAATAAAAATGGCTGTCGGTACATGAACGAATTAACTAAGCACTTAATTTCATCCATCACAGTCAAGACATACCTTCTTGTCAATGGAATGCATTTTGGAATTTTATTTTTGAGGTTTAGAATATGTTTGGTAGTTTTTGAGTCTTTAAGGTGTGGACGTACCTGCAATCGTGACACCTTTGACTTTTTGGCTCAGTCTTTTCTGCATGGACCTGCATTACAGATTCGTCGACTTTGTTGGCATTTCTAAAATTTTTGCAAAGACCTAGGTTCATTGCCGTCTCCAAGTCCCTAGAAAAATTTCTGTAATTCATTTTCCTCTCTTTGATACTTGCTTTGGTCAATGCCACGCCGATTTATTTTAGAAAATCTCGGTGCACCATTTGCTACTCTAATTTATATTTTTTCTATAATAATAGGATATTGTCTTACTATTTACTGATTTTCTTGGCGAACATTCTCCTCATCTGCCTCTTCATCATCCTCTGTTTCACTATCATTTCCATGATCGGATATTTCTGCTTCATTGTCACTAAACTCGGCTGCATCTTGAAGAGAATCTGCTGTATCCAGTAGGTAAAAAAAAAAAAGACTGACGTGTGGGATAATAAATGTACGAGGATTATTCAGATATTAGCTTGCGTTTTAGAATTAAAAATAACCAAGTGAAAAAAAACCATTTTCATTACTTGCATATGAAAGGCACGTTGTTCAGCTATTTTTCGATATCTGTATAAATGAAAGCACTTACTGCTTATTAATACCATCGCCATAAAATGCTGCTGCCTGAGACTTCAAACGTGTATGGAAGCCTGCCTCCAAATCCTCGTCATCATGTGTGGAAACAAGTGAAAACCTCTCTAAGCCAGGTCCAGAATGCAAGGTCGATGACCAAAATGCTCCCACCCGAAACCATCCATGACCTGTCGTGTTCGAATGGCTATCTGGGGTGGTGGAAAATGGAAATGAGCGTTTGGCGTCATTGGCCGGGAGTCCCCTTACGGGGCAGGTCCGGTCGCCTTGGTGCAGGTCTTATTACATTCGACGCCACATTGGGATGAAATCATGATGAAGACAACACAACACTCAGTACCTGAGCGGAGAAAATTCCCGACCCAGCCGAGAATCGAACCCGGGCCCCTGAGGACGGCAATCCGTCACGCTGACCATTATTTTTTTTTTAGTTTGTGCCCTTTTTTTACCTAACAAAAGAAATAAAACAAAATCATAGCCATCCCTACGGGGCACCGCCACTTCTGTCCCTGCCAAACAAAAATGAACTTTTACCTCTTTAGCGTTGCCTTCCTAACTATACGTAACCACCCCCTATCTGAAATGTGAAGAAACTACACTATACGTGACTAACGTGTCTGCGCCAAACCTCAAAAACACGATGAAGGGAAGGCTGGTTCAAATGGCTCTGAGCACTATGGGACTCAACTTCTAAGGTCATCAGTCCCCTAGAACTTAGAACTACTTAAACCTAACTAACCTAAGGACATCACACACATCCATGCCCGAGGCAGGATTCGAACCTGCGACCGTGGCTGTCGCGCGGCTCCAGACTGTAGCGCCTTTAACCGCTTGGCCACCCCGGCCGGCGATGAAGGGAAGGGGGGAAGGGTATTTCTAGTAGGGTACGGAATGTATTTCATATATATACAGTATATATATATATATATATATATATATATATATATAATTGTTTTTTATTTTTTTATTTATATAGATATCAATGTGCGAACAGTCATAGTTAATCAAGCCTGGAAACCTAAAACAGAATGAAGACACCATCAAAGATAGTAAACATAAATAACATGAAAATAAAGCTACCACTTCGTAGTGAGGCTTCCCAGCGACTGCGCCCACTGATAAAGATAGTTCAATGTATGATCGTTGGCAGTTCGTTCTGACCTCATCTACCACTGCCTGGAACATTCCAACTACATGGCGTTCCATAGGTAGTTTGCGAAGCATTGTCGATATCTGGTACGCCCGGCAATAGCATGATGTCTTTCTTGCAAATAGAGCCAGAAGTCAACTAAATTCTTGTGTCCGTCACGATAGTGGTAATGGACGGCATGTCCACGTATCCAGGTGACGGAGTTCGTCCGAGTCTTGGGGTAAAATGTCTCATCCGGAAACAATAAGGTGCTTGCAGATATATGGTACGGCGTAACTCGCACGATATAAGCCAGCATCTGCCGCACTAGGTGCCAAACCAGTTCCGCCTCTCCACAGCTGAGGCGGTGCTCGTCAGAATCTACTGTATTACAACCCACAAAATTGGGAGATTCTGCCATGTGGATATTGTATAGGCGTTCTTACGTCACCAGCTTCCCATTAACGACTACGTACCATTGGGAAACAACATCGGAATCAAGCATGGCATCGTGTACAGTCTTCCACACCACGAGCCACCGTACATCAGGATATTTTAATTCGACCACATTTAGGGGGCGACGTTGCAGCATGTCGTGATATAGGCGTCGAGCTGTGGCCATTCGTGGTGTCGTGAGCGCTACACTGGAATAACTTTGTTCTAAATAGAAACGTCCTATATAAAAGAGGGGCGCTGGAATGTCCTGTAACGGCAGCGGCGCTCTTAGTGAAGCAGGTCGTAGCGCCGTCAGAAGCAAACTCGTGAGGCTTGCAGGACAACGGCGGAGCAGACATAAATGTGAGCTAAAATTGAGGGCAATGGCACTGTCATTGACGTTAACTAGGCCGAGACCACCTTTTTCCTTGGGGAGGGTAAGAGATACGTATCTGATCTTCAGTAACATACCAGCGGTGACGAAGTATCCTAGCGCTGCCGTAATGCTACGCGCCAAGAGGTTCGGAATGGGTAGCGTTTGGGCGACATGAGGTATGCGGGATGCATATTATGCATTGGCATAATGCACCCGCTGAACGATGTTGAGGGATCGCAAGCGCTGATTTGAAATTCCGGTCCGAATTTGGTTAAGAAGGCGTCGATAAGTGAGCGTCGTCGCGCGTCGCATGTCGTTCATGAAATCTAAGCCCAAGCAGCGGAAAGTATCACTGAAGCGTAAGGGGGCAATGTGTTCCTGCGGTAGCCCAATCCCAATGCTTAAGCCGACGGACTTGTCAACGTTGATTTGGCTACCAGAAGCTGTACCGTAGGTCGCAATCCAGTCCAAAGCCGCCGCCTTATCGTCAGCTCCACGTATGACGATCATCAAATCATCCGCATATGCGGTGCAGCGATAGATGGAGCCGCCAAACTGTATCCCAGTGAGCCTTTCTCGGAGACCACACAACAAAGGTTCTAAGGCCGATGCAAATAACAATGTAGGTAATGGACATCCCTGTCGTACTGATCGGCGGATCGGCATGGGTGCCGTCAGTCTTCCATTAACAAGAACTCGAGAAGTAGCACCATGCAGAAGGCGTATCAACATTGTGATAAAGGGTTCGTGGTATTCCATGCGCCGTAGAACGGCCGTGATGAAAGTGTGGCCCACACGGTCAAAAGCCTGGCTAAAGTCGATAGACTGCAGGGCTGCCGGCAAACGTTTCACCCGTGCAAGGGAGATGAGATCTCTGTAACGACATAACGCAGTTCTGATGTTGTTGGGTCCCCCAAAGGACGTCTGATCGCTGGACTGGACGTGCAGTAGTGTGCCGCGAATAGATCTTGAAGTCGCTGTTCAATAACGTTAAGGGGCAATAATCGCGCACATGATTCCGGCCTTTAGGCTTATGGATGGGTACAATCAGTCCTTCCAAGAACGGTGCAGGCAACGATATACCCGGGGACATCAATTCCTGACAAATTTCAACCCAACCCGGTACCAAGAGTTGTTTAAAGGCTCGATAGAACTCTAATGGTAACCTGTTTATTCCGGGTGATTTATGGGGAGCACCTTTACCAATGGCGTCGAGCACTTCCTCTTCTGTCACTTCTCCCAGTAAAGTCGGTACCATGTCTGGTGGAACTGTACCGTGGACATGTGCTGAAACGGTGTCTACCGTCGCCATATCAGGGAGCACTGCTGAATAAAGTTGAGCGTAATGCCCATAGAAGGCTTCTGCTATATCTGCTTG
Source organism: Schistocerca nitens (assembly GCF_023898315.1). NCBI lineage: Eukaryota > Metazoa > Arthropoda > Insecta > Orthoptera > Acrididae > Schistocerca > Schistocerca nitens. The sequence goes on from NC_064615.1 coordinate 673,593,072, forward strand.
TTCTACCACGTGTCGTCCGTCGTCCGTCGTCCGTCGTCCGTTATCACGTCGTTTACCAGTGCCCACGGCGCCTCCTGCGCTCTAGGAGCACGTGGTGCATAGGTGCCTTTCTGATTGTATCATGTCTGGAGCAAGCGACCGTATAACAGCGCCCTGTAAATGATGGCGTGCTAAGGAGACGAGCTGCGCTTTCGCACGATTGACTATGATCTGCCTGTCAGGTGAGGGTTCCACAGCAAGACGTTCCCGTAGGAAGGTGTAATAAATGTTTTCCGTGCTCCTCCTCCATGCCGCCGCTTCCCGGCCGTAAGCCATGAAGGTGTGCCTAAGAGCAGGCTTCGCACATTCAATCCACCAACTTAGGGTCGATCGGCAACGACCACGACGCTGTAAGGACGCGTTCCACGACTCTTAGATAGCACCTTTACATGCCGGCTCGTCCAGATGGGCGACGTTCAGTTTCCAGGGGGCCTACTGCACCACACACGTGCAGGTTGGGGGGGCAATGGTGCAAATATAGGCTGTGTGGTCGGTAAATGCAGTGGGCCAGAGCTCTGCTCCTCTCGTCGCCGTCGAAAGGGCGCTTGTGACGTAAATCCTGTCTAACCGACTTGACGAATGACTTGTATAATGAGTGTAACCAGGAGCTGGGCCATGGACGTGGCGCCACGTGTCGAGCAGGTGGAGGTCACGCACTAACATTTCCCATTCCGCACACGGGACGTGATGTGGGTGCTGATCAGACGGAGATAAAGTACAGTTAAAATCTCCTCAGATCACCATACCGTCTATGCAACCCATAAAGAGACGCGTAATATCGTCCGAAAAAAAGCGGGCCCGATCTCTCCGTCTCACTGATCCTGAAGTGGCATATACATTGATGAGTCGTACACCGTTGACAGTTACGGCCATGGCTCTTGCACTCGGTAGGTACAGTACGTCCATAGCCGCCAAGCCTTCCCGTAGCAGGACAGCTACATCACAATCGGTAGAAGAAGACTGGGAGATGTGGGCGGTATATCCGTAGAAGTCAGGGAAACTAGCGACACATACTTCCTGTAAGAGAGCAACGTCGATGTCCGCCGCATCGAGCATGCGTTGTAGCATTGTCAGTTTGTGTGGTGCCATTATCGCATTGATATTGATTGTGGCAAGGCGAAAACGTGTGCTGCCTAGCCTCTTCACCTAGGTTAGACGCCACGGCAATCGAAGATAACCGCAAGAGATGCCGGACCCACCGAACCCGTTACAGATTTATGAGTCTTTCACGCTAGGAGTGGCATCCCCTATGCCACCCCCTGCCCTGTCACCCGTGGCCTCTCCAGGAAGTTCTTCAACATCGTCCGACCACTGTGGGTGCAACACGATGCTGTGTAGCTGATCGGCACCTAAATCTCTCTCACCCACGTCGTCTTCGGAAGAGGTGGACGGAGCGCCATCCATCGACGCGACCTGCTGCATCTGTGGTGCATGAGGTAACTGGCCACTCGTAGTATGTGCAAGCGAACCGTCTACACCACTTAGATCCTCAGCAGGCGCACCATCCATGCCATGTCACCTTCTTGACCAGCCGTGTGTAGGAGGCAATCGTCAGAAGGGGTCTGCCGACGTCGCTTGCTTCGTCGAGGCGAACGTTGCTTTCGAAGATGGACATCCGTATCCAAATGTGGGAGGAAATTCAGCGCCGTATCACCTTCCGCTAGGAAAGCCGCGGTCGGGACAATGTTCGCGTCCACGTCCATTGCGTCCTGAATGTTATGTTGCCTCTGGATTCCGTGGGACTGTTGCTGTGGAGGGGGCGACATCTGGGTCGGCATTGGGGGTCCTTCCTCTTTCTCCCTTGGTATTCCTGACGTCGGTGGATGTGGCCGATCGCCAATTTCGTCCTCATCTATGGTGCGCATCGTCGTATGAGCGTATGTGAGGGGCAGGATTGGTCGGGGAAACGGAGTCTCCCACTGGTGTCTGCGTTAATTCTACGTTGTAAGCAGCTCGATCGAACATGACCTTCGTGACCACATCCGGAACAGGTCCGCGGCTGACCGTCGTACATTATGATTGCACGACAGCCACCGATGTTCAAATAGGGCGGCACATGTTTCTTGAGCTCAAATTTAATTTGGCGCACACCATTGCAGACCTTATACGTCGAAAAACTTTGCCACTTTTCTGCAACGTGGCTATTGACATTGCTATATGGTCGGAAGGCGTCCTTGACAACTTCCTCTGGGACCTCGAAGGGGAGCTCAAAAACACTTACAGTCCTCAGGCCCATGCCTGCACGATCCACCGTCACTGCACCGATATGCTCGTCAGAATGTTTGAACCTGAGTGAGTTCGTGTATTTAGACACCACTATCGCGCAGACCTCTACACTGGTCATTTTAACATAAACCACGCTCGCCGTTATAGAAAAATGTATTCCGACTACAAAAATCAAAATGGCTCTGAGCACTATGGGACTTAACATCTATGGTCATCAGTCCCCTAGAACTTAGAACAACTTAAACCTAACTTACCTAAGGACATCACACAACACCCAGCCATCACAAGGCAGAGAAAATCCCTGACCCCACCGGGAATCGAACCCGGGAACCCTGACGCGGGAAGGAGAACGCTACCGCACGACCACGAGCTGCGGACATATTCCGACGACAGTCGCCGGATCTAAACGTAGATTGTCGCGTATGAACTTCTATTTCATAGGCTCGAGGATGCATGTGATCTGGTTGGAAGATAATTTTGATCGTACCGTGGCGCCATGTGTGTGCCATAGTCGCATTGAACCTGGAGCAAATGCAACTCGCGCCGTGAGAAAGTAAACACAAGCAAGCGCTCACGGTCGCGCACGGTGGGGTGCAGCGGACGTCCTCACCCCACTGCAGCCGAAAGCAGACTGACCATTCAGCTATCGGGCCGGACTGTCTGGGGTGGTGTTTACAATGATTGAACAAAACCTTGGAACACAACTTTCCTCGACAATCATTTTGCATTTTTCTTCTTAATTTCTATAATGTTTCATAATGTTTTCGTGAACCTTTTAATTGATTATCTTCACCAGTTCAGCATTGACAGTGCTCCACCAGTTACTTCCTCTTGAACATTAGTGTGGTCATTGTTAAATGTGATGAACCATCATCTCATCCTACCTTCACTCATTATGTTGTTCTCATACACCACAAAAAGTTACCAATAAATTTAACTTGGTCTCCGTTTCTTTATACGTGATTCCTTGATACTTCATACAGTGAAATGCTTATTTATTTTATTTATTTATTTATTTATTAAATACAGTTAAGGTTTTGAGGACAGAACAACAAATGTGTAAGCTGTAAATGTTTTTGGTTCAATGTTGCAATCTTATCACAGAAATACACGTATTTACAATGTGACAATGTTACGACAGTTGTCAAACGAATGCATCTCATCATCAGAAAGTGAAATAATCCTAAACACAACAATGGTAAATTTTAAATAGAAGGTTCTTTACAAAATTATTCTTACGACTATGCTACGATGTTGGCTAGTACTATGATGAATCATCCGATTCCAGTTCAAAGTTCGGTAATATTTAGAATGACAATAAGTCTACAGAGGATGGTTAGTTTTGTGACAAGTTGAGCAAAAGATTACCCAATGTCGCTCGAATTTACAATGGACACAAGCAGGTGAACCAACAAGTTGACACCTCTGTTCACAGTATTTACCTTAACTGCAGTGAGCTGTCATCTGCATGGCTACTCTCGTCCTCTGAGATTCCTATAAAATCTAATTAAGCCTTTGATGAAATTTCCTGCAGAAACTCTCCCTGTGTTTCTCGTTATCTGAGAAAACACGTACTCATCCGTAGTCTTGGAATATGGCAATATGCGTGCACGTGGCTGGAGCAGCATGTGTATTAAAATGCCCTCTCAATCTTCACAAGAACAACTAACTAACTGGCTGGTTCGTTTCTCCACAGTTGGAGCTCAATGAAGCTACAGCTAATATCTAGCTGAATGTCAGGCACAGTGAACGCAGTGTTCACACAAATTTCTCCTCTGTGTCCTACAGAGGGTTATGCGACCCATTCTGCACTTGATGCCAGTTCAGAGAAGAGTCCCCAAAAATTTCGCTCGTCTTTCTCGTAGCCAAAATGTCTCCTCACTTGGATTCTTTCGTTCTCGACGTCACGGATTTTTTCGACCAATAGGACCATTCCTCTTATCTTGTGGAAAGTCTGTCTGCTCATTGCTAGGGCCCTGCCAATAAAGTGCATCAAAATCTCGGCACTTTGTCGGCCAGGGTGGCCGAGCGGTTATAGGCGCTACAGTCTGGAACGGCGCGACCGCTACGGTCGCAGGTTCGAATCCTGCCTCTGGCATGGATGTTTGTGATGTCCTTAGGTTAGTTAGGTTTAAGTAGTTATAAGTTCTAGGGGACTGATGGCCTCAGAAGTTAAGTCGCATGGTGCTCATTTGTACGACTTGCTGTTCACGTGATCAGCTGCATCACTGATTTTGTTCGTATCCATTTGGTATTCCAAAACACAATTTTCTAAAGCTTCTTTCTGTCCTACTTCTGGTGGCCCGTTACTTGCTCTTCAGTATGCGTCACCTGTCCGGTCGCTGACTCCTGCCACGGGTGCCTCCTAGGAGCTTTTAATGGTGCCTTCCATGGTAGGGTCTCTGCTTCTGCCCATGCCTGCTTCCACACAAAACGTTTCCTCTTGCTGCTTGTTTCACCTTCTGCTCATTGACATGCATTATATAGGAGCGGTGTGTTAATGCCGTCGATTGAGTGTCATCCCTTTTGCACTACATACTTATAGGCAAATCCACTCATTACCGCTGAAGTAAGTTAGGTGTCATATTCATGTTCCCGTTACAATGTATAAAATTGTTATGTAATGTGCGAAATTGACCTTCATTTCTTCTGCCAACTTACATATCCTCCTCCTTCCATGTTCAGTTTTGCGCTGGGTCAGTCAATGGTTGAGAAATTGATGGAAGTCACTGCAAAATTGTTTGAAACTGCTGTAGCAATTGACATATTTACTGACCAGCTTCCTATTTTAATATTTTGTATACCTTAAACAGTGGTTCGATCTAGTCTCCTTATCATTCTGTTTTACATTGTACTTGATTTCATGTTTAAAGATTTGAGCTCTTAAGTGATGTTCTTTTTTCTTTCAAAATTTGTTCTAATTTTCTGATTTTTATACAATTCTATTTAACTAATGTAAGGTCCTTTTCTTTCAATATAGTAGTCTACATTTTAATTTTAATTGAAATTCAAACAATTTGAGCTTATCTATAAATTTGTATCAACCCTAAAAATTTTAACTTTGAGGCTGATCTGTCTTTTCATTACCTAATTCATGTTAAATGATGATGGATATGTATTGAAGTTGAGGAAACCTTCATTTAACATTATCCTCTCCTTTTTAAATATTTTTCTCATGTCAATCATAATCTAAGAAAGTTTCATTTCTTACAATAAAGCTTTATGGTCTACATTAAACTCAGATGAAACATTCCCACGGCTTTAGAGGCATAATCCTATTCATAAACATGTTTATATTCCCCAAAAATCTTTGCATTATAACTTTGCCAAAATTTTCAAATTTGACTTTTACAAACATATTAAATTTCTAATCCTACTAATTACTTCACAAAATTTAAACTGACATCATGGAATACCTAAACCCATTCATATTTATGTATCCTCTATTTTTGACAAACATATCACACATTAGAATCTTAACCTTCCAAGAAATGTTAATATTAGTTTTTCTTAATTATACATGTTGAAAAATATGAAATACAAGGAAATGTTATTGATATGTCAAGATTAAAGTTTTAAAAATATCGTTAATAAAGATTTATTGCTAACACCCAAAAGTCTTCAAATTCAATTTTTTTTAACACAATCGTAAAAATTATCCCTTTTTTTATTTTGTTCGGATAGTAGTCTGTCACAGACATTTCTTTCTCCTACATCTTTGACATGGCTCATTGAAGTAGTCACTTTTTTTTGTGTTTCGACGTGCCTCCATCGAACATGGAACGGCGGTCGGCCGTATGCCTCGCCGTGCCTTCGTTGAGCATGGAATGAAGGTTGGCATGCGCCTCGCCTCGTTTCTGCTGAGCATGGAGTGACAGTCGGTAGAGAGAAAGGCTGCTGAAGGTCTGAGCGTGTTGTGAATGCGTGGTTGCCTTTGTTCCATTTTTCATGTGTCTATGGTGACGTTGCATTGGAGATCCGTTTTTGGCAGCATAAAACTTTTCTTCTTCATTCGTCGAATCTTTATGTCTGTTCATCGTTGGTCTATTCGTCTCTAGATGTCCATACGAGTAGTCATTTCCCATCTCTCGGTATGACATATGAAGGCGTTGCAATTTTGCCATAAGGAATATCGGATATTTATACTGTTAGAACACTTAAATTGGATTCTTGTTGGTAGTTAAATGCAATAATGGTCTTGTATGGAAAGGGATTTGAAAAGTTTCTTGATCTCTTCCGGTCCAGGCTCTTCCTTCTTACAAATCATCTTCGTTGCACCTTCTGTTCTTGGTGCATCTTGCTGTCTTCTCACTTGAGTCTTCGTTCTTCTCTGGACTGGGAATTGGGATTGAAGACCTGTTTAATCTCGTCATCGTTTAAGCTGTTCTTATGGTGTCTTCTTTGAAATTGTTGTGCATTCTTGTATTGTATTCGGTTGTTCATCTAGATAGACTGGACAGCCTTCCATCATTTTCTTGCTTCGTCCCAGGAGTATTCAGGGGTTGTTTCGCAGTTGTTGAATTCTGTATGGTCTGATAACAGTTTCAGCTATTCTGCACGTTGAACTACAGAAACGCGTCTCTTCTTCTTCTTGTGGTGAATTTAAACACCTGCTTGTCCTTGCTGGAATATGTCCGCCTCCGTTCCGGTTCGGTGGACATCCATCATCTCTCCATATGCTGCTTTAAACAGTTTGCGATAGAAGTGCCAAGTATCTAACACTTTCGCAAAACCATTGTTATAACGCTTGTATGTGGCTTTCGTATGAATAAAGCTCACGGAAGGATACATGTTGATTAAGGACTCGTTATAGCAAACTTTTTCCCAGAGGTGTTATCGTCTTGGACCGTTGCTTCCTCCAAGGCCTCTTCTTTCGTCATCTCGTAAGATGACGTAGCAGGCACTCACAGTGTGTACCTTCCCCTCATGCCTAACCGCTCTTCTCAGTCCTGCCGTCGATCTGGCCGCAATGATGCTGCACCTTGTCTGCTGACTTCAGATCTAATACAATGTTTGTTCCTGATTTGATTATCTTACTTCTCTTACATCCCCACCTATTCTCTATTTCAGATGATATCATTATCTATTTTATTATAACCCTTACTCCCTTAAATTACGCTACAACTTTACAAACATTAAAATTTTTAATAAACATTACAAAAGTTATCATTTACTCTATAAAAATGTTTTTCTTATCACTGTTTTTATTTATTCATCTCTTCTCCCCATACTACTTGATTTTCTTAATACGCAGGTCATGGTTTTCTCATCTTCATCACGATGGATAGTGAGAGTGAATTTGATGGTGATGACGGCTAGTAAGTTATTGAATTCCTTCCACTACCTCATTTTATTATTCTAAATACAAGTACTTCGTATTATTTTTGAAAACTTCGCACCTTGACTCCGACTCCCGCGTCTTTTTCTCTGCAATCTCGTCTTTTTGGCATTAGCTGTAATAGAGCTTCAAAATATAAAATAAATATCTCCTTTTTTCCTTTCCTTTTCAAAAATGTTCTGTATTGTTCTACTGCATTGTTTTAAAGCTTAAATTTTTTTCTCAGTTGTACTTATCCCTTTCTCCTTTTTCTCGATACTAAACTTTTATGTTCCTTCCTTTCTCCATTATACTCTTCCTTATTGAAATCTTTTCTGAGTTAATCTTACTTCCTGCTGTTTACCTCCTTCCACGAAATAACATGTTTCTTGCTTAGCTTAATAATTCAATTCTCTTTCCTAATTATTACCTCCTGTCGACTTCTTATATTTATTTCCCTCATATCTTTATTTCAGTATCAATTTGTGGTACTTTCCACAAATCATATGTGCTTCACATATCCCCCCAAAATATATCCTCAACTATTTGTTCACCGTCCTTGACGGAACAAATTAGAATTGACTATCTCCTTCTTACCTAATTCTTTATTTCCTTCCTACTTCGTTACTTCCTTTCTTCCAAACAAATCAACTTCCTTCTCCTTTACACTACGTCTTTAAGAGAGAATCTACTATTATTTCGTCCAACTATTCACATGCTGCTCTCTATCTTCCTCCGTGCTTTCTACTCTTTCCCCAGAACACATTTCATTTGCAGAAGAGTTTCTTTAGTTGTTACTTTCCTGTCTTTTCTCCATAATATCCTTTTACCTTCCTATGAAATTTGTTTTATTTATTTAACTGAGAGAAGTGCATGTTAAAAGTTTTATTTGTGTGCATTTTTTTTCATACTCTTTGATTTCTGGACATGGTCCGCCCCTGGTAGCTGAGGGGTCAGCGCGACGGCATGTCATGCCTAACGGCCCATCTAGCATCGTATCTACGCAGTGGTGTGCAGTTATCTAAACCGTACCGTTTCTCGTGTATCGTACTGAAAGATTCTTTTAAATTTCCCGTTACTGGATTAGTGTTTTGTCTTCCTGTTTGATTCATATTGACTTGCGGTCTATAACCTGTTGTACTATAACTTGGAAATTGAGAAATTGGTACATGTGTAGTCGCAACTTGCTCTGTTCTCGTGTCACTCGCGTACGTTCGGAGGGTCGGCTGCCGTTCTGTTGTAATGCGCGCGTTTACCGTTTCTCGCTCCATATTATTGACGCAACCTCTTGTGGATATACGACTGGAATCTCATGACTTCTTTATGTTTTCGCTACTGCTACGGAAGATTGCACAACTGACTTGTTTACTTCTGGATTTCTGTCCATCACTATGTTGGATGATACTACCGATTCCGTTGCCTCACTACTGCTTTCTGTATGGTTCTCGATACACTGTTTCAGTTCTGTACGAAGCTGTTCATATTGTTTCTGATTTTTCGAGACGATGTTTTCAATGTGTGTATCGAATATTTGTAATGCGGCTCGTGTGACACGTTTTCCGACATTGAGCTTTTCCACGATTTGTTGCGCTTTACCGGACATCTTATGTGCTAAATTATCAACTTTTTGGCTAACATTAGACACTGCATCCTGCATCTGGTCAACATCAGAACGCATCTTTTTCTGGTCAGCCATTAACGATTGTATAAACTGGCGCAAGTCTCTCGCCTCTCTCCGGATTTTAGTAAACTATTCATTAACTTGCGTTCGTAGTTTTTGCTGATCTTCGCGGACTTTTTCGAATCCAGCATAGGTTTCAAATTTGAGACTATTTAAGCCAGCATTTGTATCTGTTTTTAAATCTGCTAACCTTGCATTTGTTTCAGTTTTTAAATCTGCTAACCCCGCGTTTTTTTCAATTTTTAAGTCTGCTAACTCTGCATTTTTCTGATTTACGACTATAGTGAGTTGTTTCAATATGGCGAACACACTATCTGGCACTTTGCCATCGTCACCTATCACTATTTGCTGTAAATTTTTTCGTTCGCGTCTTTCACGTGGCATCTTACCGACTTCGTACATAGTGTGATCGCACTTACACACACTCTTTCTGTTGGAAACAGTCCCATATGATTAAGAATTACTATATTTGGTTCAACGTACTGAAGTTGCTAGTCCTCTGATTCTACTTCTGACCCACTAAATCCGTCATTTGTTTATTTTTGTGCAGTCTCAGACTGTGATACCAATCGCGAAACTACCACCATTCCCTCTTATTTTGTAGAAACTTTCTCCGCCCATCACAAGGGCCCTACCATTAAACTGCATCAAAATCTCGGCACTGTCCTCCTTCCTAGTTCGTTTCCGCCAATCAGACGTTTTGTGCACACTCCAGACGCCTAAAAGTTACATGCGTACATAACATGAGTACCACTTGCTGTTCACGTGATCAGCTGCATCACAGGTTTTGTTCAATCCATTTGGAATTCTGAAATGCAATTTTCTAAAGCTTCTTTCAGTCCTACTTCTGGTGGCCCGTTACTTGCTCTCTGGTATGTGTCACCTGTACGGTCGCTGACTCCCGCTGCGGGACGTCCCCTAAGAGCTTTTTGTGGTGCCTCCCGTGGTGCGGCTTCTGCTTCTGCCCGCGCCTGCTTCCACAAAAAACGAATCCTCCCGCTGGTTGTTTCGCATTCTGCTCATTGACATGCATTATATACGAGCAGTGTGTTAATTCCGCCGATTGTCATCCCTTTTGCATTACATACTTATAGGCAAATCCGCTCATTACTGCCAAAGTAAGTTAGGTGTCATATTTACCTTCCGGTTATGATGCATAAAACTCTTATGTAAGGTGTGAAATTAACCATTTATTTTGCCACCTTACAACAGGTGTTAAAACTGTTAAACTGAAACTGAATGAAATGTTCAATGAATCGCTGTAGCTGTATTTGTACAGGTCACTTATAAGCACACACAACAGGTTTTGCAACTTTTGAGTTGCATCTTCTGGTGCAAATATCTGTACAAAATAGTTTTTAAAGTTAATGCAGTTATCTCCTACATCCTAAAATACTGAAAGACTCGACAAAAACATGGGAGAAAATATTACGCATTAAGGATCACATATGTCACACAAGAATGGTCTTATATATGTTAAATAAATGCAGCTCGTAAGTTTATGCCAAATGAAAGTACTTACAAATGCTGTGTCATAGGTTACAGTATGCCAATGCCGCAGAGTAACAATTGGCATCGCTAGGTAAAGACTTCAGCACTCCTCAGTTGAAAAAAAAAACATCGTCAAATAAAAAGACCATTGTCAATGATCAAAGTCATGTCTAAAATGATAGAGTAGAATTAGGAATCAGAACTAATCCTTAATTAAAAAAAAGTTAAAAGAGTAACTCAAATGAAAAATAAATGGGGACCATCCCCCTGTGACTTGGATCAACTGTCCAAACCGAGACTGACCTGTGTTAAGTCACGAACTCTGCACGTTCCAATTAAAATACGCTCTTGTCGGCCTATGTCAAGCAACAAAATTCTTCTCATAGATGTTTCTGAGGGAAGTTCAAATGGCCACTATGGGACTTAACTTCTGAGGTCACCAGTCCTCTAGAACTTAGAACTACTCTAACATTCTACGTGGTTTCTGTTTGTTCTAAGTCGTGTCTCCCTACCACTTTCGCGCAACGACGCTCTGAGCGTGTTTTTTAGGGATTTGACTAGTTTGAACCTGGGACCTGTTGCTGGTAAGGTGACGCCAGACCACACATGACATGTAGAGTTCAGAAGAGTTCAGTGAGACTAGCGATGATATAACCAAATACTTAATGATTTCAGTGTCAGATCCACTGCACTCCCTGTAAAAGAATCTTAATACTAACTAAATTTAGTGGAAGGGGTTCAAGGCTTTCCTATTTTTAGTTACCTGGTAAAATAACGTCGAAAAAGCAGTTAAGTTTACCATTGGAAATTTTATTCTACTCACAAAACATTGTTTATAAATTGCACTATTGATAAAAGGAAATGTTTTAATACAGAATGATGAAAACCAACTGCGTTCAACAAAAATGTGAACGAATATTCCCTGAGTGGGTTTCCAAGTTCTACAATGGATCGAAGGATGACCTATGCCATATCACATCTATAATCTAGGTTTAAATTAAGTTTCACAAAAGAGAAAACTATAAAAATGCTCTACATTGACCCTCAGTTATCTTTAATTACTTATCTAACTTGTCGTAAATTACAGTGGCTGATGTGGCTTCTCAATAATTATATAACAGAAAAATCATCGCGTTTCAGATTTTAACTTATATAGCAAATTTGAATACCATGAGCTTCAATTGACGATCGACACTAGTATTACGTAAAAAGGGGATGTAACAGATGAAACTTCTGCAGTTCTGAGTGAAGCCTTATGTGTTCAAAAATGCGGCATCGCATGCGTTCATTACCTTGTCGGTGATCGTCAGGGGGCGGCGGGCAGCACAGCTCCGCTCACCTCGCCGTCTCGGAAGCAACTCTCTCTTCTAACTTCTCCTTACTACAATTTACCGAAGTTGGTTTAAAAAAAAAACTATGTGGCTGTGTTTCCATTTGACCAATCAGGGTCTCAATGTTAACCTTAAGCTCCACCTACAAAAATTCTGTCTATCCAATGAGAAACGTTATACTTTTCGTGGTGGGGCAATGTTTTTAAAGTTTGCAACGTAACAGAGACGTGAAAAAGTCTCACGCTAAAACTTGCAGCTGGTGTGGCCCTTTTAGTGTTATCGTAAGATCTATACTGTTCTTCTGGAGGGCTCTATCTTTTAATATGGGCAGGGGGGTGGTCCTGTCGGTTATTTCTCGTGGTGGGGCAATGCTTTTAACGTTTGCAACGTAACAGAGGCGCGAAAAAGTCTCACACTAAAACTTGCGGCTGGTGTGGCCCTTTTAGTGTTATCGTAAGATCTATACTGTTCTTCTGGAGGGCTCTATCTTTTAACATGGGCTGGGGGGTGGTCCTGTCGGTTAGCTGGCAATGTGGATGTCCATCCCTTATCGTAGGGCCTTCTAGCTTAACACGGTTCTGCTCTCGGCTTCTGTTCTCGTTTCTCCGCTTGGAAAAGCGTCTGTCTCACGGTGGGAAGGTATGACATGCATTTAGGCATTCTTGTGTTAGTCTGTGGTATCCCATTTGCTCACTCGTTACTCGTATTACTTTGGTTAATTTAATGTCACGATTTATTCGGAGCTATGTGACATACTACTGGATTTGCTTATCATGCCAGGGTTTTCATGGAAGGTGTTGGATTTGCCTGACACCTTACATATCACCACCCTCCGAACTTAATTTTTGCACTGAAGTTAGGCAATGAGTGAATCGTTGTCTAAGTCAGTCAAAAATTGTTCCTTTATCTAAATTTTGTTGCCTACTGTTCAGCCACGTTATTCTGGTTCTATGCTAGTTTGTATTACTAATTTATATTTTTATATTCTTCCACATTATTCTCAAAAATATGTTTATATTGACAAGAGAAGAATATTTTTATGCTATTATTATTATTATTTATTTTTAATTATTTTCTTTCTTTATTTAAGTGTGAAGTTTGTTTTTTAAGAAGTTTGTTATCGAAAGTGAGGAGTCTTTCACATAGATTTTCTTAGAAATATTTTTTTTATAAATGTAGTAATTAAGTAAAATCTATTCCTAACACATTTTCTAAATATCATGTACAAGTAAAATGTTTTTGTTTCTAGACACTCATTTCAACATTGTTACACCAACAAATAAGAATTATTTCCAAGAATCGCTTTGACAAAGAAATATACATACAACAGTATTGAGATATTATCCTAACAAACGGTACAAATGTTAAAAAAAAGGGAAAACATCCAACAAGATAATTTTTTATTCTTTGTTTTTATAAGGAGAAAATAAGTAAATTATAGTTATTCTTTTATTTTTATGAGGAGAAAATAAGTGGCATATAGTTTTAGTGTTTATTATGCCTTACTTTTGTTCTTTATATACTGTCCATTTCAGAACTAATGACTTATTTTTATCGACAGTCTATTTTTTACTTAAGTCCATAGTCAATTACTGTTATTTTGTAGTTTATTAGCTGTCTGGTGTGCTTAACTTATTTAGTTTTTCACAAATTTCTTTTGCACAATTCCTACATCACATAATTTGATTTCACACATTCACACAATCCTATGAATGTTTAAGCATGAGGTTGGCGAATGTTTTTGCATGAAGGTGATGGACTTGAGCGAGATGGATGTGGGCAAGTATTTGATGTACAGCTTCGTTTGTCATTCCTTGTTGGCTTTGTAACAGTGTGTTGCTGTTGTAGAGGTCCCATAATGGAATGGAGCTGTGAGTGCAGAATCTCGTGGATTACTGGCTTTGTATGTGTGAAAGTCATCGTTATGTGTCACTGAGAGCGGTCGTTTTTCGTTGTAATACTTCGCAGACGACTAGTTTACAATAGGATAGGGATTTGGGAAGATATGTCGTCTACTCTTCACCCATCTTCTTTCTTGGTCTCAATCTTGCAAATCTTCAGCTTCTGTTCTTCCTGCTTTTTCTCTGCTTCTTACTTGGTTCTTGGTTTTTCTCTGGGCAGGATATGGAAATATTTATTGATAACTAGTCGCTTTGAAGTTCTCCTCTTAGTAACAGTTTGATAAATTGTTTGGGCGTGTCATTTTTACTTTGTGGAAGTTTTCTTCAGTTTCGTGCATCAGCGTGCTGTTTAATAGCAGTATTGTGACTTTTACACATATTTTTTTGCCAGTGGTGGCTTGCTCAAGTGGTCTTCTCGTCGGGCCGTTTTTTGCTCGCTCCGCTGAGTCGGGGCGTCCCAAGACCCTCACTCTGTGGTTCCGTGTTCTGTCCCAGCAGGGTTCCGCCACCCTGTGGTTCACAGATTTACTGCCCACTTCCGCTACAAGAAGGGCCCTCTGTTGGTCTCACTGTCCTTTCCCTTCTCTCGACGCTTCTACCTTGTGGGAATCGTGTCTTGCTAATTACGTCCTTTTCTTTCTTGATACTTCTCTCGTTGCAACTTGTGGGTCGTTGCATCTGGTTTTTTACTGGAGTTTTTCACAATGGTTCTTACAAAAAGTTTTACTTATAACCATCTAACATATGTCTAGTGTTGTGGCGTAACAAGCTAGCTACGCCACACTGAGGAGGAAGCCGAAAGGCACGCGTACACACACGCCGACTGGCGTCAAGTCTGGAACAGGATACGTTATGACTGCTATAAAGAAAATACGTATCTTTGGAATATACTTAACTTTTACTGCTTCCTTTGGTATACAGCATTCTTGACTATACAAATGAGACTCGTAAGATACATGCACTGATACAATTGGCGCCTTGCTAGGTCGTAGCCATGGACTTAGCTGAAGGCTATTCTAACTGTCTCTCGGCAAATGAGAGCAAAGGCTTCGTACGTCTAGTCGCTAGCAACGTCGTCGTACAACTGGGGCGAGTGCTAGTACGTCTCTCGAGACCTGCCTTGTGGTGGCGCGCGGTCTGCGATCCTGACAGTGGCGACACGCGGGTCCGACATGTACTAATGGACCGCGGCCGATTTAAGCTACCACCTAGCAAGTGTGGTGTCTAGCGGTGACACCACATCTAGTACCTACATTGTTTTACGCCTTCTTAAAAAGCTTTACAAATTTCGGCGCCCTTTCCATGTTACAATTCTAAGATATTTTGAGTCTTAACTTCTACAAGAATCCTCAAATTCGTTTTTTATTTTTGTGTAGTGTCGTGGTGTATAGCATTTTAGTATTTTATGCTGTTAGACTATCTACGTTTTATCCCTTCACCTTAATCTATGGTACTATTGGTGTTATTTTTGTTTTTATTGAAACTACTATCTTTTTCCCAACTTCCTCTCTCTTCATTCTTCTTCCTCCTGATGATCTTATCTGCAACATAATCTTGAAATATTGTGCTGATTATTTACCAGTAATAAAGTTTATCTTCAAACTTGTACTGAAAGTGTTTAATACTGCCAGTCTTAGGTAAAAATACCTCTGCTTTATCTCGTAAAATACCCTCTAATTCTATTTTACTGTGTTCTGAAATACCTTGAACTTCTTGCAATTTTTCGTCGATTTCTTTATGGACTTCTAACATGAGTTGAGGCGATTCCCCCCTTTTGTGCATACCATTCTAATTCTTCATCCTCTTTATCTCGCGTCATTCTTAATTGTTTGTTTATAACTGGTATTTCTTCTAATTTTAGCTTTTGCTCAAAGAGAAGTGTGACATTCCCGAATGTTACGCTACCTTTCCCCATATCTATTATCGCTCGTCTCTCGTTTAAAAAATCTGCACCTATAATCAAATCTACAGTTAGTTTAGGTATGATCATGAAGTTGGCTTCGATCTTTTGACCTTGACACGAAAGAGTTAACCTTGTTTGTCTCGTAACTTCCGCAGCATTGTTTCTAATAGGACCTCTTACTTTAATCTTACGTGTTTTCAGAACTGGCAATTCCTGATTGGCATTACACTGCATGAATAAATTTTCTGAGATCGCAGTCAGTTCACTTCCGCTATCAATTACAATATTGACTGGGATATGCTTTACCATGGCCTTCACAATTGGTTGAATTTGAATGGGTTGGTTCTGTTCTTCTTCTTCTTGCATCAACGAATCGTCCACTGAATCATACATGAGTCTTTTCAGGAATTTCCCTTGTGAATTCGAACTTTCTGTAGGGTAAGCTTCGACTGCTACTTCTCTCTCTTTTATTTCTTCTTCTCTATTTCTTCCTTCACTTACGCTTTCTTCAACATCCTCTACTTTTTCCTCATCCTCATCTATCTTCTCCTTCTTCGTCGCTACTTCCACATAATCGCATCTAAATGCTCTAATTATCACTTCATAACTTCCTTGGGTTGTGCGTCCACTAATAACTTATTTTCAACTTATGTCGACTGCGCATTATCCTCATTGAATTCGCTTTCCCTGGTTTCCATCTCAAATAGCTCTGCAATACTCATTACTTCGTCCTTTCCTCCTACATTCGTTGTGCATGCGTCTGGTAATTCATCTTCCTCGTCAGTATTCTCCCAATTAATTTCGTCCCAACACGATATTGTTATTTTCCTGTCTTCTTTTTCATCTGGTCCCTGCGGATTTGATTCTTCCTTCTCTTCTCGTGATAAGGTATTTACTTCTGTGTTCAAGGTGCTGCAATTGTCCTGGGTCGGTGCGTCATTCTCTTTGGCATGGGCGCTAGCTGTCAATTCGAACGTTTTTCGGTGTTTGGTGGTCTTACCTCCACCTCTTCTATCTGCATTCTCTTTTCTTGTTCAGCTTGTTGATAGTGGTTTCTTTGTTGATAATTTGTCGGTCTATTGGCGCTCCAATACCCGTTCCGGTTGTCGTTATCCCCTCTGTAATAGTTGTTGCCGTTCCTGGGTGAATTATAGTTATTGCCATATTCTCTTCTAAATCCATAACCGGTTCTTTGTTGAAATCTAATGTCGTTTCTTGGTGCGAAGTTATCACGTGGTTCGTAATTATTGTTTCTTCGTACTGTGTCTTGTGGATTCCACTGCTTTTTGCTTTCGTTTTCACGTGCGCTTCGTCTTTTTCTTGCGTCATCTTCCGAAAATATGAACTCTAGTTCCCTTAGAATACCTTTAAATGCTTCGACGTCATTGCCTCCGCGACCTACTAATGATTGCTGGTATTTCAATGGTAACTTCATGGCGCATAATTTAATCAACTCTCCGTCACTGTATGGTACATCTAAGCATTGATTTTTCTTTGCCATTAATTCGAAAAATTTCACGGGACTCTTCTCTCCTGAATTTTCAAAATATGGGTTCTGTAATAGTTCGTACTTCACTCGGTTCTGTGCTTCGCTGGACCAATATCGTGAGAGAAACTTCTCTCTGAAATCTTCGTACGATCGGCATGTCGCTGCAACATTCTGCATGGTTTCTGCGACTGTTCCTGACATGTGTGCACATATAAAGTCTAATTTGTGTGCTAGCGTCCAGTGTTCTGGTAATCCTACTCGGAATTGATCAATAAAAGTTCGTGGATGTAATGAGTTTCCTTCTCGAAAGTGTTGATATTTTCTGACTGTGAGGAAATGATCGTTGTCGTACTTCGTCATAGTTCCATATGAAATTCGCGATTCTTCGCCACTTTTGTTTCTGATCATTTCTCCCGTCGTTCTTTCCGGTTGTGGTAGATCCATTGGATATTGTCCACTATAACTTTCGCGTACCCGCGGTGCAGGCTGTCTGATTTCACGTATGTTACTTTCCGCCTGTGATTGGAATCGCAAATGCATGATATCTTCGTTAATTGTTTGTTTTTCCAGTGCTGTTACAGATACGGATGTGGTTGCAGACTCTCTGCTTGTTCGATCTTGTTCACTACGCTCTTCAATGGTTTGCAACAACTCTGTTCGCAGTTTCTGAAATTGTTGCTTCGTTTGCGCTTCTATTTTGACCATGCTGATACCATATCTTTTTAGCGCTGCTTTTGTGATACGTTTGTGTAGCACACTGTTTTCAACAATTTCACGCGCTGTACCTGCTGCTTGTCTAGTAATTACGTTTATCTGTTTCGCTAGTTTCTTGACTTCTTCCTGGGTGTTGTTACGTAATGTTTTGATCTCGTCCTGAGTGTCATTACGCAATGTTTGTACGTCCGCTTGTACCTTGTCAACGTCTGTTCTCAATTGATTGTGACCTGTTATAGAGTTTCCTATCACTTCTTGAGATTCTTTTGCCTCGTCTTCAATATGACTTAAGTGTAACTGAATTTTTTTGTTTTGTTCTTTAATCTCACGCATTTGTCTCGTGGTTTCTGCATTCTGAATTTGAATTTGGTTCGCTATGTCTTTATTTTGCCTTGTCATGGTTTTCATAATTTGTTGTAATAATTCTGCCAGATTGGTGGGTCCTATTGCTTTTCTTCCGACGTCCTACGCTCTGTGTTTTCGCCCAAGTGTTGGTTCGCAACAGATTGCATTGAACTGTGCTGTGACACGTTTCTGCTCGCATTCCTTGTACTTTATGGTGAGGGAGCTCTGATTACTTGTACTATGGGTTCTACGTATTCAAAACGCAAGTTAGAATCCTCATCGACTGTCTCTCCACTTTCCTGCTCCTCTGTCGTATGCTGACCTACGTCTTCTATGCCTTGACGTACATTATTCTCGTTATGGTGCGTTATATGTTCTATTTCTCGCGATACTGCATCGTCTGTTGTACTGTCCTCTATTCTTTATGCTGGGTCACTACCTCAATTCGGTCAAGGTCTCGACCTGCCATTGCTAATCTTTCCGAATCCCTTATTTTCTGTTTTAAAAGCAATTCACACGCCCTACTTCGAGTCAACATGCGCTCATACGACCTCACGCGTTTCATAAACTTTTTGTTCACACGACTTGACACTTATTATACCCAAGACTGACAATCCATTCACTTACTTGTTGGGTCAGAACCAACTTGTCAACGATGTATCCGCCACCTGTGCGCTTGCATTGAGGGGAAAACTTAATTCTAACTATTTTTAAAATTCATAACTTAATTATGCTATTGTCTCTGCTAGAATGTCTCACTTTCTATTGAATAATTTCTTACTATTTATCGCTGTAGCTACTGTTTTCAACTATTTATGCCTTTCAAAAAAAATTTTTTTATTAGGAAAATGTTTTAACAGGATATTTTTCTGACCTAGTTAGGCATGTGGTCGACCTTCAATCATGGTATTTTACCATCCTGGCAGGGTCGCCATTCTCTAACATTCTGCGTGGTTTCTGTTTGTTCTAAGTTGTGTCTCCCTACCACTTTCTCGCAACGACGCTCTGAGCGTGTTTTTTAGGGATTTGACTAGTTTGAACCTGGGACCTGTTGCTGGTAAGGAGACGCCAGACCACACATGACATGTAGAATTCAGAAGAGTTCAGTGAGACTAGCGATGATATAAGAAAATACTTAATGATTTCAGTGTCAGATCCACTGCACTCCCTGTAAAAGAATCTTAATACTAACTAAATTTAGTGGAAGGGGTTCAAAGCTTTCCTATTTTTAGTTAGCTGGTAAAATAACGTCGAAAAAGCAGTTAAGTTTACCATTGGAAATTTTATTCTACTCACAAAACATTGTTTATAAATTGCACTATTGATAAAAGGAAATGTTTTAATACAGGATGATAAAAACCAACTGCGTTCAACAAAAATGTGAACGAATATTCCCCGAGTGGGTTTCCAAGTTCTACAATGGATCGAAGGATGACCTATGCCATATCACATCTATAATCTAGGTTTAAATTAAGTTTCACAAAAGAGAAAACTATCAAACGGCCTACATTGACCCTCAGTTATCTTTAATTACTTATCTAACTTGTCGTAAATTACAGTGGCTGATGTGGCTTCTCAATAATTATATAACAGAAAAATCATCGCGTTTCAGATTTTAACTTATATAGCAAATTTGAATACCATGAGCTTCAATTGACGATCGACACTAGTATTACGTAAAAAGGGGATGTAACAGATGAAACTTCTGCAGTTCTGAGTGAAGCCTTATGTGTTCAAAAATGCGGCATCGCATGCGTTCATTACCTTGTCGGTGATCGTCAGGGGGCATTTGGTTATGTGCTCTAGGTTATACTTTTACGCAAGTTGGAATACTACAGGGTCTGGGAAAAAATTCAACAATGGTTCACTTCATATCTGGAAAGTAAGAAACAGAAAGTTGTACAGAAGGGGGAAAGAAAAGGAACAGGGAAGAGATTGAATCTGTCTTGGGGATCATGCGAAATGGGTGGTCCCACAGGCTTCTGTTCTGGTACCCTTTGTTTTTTGATATGTATATATGATATGCCACTAAACATGACATGTGATTAAAAAAATTTTTCATTCTACATGACGCAAGTTTTATTTTGAAAGACGTGGAATTTAATGTAAATGATGTAGCTATAAGAATAGTAACATCAGCACACGGCCTTCAGAGAACAGATTCTCGCTTAACTGCAACGGTGTGCAATGCTTGCAATTTCTGACATGGACATATTGTGAACGTGAAGTATTGCTGTTCCGAGGTGATTGACTTTTTACGTTCTTAGGATTAGGGGTAGATGAAAAGCTACTTCCTCGGAAGCAGCACGTTCAAGATCTTCTGCAGGTCCTGAATGCTGCTGTCGTCTCTACGAGAATAATCTCCACTCTCTCTATGACTGGAACGAATAGGCATATTTACTTTGCTTACTTCCAGTGTGTTATCTTTCATAGTACCATACTTCGGACAGAATTGAAAGAAACTGATTAATAAATTGCACGTCGACCCATCTAACTTAAGAGGTTTCCTTGTGGCTCACTTCTCGTATTCTGTACAGGAGATCCTCCCAGTAGTTGATAACTGCGCTCAGCAATGTGTTATTTATTTGCCTAGTCTCTCAATTTTTTCCAGTATTATTAATTCTTTCGTTCTTTTGTTTATAAATTTTCTAATCACATTCTGGACTGACTCACTGCACGATTAAGTGGCTTTGGGTTGCATAGTCTCACGAAACCTGATAAAAGGAAATTAAACAAGCATTTACAGTGGAGGGAATGTTAGAGAGCACGACAAGCGTATCGAACTCTCTGTTGTTGTTTATTCGCCGATATAACCGCCCGCCACACAGGTTTCTTTCGAAGCATCGCTGATTATAGTCGCAACGAAAAACTTTGAAATTCGGAGAGAAATACAGGTCGGGCAAAGTGAAACTGGCTCGGAAAACATTTTTGAGACTGAGCCCGAACTGAGCCTCGTTAATGAACAGGAGACCCGGATATCACAGAAAATGCCCAAAACTGTGATTTCGGTGCACCAATCGGTTGCTACCAGATTTCTGACCATGATATGTCCCGAGTACTTCGCTGTAGCATTACATTTGAGTGAGAGAAGCAGACATTTGTCACTGTCCATTTTAATATAAAACAAAATGGTGTTCACTGTTAAGTGTTAAGAGTAGCATAATTTGTGGAGAATATGTGCGGAACTGTTTAAACGAAAGTCTTAAGACTGGAAGTGTTTTGGCAAAACCACTAGTTAAGTCTGCAGTGCACTTTTCTTTTTTTTGGCAAAAAGGCACGAAACGGGGATCTGCAGCGAATAAAAACCGTGACTACCCGAAAAGTGTTTGAACACTAGCAAACATGCTAGAATGAAGGAAAACACGATACATGGTAAGACGAAACGATGTTTAGATGTGCAGGTGGGAATTAGGAAATCATCGTGGCGAAACATTACCAAAAAGCATATGGATATCCAGGGTATAACAGGATGACTTTTTAAAAATGTGGGCGGTTATAGAGAATGACAGTTTGAACGTTGTGTAATAGCCGTAAATGTGAAGCAAAGTTTCTAAAGCACTTTGCACTTTCTATACATTCTTTAGGCAAAGTGAAACACCAGAAAATTGTTGTTTGTAAAAAGTTTATTGACGGTAGAGTACAATCAAATACCGTCAATCCAATCTGTGGCTTCACTACTGCAGGGCAAATTTTCAACGTGACGAGCATCAAATTCATTAGATAATGAACCACGACGAACCATAATTTGTCTGTTTCTCTGTAAGACTATGCGTTCACGTCTGATGGCATCAAACTCTGTAGAGCTGAACTCAGAAAATTCATGTACTGTTCCTACTGGTATTCAGTACACGAAGGACTTTGCGTAACCCCAGAGGAAAAGTCAAGAGCGCTGAGGTCAGCGGAGCGCACAGACGAAAGATTTGGGCATCCTCTTCCAGTCACTCTCTGCCTGAAGTTATCCGATCTGCCGCACGGTCAATATCCGCCGCAGCACCATCATTCTGAAACCACAGACTATTGCACAGTTGAAAGGGAACGTCCTCCACAAGTTCAGGCAAGGATTTGTTCAAAAATGTCAAATACAATTACAATTAAAACGATCTGGTATGATACGTGGTCCAGTAAGGTGATCTCCAGGCAAATGTTCACTGAGAATCTCGGCTAATAAGCTGGATTCCAACAGCCTAACGATGGCTGTAGAAACCATATTTCATATTTGCGGCTACAGGTTCCTTATAATAAAACTTTAAAAATATTATCCTCTACAGTCACCCAAATTTTTAATACGTCATTCTGTTACAGCCTGTACTTCATTACAAATTTACTACCACGAATGAGGTAAAGCGTCCTAACGAACTTTCCCGCGTTGAGTTCTGCCTGTGGTTTGTGAATGAAGTGGAATCAGGATGTTTGAATACTGAGTTTTTCATTTCGTCAGGTGAGACATAGTTCAGACTGTCAGGGCACGTGAACTCACAGAACATGTGCCGTTATGCATCAGATCGTATCAGAAAATTACTATCAGTACTTTGCAGTCCGCCTCCGGTAGCTGAATGGTCAGCGCGACAGAAAGTCAATCCTAATGGCCCGGGTTTGATTCCCGTCTGGGTTGGAGATTTTCTCCGCTCAGGGACTGCGTGTTTTGTTGTCCTAGTCATCATAATTTCATGCCCATCGACGCGCAAGTCGCCGAAGTGGCGTCAAATCGAAAGACTTGCACCCGGAGAACGGTCTACCCGACGAGAGGCCCTAGTCACATGACATTTATTATTTATTAGTGCTTTGGAGAGCAGTTACATAATCTGAAGATTTGGTTGCGCAATGTCTGTTATCCTCTTCATAACACGACCCTTCCAGCAAACTGCTACGCTAAACGGTAT
Source organism: Schistocerca nitens (assembly GCF_023898315.1). Lineage (NCBI taxonomy): Eukaryota > Metazoa > Arthropoda > Insecta > Orthoptera > Acrididae > Schistocerca > Schistocerca nitens. The sequence goes on from NC_064615.1 coordinate 673,616,389, forward strand.
GCCCAGAAACTGTTTAATCCATATGAGTAGCCCAGATGCAAAAGGCGCTAAATGCATTTTTGTCGATTTTGAGTTGAGCACACTACCGTACAGATTTTTTCAACTCCTACACAATGGAATAGGTATCAGAATGCAAAACCCGCTATAAACCGTCGTAACTGACTGTACAAATTGTACAAAAGCCGCTAACTGCACATTGTCTTCGTGTGCAAAGCCCGCAAAATATCCAACGTTTGCAAAACCCTCCAAGTTTAGCAGGCATCGCAGTTGCCATGCCACTTCCGGATGAAAAGCACGCCAACTGATATCAGACTTACCAATCTAGACATTCAAAGGTACCTTTCATTTTGTTACGATCAAGAGGGATATTTTTCTTATTCAGAGTTAGGTTGGCTGCGCTTTAGCGAACGCGTATGCAACAACGAAGCTCTTGGTCCGATTCGTTGTCGAAATATACGCCGGTAAATACAGTTCAGCTGATCAGAGGGGCGTTTAATGATGTATTTGTGTGTGTTTTGAAGGAAATAACTGATTTTGTGGACGGTATAATACAAAACAAGTGGGAATAATTGAAATAGTAGGAATTCTGCAAGAAGTCGAACCCATCATTGTAGTTGCAAATGACCAGAATGAGACCGAAGGGGATGGTCGCTCCCGGAAAAGGAAGTGGAAAAGAAATGTTTCCAAAATAGTAGGCTAAAAACAGGAAAAGTATTATTAGAGTAATTTTATGCAATGAAAACTGTGCTGATGCTAACTGTTATGACATACGTGGGAGGAATTGTGAAAATTACTGGTAACTGGCATTTTTTAAAAAAAATATTGTTCACGAAAAGCAAAAACAAGATGATTTGTCTAGTTCGTGGAGAGCCTTTGTACAAATTTGAAGCTATAGAGGGGAAGAGCATCCTGAAGAAGGGAAAAAAAATTCAGCAAAGGAAACGGCCCAACACCAATCTCAGCTGGCGAAGAACTTTCAGATGCCAAACTCGAATATGTCAAAAACTTTTTAGAGCTGCACTTTGGTGAAGACTAGGCGACCAGCGACAATCTCAGATTCTGTATCGATATATTAGACGAGCAGAAAGGCACTCCTAGAGTCGCTCCTGCCGCTGCCAACCATGAGATGAAGCCGGAAGCGATTTTGAGTTGATGGGCAGTGTTGAGGTCGATGTGACTTAAAAGCAATTTTTCAGCTAATTTCATTTTCTAGAAACTTTTGTCACTGTTTTAACTAAGACGCAACTTTGCGCCAATTTTATTATTTTCTAAAATTTTGTCGATGTTTTACTAAGATCCAGTTTGGGGCTTATTTTATTTTCTATAATATCTTGTGATCTCATAAACGCGATGGTGTTTTTCTTTTAACCTAGTGTTGAACATACACATTTGTTCTCTTTTTGACGTTAAGTCAATTAGTTTTTCCTGCTAAAATAATGTCACCTTCGTATTTTTATATGCCAATTTTGTAGAATTTTCAGACTTCTCTTTGGAACAAAACGTATTCTGTTTATATTCACATTAATTAAATTCCACTTTTCTGTCATTCCTAATAGGTCACCAAATAAAGGATTTTACAACCGAATGTTTGTTTTGTAATTGGATCGATACGTTTTCAAAACTCGCTAAATGCCTAAATCGGGTGAAAGAACCGCTAAGTCTGTATTTCACTTAAGATTTTAACTTATAAAATATATTCGCAGATTTCAGACATTAATGCCGTGTAATTAATTATTTTTTACTTATTTTTAGAAAAGAAATGAAGTCTTTAATAGTTTGGATGGGAAGAGTTTTTCGCGATTATATAAGTTTAGCTTATCATGCAGTTAGCGGATTTTGCATCTGGGCTACTCTTATGTGGACCAACTTACGGAAGATGACGGACTGGACATGGATATTTTCAGAAAGACGGAGCAACAGCTGACACCGCCTTAGCAACCTCGTCACGAGCGCAAGAGGTGTTCGGTGGGGAGAGGGCGATCAGCGAGGCAGTGCAGTCCCCCGGCCACCTCGACCGCCTGGTGTCTTTCCATGTGACTTTTGCCTCGGGGCTAACTGAAGGCTCAAACGTACGCAAATAATTCGCACACTGTCGAAGCAGCAAAACAGTGAAGACGCTACTGCTGCTATTCCTCAGCCACAGCTGCTAAGCGTGACTCACAGTTTGATAAATCTAGCTCAGCGCTGCACTGACGTAAGGCCCCTTACGATGCTAATTTGCAACATCTTGTCAGATGTTCTTTAACAAGGGCCAGTCCCAAGTAAGACTTGTTGGAAGTATTTTCCACGCCACTTTTCCTTTGCCCGCCCTTTATTCTAAATAGCGAACAAGCTGCCTGCGACGAAACCAGTAAAACGGTGTGACATATGAAAAGAAAAATGTGGATGTCTGTATTTTTATACAAGTTTGAAGCTTGTGGTGCAGAGCACTTACCAGTGCATTGCAGTCACATCGTTGTTCACTGTTGGCCTTATTCCAAAACGAGAAACGATTTCGCTCGCTGTTCACCGCAGTTCAGCAGAAAGTGGCAAAATGGGTTCAGAAACCACTCGCTTTCCGAAACTTAGCAAGTGAAAGCAAAAAATGGTTCAAATGGCTCTGAGCACTATGGGACTCAACTGCTGTGGTTATCAGTCCCCTAGAACTTAGAACTACTTAAACCTAACTAACCTAAGGACATCACACACATCCATGCCCGAGGCAGGATTCGAACCTGCGACCGTAGCAGTCCCACGGTTCCGGACTGCGCGCCTAGAACCGCGAGACCACCGCGGCCGGCAAGTGAAAGCAGATACTTAAGTACTTGTTTCGCCTTTCATCCATTCCCATGGTTGTGTTCTCTTTACTTAGTTCGCGCTTGAAGTAAGGAAGTAATAAATTTATCTTGCTTCTGTCTCCACAGTTTCGAAGTTGAATGCTTCTGCAGTTTCCTGCCAGGCGCGTTTTTTTATGTGTGTGTGTGAATTCCTAAGGGCCCAAACTGCTGAGGTCATAGGTCCCTAGACTTGCACACTACTTAAACTAACTTATGCTAACAACACACTCACCCATGCCTGAGGGAGGACTCGAACCTCCGGAGGGAGGGGGCGTGTTTTTTCTTGCATTTTGTGCTCCGCGTCTCTCGGAACCCACAAACACCTCCTATATTTCACAGAATGAAAGCAAACTTCACCCACAATATTTCAGAGGACGTTCAGGAGTATTTTCTATCTATGTTGGTATAATGCACTTATGGTCCCCTGTGGGTCGTTACAGAATAATTGCATTTCAATTGATTTCTTAACACCCGTAATTTATGCATTCTTATTACACTGAAAATATCTGCAATATAGTGCAGCCTTCGAAATTGTTTGTAAACAAACTTATTCCACTCAGTCATTGTGTCTGTTGTTCAAACAACTTCCAGGTTTAGAGCCGGTCATCGTATAATACATTCCACGATATTTCGACTGGCCATCTGCCAGTAATCTTCAGATAAGCCACCGAAGACTGGCGAAGACTTGCTCCGTTCTGCAATATACAGAGTGTTCGGAAATTCTCGTTACAAACTTCTAGGACTTGTACAAAGGAGTGCGTATAATTTTCTGCAGAAAACCATGTCCGGAGAGATACTGTTTGCGTTTTGCAACGCTTTCAGTTCAGATGTTTAACTAATCCACTTCTGCTTGAGGAACTGAATTAGGATGATGATGTTTGGTTTGTGGGGCGCTCAACTGCTCGGTTATCAGCACCCATACAAATTCCCAACCTTTGCTCAGCCCAATCTCGCCACTTTCATGAATGATGATGAAATGATGAGGACAACACAAACACCCAGTCATCTCGAGGCAGGTGAAAATGCCTGACCCCGACGGGAATCGAACCCGGGACCTCGTGCTCGGGGAGCGCGAACGCGACCGCAAGACCACGAGCTGCGGACCTGAATTGGGAGTGACGCAGTACAGTTATCAGGGGCCGGCTGCTCTGGCCGAGCGGTTCTGGGCGCTTCAGTCCGGCCTGCGCTGCTTCTACGGTCGCTGGTTCGAATCCTGCCTCGGGCATGGATGTGTGTGATGTTCTTAGGTTAGTTAGGTTTAGGTAGTTCTAAGTCTAGGGGACTGATGACCTCAGATGTTAAGTCCAATAGTGCTTAGAGCCATATGAACAGTTATCAGGTAACAATTCGAAACGGAACGTTTCCGCACATGGGTCCGTATTCAGAATACTACACTGAAGCGCCAATGATACAGGTATAGGGAAACACAGAGATATGTAAATAGGTAGAATACGGCGCTGAGGTCAGAAACGCCTATGTAAGACAAGTGTTTGGCGCAGTTGTTAGATCGGTTACTGCTGCTACAATGGCAGGTTATCAAGATTTAAGTGAGTTTGAACGTGGTGTCAGTTGGCGCACTAGCGATGGGACGCAGCATCTCCGAGGTAGCGATGAAGTGGGGATTTTCCCTTACGATCATTCCACGAGTGTACCGTGAATGTCAGGAATCCGGTAAAACATCAAATCTCCGACATCGCTGCGACCGGAAGAAGATCCTGCAAGAACAGGACCAACGACGAGTAAAGAGACTCGTCCAACGTTACAGAAGTGCAATCCTTCCGCAAATTGCTGCAGATTTCAATGCTGCAACGTCAACAAGTGTCAGCGTTCGAACCATTCAACGAAACATCATGGATATGGGCTTTCGGAGCCGAAGGCCCACTCGTGTACCCTTGATGACTGCTCGACACCAAACTTTACGCCTCGCCTGGCCTCGTCAGCACCGACATTCGACTGTTGATGACTGGAAACATGTTGCCTGGTCGGACAAGTTTCATTTCAAATTGTATCGAGCGGATGGATGTGTACGGGAGTGGAGACAACCTCACGAATCCATGGACCCTGAATGTGAGGAGGGAACTGTTCAAGTTGGTGGAGGCTCTGTAATGGTGTGGGAGCGTGTGCAGTTAGAGTGATATGGAACCCCTGATACGTCTAGATACGACTCTGACAGGTGGCACGTACGTAAGCATCCTGTCTGATCACCTGCGTCCATTCATGTCTATTATGCATTCCGACGGACTTCGGCAATTCCAGCAGGACAATACGACACTCCACACGTCCAGAATTGCTACAGAGTGGCTCCAGGAACACTCTTCTGAGTTTAAACACTTCCGCTGGCCACCAAACTCCCCTGACATGAACATTTTAAACAGATTTGGAAGGCCTACAACGAGATGTTCAGAAGAGATCTCCACCCCATCCTACTCTTACGGATTTATGGACAGGCCTGCAGGATTCATGGTGTCAGTTTCCTCCAGTATTACTTCAGACATTAGTGGAGTCCATGCCACGTGGGGTGCGGCACTTCTGCTTGCTCGCGGGGGCCCTACACGGTATTAGGCAGGTTTACCAGTTTCTTTGGCTCTTCAGTGTATATACTCACTCCCCTCTACAAGACCTTTAAAAACTCAGGGAGTATTCCGCGCCTGCGTCAAGTTCAAGCTAACAGACGTACCACACTTCCCGGCGGCAGCACCTTCGCTGTTGGAACAGCAGAACGCATCTGTCCTCTGCATTAACGCTCGCCGCGCCCGTTGGCGAACTCGGTTGTCTCCAGTTAGAACAAATCGTGGAGATGACGAGGTTCCATGCACTTTTCGACTGGTAGCCGCTATCACGGTTCGTGAGCTTTTCTGCCATGCGTATTTCCACGGAATCCTTAATAATGGAGTCCCAAAAAGGTATTGCTATGGTCAGAATCGTGGTTTTGTCATACCCCATTGAAAATCTAGTGGAAATACAGTGTTCGGCAAAAGCGGACTTGCTTGATTGCAAAAGACAAGTGCAACGTTTATGTTCAGTGCAGCGTTCTTTCACAGTGCATGCGGTGTGTCCTACATAAGTCATACCACATTGACAAGGATTTTGTAAATTCTGGCCTTCCGCAATAACAAGTAGTCCTTCACTGATCCCAAATGGACTGCAATCTTAGATGGTGGTCGTAAAATCACTCTCGCCTGAAATTTACGGAGGATTGTTGCTATTTTACAAGAAATGTTGCCCACAAAAGGAAGCAGAGCTGAAGATTTTACTGCCAAGTTCTGCTCTTTATTCATTTCCTGACTCTTGGTTTTAACTGAGTGTCATGTTAATATATCAGGTGGAATATCCGTTTTCTCTGAAAGCTGTCTTTAAGTGGGCGAGCTCTTTCGACAAACTATCTGGATATGAGACAGTGTGAGCTCTGTGTACGAGTGTTTTAAGCATGCTCATTGTTTGCGATGGATGATTCACACTTGTCTGTTGCTGACAACACACTTTACTCTGCGCCCTCGAGCTTGCATTCAGAACTGCTCGACTCTGTCTCAGGTTAGTTTCTCAGGTAGTGTTATATGTACGTTAACAGTGATACACAGAAGTACGGATAGAATTAGTAACGAAGAGTTGCCCGATATACGATTCGTATAATGGCTTCATTGAATGTAACGGAAGAGCGGGACATCGGTGTTATGCTGAACTACAAGAAATAAATTCATAGTTGCTAATACGGACAACCGTCAGCTGTAAAATGGATTGACGACAATGAAAATTTGTGCCGGGCCGGGACTCGAACCCGGATATCCCGCTTATCGCGAGCGGTCGCCCTACCATTTGGCTATCCGAGCACTACCCATGGCCCAATTCAAACTTCCGGATGTCGTGTGCCAAGCGTTTAAAACCTGTACTCGTACATCCATGATGTTTTACTTGAAAGTGGCTTGCCTGGCGTCGGTGGAATAAATACGATATTGCAGTGCATGTGCTATTCTAAATTACGACGCAATGTCCGACGAAACAAATTTTCATTGACGGAACAGATTTTCAATGTTGTCAGTTCATAATATTGGTGATGATTGTCCGTATTCGCGCAGTTGCGAATACATTTCTTGTATTTCATAACGGCTGTAGTCGCCGCAGTGCCTGTTCCGTCTGACGTGGGTGCGTGTTTGAAGGAACTTTGCGTCGCAATTTCGATAAAAGAGGCTCTGCGGTCTGTATCTATTCTGATCTGGCAGCAACCGCGTCGCAGGACTTCCGCGTCATTCTGAGGATTGTTGCTTTACTGTGTGTGTTTTTTTTTTCATTTTACTTCTTATCGTTTGCATAGCGTAGGCTTTATGACTATAGCGAAGGTGTTTTCACAGAAACAAACGTAATTGGTGTAGCAAACCGATTAAGTCATAAATATGTAATGATAATTAAATCAAGACCCTAAGCTGTCGACAGGCGTTGATATACATCAACGGGGACAGTTGAATATGTGTGCCCAGACTGGGACTCGAACCTGGGACCTCCTGCTTACATGGCAGGCGCTTTATCCATCTGAGCCAACGAGGTCATAGGGGATAGTGCGACTGCAGGGATTTATCCCTTGCACACTCCACGTGAGACCCACATTCCCAACTTAGTGTCCACACACTACATTGGTAATCATTATTCTGTAACGACTCGTCGGATACAACCGCTCCTTTAAACCAGAATACTCAGAACGTATCCCTCGACATGCTGTGGAATTTTATCGATGAAGTTCGTGTTCATACTATCTCCTTCCATTGGTAACATTACGTTACGTTACGACCACATCATCGCCACTTAGCTCAAATTTAACAACAGAGCTAGGTCACACGCAACAGACGACTGCCTGCGAAAGCGACTGCCCACTGTTTTGTACAACTGATACGAGTGCTGATGCGGAGAGCGCGAACTTCCTTTAATGATTCGCTGATAGATCCACAGTCCGCCTCTGTAGGTGAGTGGTCAGCACGGTTGTCAGCCGTGCGACGAACCTTGGTTTGATTCCAACCATTGCCAGGGATTTTTCCTTGTTGGGGAGGACTGTAATGGGAATGCATTCAGCCTCGTGACTCCTATTAAGGAGGTATTTGAGAGGGCAGTAGCGGTTGCAGATCACGAAAGCTGACAGCGGCCGGGAGGGCGCTGTGCTATGATGTACTCGTGATGTCACACCCAATGACGCCAATTGACGGGAGGGAGGGGGGAGAGGGGGAGAGAGGGGAGGGGGTGACACTGCGGCCGGTCTGTACCAATGGACCCGCCAGGGTCTGTGGACAGAGTTCATGATTACGTTATGTGTACGATAACCCACAACAAATGGTTCAAATGGCTCTGAGCACTATGGGACTTAACATCTTAGGTCATCAGTCCCCTAGAACTTAGAACTAGTTAAACCTAACTAACCTAAGGACATCACACACATCCACGCCCGAGGCAGGTTCGAACCTGCGACCGTAACAGTCGCGCGGTTCCGGACTGACGCGCCCAGAACCGCATGGCCACCGCGGCCGGCGACCCACAACAGCGGAACACGTTCGAGTAGAAGCGAATGGAAACCGAACATGATTGGGAGCTCTTAACTCGGGCTCATCAAGGTTTACACCTGAGAGAATGTTCTTCGGTGTAAACCAGTCTTTAATTGTTCACCGTTTGTGTCTGCAAGATTCGCACAGATCTGCAGCCACTAATTACCTTCCTTTCATCATTTCTAATTTATAGACCCCCTTGTCAGGTTACTTGATTCTGTTTGTTCTCTCTTCGCCTCCATTGCCTTTAAAAATCTCTTCAAGAATTCACTATTTTGTCTTCTGAACATGAGTTTTATTAAAAGTTCCTCCTTGAGACGTCGCATCATTTGTTTGTTGTAAATCTTCTTTAGTTTCTTTTATCCGCGTAGATTGGACCCTCTTTGAAGAAATTATCTTCAGTAGTCTTCTCGTCACTGCTCATCAGTATCTCCAGTAGATTAGATATCTGCGCCACATACAGCTTGTAATGGTACTTGAATTACCTAACCATTACGGCACCTCACCTCCACCTCTCGATACCAGCAATACTCTGCTGTGTTTCCGTAAAGTAGTTAACATATTTCTGAGACAACATTCAGATTTGATTTCATTAATGTAGAGGCACTTTGATACATCGATATGTTTATGTTGCAATGATATTATTCTTATGTGTATTCTTTCTTTTGCCACTATGATCTTTGACGTACTTGTAACTCTGATTTTTGGGCGCGTAAGCGGTTATTAGAGAGTCAAGTCTTGGTCGTCAAGTTGAAAAGACGCAAATTGTAGTCAGTTTATAAAATGTGAACTTTAACAGTGGGGAAGGTGTTTTCAAGTATGTTTTGTATTGTGAAGTGATGTTTTGGAATGACTTGCGTGATATTCCAACAAAAGCAATAAAAAAGAAGTGTAACTTAAATTCGGAGTGCTGATTACTTTTTTACATCACCATTGTCCTAACTTTCAAAGGTTTAATCTTCAAGAATGGTTTGTGAAACACATCTATAAAACTTTTGGATATCGCAGAATAATACCTAGGCCTCTCTGCATCCGAGCTTGGAATCATCACTACCTAGATTTTCGACGTTTGAGCCATGATTTCACAACGAGACCAGCTTGGGAAACACGAAAAGATGAGTGCCTAGTTCATCCATTATTTCATGAAATGACTTTATTAAATGTGCTCTTATGACACCTGACACATAAAATAACTTTGTTGTTGCCCGAAAATGCAGTATTTAGCAACATGAGCAACACCACAATCATAATCAATTTTTGACCTTTTGTTGTGGTAGGGTTGTTAGAAGCTTCCAGTAAAACAACTGTTTGGTACCTTTTTATTATAGTGATTCCACGTTAGTATGTTCGCCTTTCGAAGCTTGTTGTTCTTTCTATGTTGCTGCCACTGTTAAATCGTATCGCCACATTATATCTCGAAGGATCTGAAACAGGACGCTTATCGTCCCGCATTCATAACCTCGGTGTTGATCGTCCCTTATATACAGACACACACACACACACACACACACACACACACACACACACACACAGACAGACAGAACTTATAGCCCGGTAGTCAAGTCGACTTTTCATGTGATGGGTTTTCTTGTACGGTATAGGAAATTTGCCTTCGATGTTTACATTTTTGTAAATCATTTGGAATTTTGGCTCTTTAGCTTTACTGCCATCACATCTCTGTTCTTTAATTCTTCTTTTCTGCCTTCCTACTGTTATAGAATTGTTTACCTGCGCTGTTCTAATATCGGAAGCGGTATTTATAGATGTTTTGTACGTATATCCGATCACTCATGACTGATCACAACGCATTACACCACGGAAAGAAAAGTGACACAATTTAAAACACGGAAATGTTTTGTTTAAGTCACTGAAAAATGCGTTTGAAGTGCACGAAAACGTCACATCTCTATTCGGAGTTTGTCCACTTCAGGGAAGTTGTGTCAGCTTTGTTGTAGGGTACTTCATGATTCGCCACGGCAAAGACAGTGGCGCAGCAGCGTTCCTACTGGTAAGTCCACATGGGTCGTTCAAGAAGAGCGGCACGTTCCGAGCTGTCACAGCTTTCATGTGTAAGGTAAGTTGAATGTAATTTTTAATATCACTGATTATTACTATGTCTGCCGTTATGCAGTGCCTGGTCTTGTATTACAATGTCCTTCAGACACGAATGCATAAAAAACAGACACTGTTCTGACGATTACAGCTGTTCTACATATTACGAAATTTTGTAGGTTGCACCTTATAAGAGGAAAATGACGGTTTATGTTTTTAATAAAGGCATTATTGAATACCTTTTCTCGACAAAAAATGTTGCTACATTATTTTGCCGCGCGGGGTAGCCGCGCGATCCAAGGGCGTCTTGTCACGGTTCGCGCGGCTCCTCCCGTCGGAGGTTCGAGTCCTCCGTCGGGCACGAGTGTGTGTGTTGTCCTTAGTGTAAGTTAGTTTAAGTTAGATTAAGTAGTGTGTAAGCTAAGGGACCGATGACCTCAGCGGTTTGGCCCCATAATCCTTACCACAAATTTCCAAATTTTTTACATTATTTAAGCCTATTTATGATTCTATATGTTCACAAATGGTAAACTTTAAATTGTGCCTAATTGATGTTCCTTATCAGATAGCACTAATTTTCATAAATTATAGTTCTGCATTTTGTATTTTTCTAGTGAAACAGTTTCAACTTGTTTTTCGTGTTTTATTCTAACTTAAATACTAATGTCGAATGGCGTATTATATTACAGTAAGTAAAAAGAACTTATGTATTATTTAGGGCGGAAAAGTGACAAAAGTGGTACATCAGGGGTCATAATAGAAATAAAAAAGTTTGTAGAAAAGTAAGGAAAGTGACACAACTCGAAGAACTAAATAATTACCTGATAACACTTCACATTCGACGTGAACAGAACTACATGCCCATATTACTGGTGTATAGATTATAATGAAATTTACTACCAAAAATACTTATTTGAAATTTAAAGAAAGCGTATACTATTTCAGAATAAGTTTTATAGTATCCTTTTAAGTCGATTTTTCTCAATGTTCTACTTTTGAATTGTGTAACTATTCTTACTAGAGTGCGATATAGGAAACTTAAATAGGAGTTGCAAGTAAGAAATATTCTCTACATCACTACAAAGAGAACAATAATAATAATAATAATAATAAATCGTCATAAAAAACCTACATTATGGACAAGTAGACAATTTAAGAAAATTCTTTATTGAACGAGCAGAAATCAGCAAAATACACAAAGCTATCACTCATATAAATACATCTGCTACACCACTGCAATTTCATAACCACTTCTACAACCCTTTAGATCACATAACATCAACAGATACGAAGAAAGTAAATTGGAAAAAGAAAACACTACATGGCAAGCACCCGTATCATCTAACACAGCCACACATTGATCAAGACGCATCCAACACATGGCTAAGAAAAGGCAATATATACAGTGAGACGGAAGGATTCATGATTGCAATACAGGATCAAACAATAAACACCAGATATTACAGCAAGCATATTATTAAAGATCCCAATACCACAACAGATAAATGCAGACTTTGCAAACAACAAATAGAAACAGTAGATCACATCACAAGCGGATGTACAATACTAGCAAATACAGAATACTCCAGAAGACATGACAATGTTGCAAAAATAATTCATCAACAGCTTGCCTTACAACATAAACTTATAAAACAACACGTTCCTACATACAAGTATGCACCACAAAATGTACAGGAGAATGATGAATACAACAGAACAATTATAACAGATAAAACAACGCCACATAACAAACCTGACATCATACTCACCAATAAAAAGAAGAAATTAACACAACTAATCGAAATATCCATACCCAATACAACAAATATACAAAAGAAAACAGGAGAAAAAATTGAAAAATACATCCAACTGGCTGAGGAAGTCAAGGACATGTGGCATCAGGATAAAGTTGACATTATACCAATTATACTATAAACTACAGGAGTCATACCACACAATATCCACCAGTACATCAACGCAATACAGCTACATCCAAACATATATATACAACTACAGAGATCCGTAATTATTGATACATGTTCAATTACCCGAAAGTTCCTAAACGCAATGTAACATATACCGTACAGTTAAAAGGAAGTCACGCTTGATCAAGGTCCGCGTCACTTTCATTTCGAACCAGACCTAAGGTCTGAGAAAGGAAAGAAAAAATAATAATAATAATAACTGTGCCGGCCGCGGTGGTCTAGCGGTTCTAGGCGCTCAGTCCGGAGCCGCGCGACTGCAACGGTCGCAGGTTCGAATCCTGCCTCGGGCATGGATGTGTGTGATGTCCTTAGGTTAGTTAGGTTTAAGTAGTTCTAAGTTCTAGGGGACTTATGACCTCAGCAGTTGAGTCCCATAGTGCTCAGAGCCGTTTGAGCCAATAACTGTGGGACATCAAGGAAGCCGCGCGGGTTGGCCGCGCGGTCTTCGGCGTCTTGCACGGTTCGCGCGGCTCCTCTGTTGGAGGTTCGAGTCCTCCCTCGGGCATGGGTGTGTGTGTGTCGTCCATAGCGTAAGTCAGTTTAAGTTAGATTAAGTTGTGTGTAAGCTTAGGGACCGATGACCTTTGCAGTTTGGTCCCATAAGACCTTACCACAAATTTCCAACATCAGGGAATTAGCGATTACGACTGCGCCAGACTTACTCATTTCTATCCAGCACAATATTCTCGCAGAAAGTGTCTTCGCCAATCCCTATCTAGAATTACCTGAATGTGTAGCTGTGAAATATAGGTAACCCATACGAACGCTTCTGGAATGCGGAGTTGTGTTACTGCTTTTACAGATGGGAATGAACTGATGAGAAGGGAGAAAATGAAACGCAGTGCCAGACGTAGCTGATCTTATCTTTAGAGTACGAGGGCAGCTGAAAACGTAACGTTGTCATTCGATGAACGGATCATCATTAACCGTATCGCATGCCCTCACCCCATGAATTACTGCAGAAAGATTTGAAATTTAACGCAGAAGCTCGCTCGCCAATCTGATAATCAGCAAGTTTACGCAGCATCTCTCATCCTCCTGATTGCCAGAACCCAATGATCGAAATACTCTTCAGTATTACCGTTCCAAATGTAACATTTTTCTGTGGCGCGCAGTTAGAGTATGCCCGCATACTGAGTACATACATTGCTCTACAATATTTGACGACGGGGTGCATAAAGTAACATATTAACTACTCGCTGGAAATGAATGAAAGTGCTGGAGCGTATTACCAGTGATCTTCCAGCAGCGCACAAAAAAGATGGACGCCGCATGGCGCGAGATCAGCGTGACCGTAGCGCCCTGTGGGACTGATGGCGATGGTGATGTTTGGTTCGTGGGGCGCTCAACTGCGCAGTCATCAGTGCCCGTACAAAGTCCCAATTTTTACACAGTCTTTTCACAGTTCAATCTAGCCATTGCCACGAATGCTGATGACGATAATGATGAAATGATGAGGACTACACAAACACCCAGTCCCTGGGCAGAAAAAATCCCCAACCCGGCCAGGAATCGAACCCGGGACCCCGTGATCTAGAGATAGCAACGCCAGCCACATTTTTTTAAAAATCTCATTTTGTTCTATCTTGTTCCTTGAACTTGTTCGTGGCGGACTTCCGATGACATACGTTCACGTTATTCGTTGATCCGTTCACTCAATTTTTTTATTAGAGAGGGTAGCTAAACCCTCTGACCGAACATGCTGAGCTACCGTGGCGGCAGTTTTTCAGTTTGTTCGGTTTTGTTCGTCGCATTTGCTCGGGGCGGACGTCGTAAGACACCCTTTGTTAAGTTCGTTGTTGATCAATTAACTCATTTTTTTTTATTACAGAGGGCAGCTACCCCTCTGACCGAACACGCTGAGCTACGGTGCCGGCACCACTAGACCACGAGCTGCGGGCTCCAAATGCGACTGGTTCCGCTACACGAGGCAGTTGAAGGGGCGGGGAAAGACGGTGTGGGTCAGTCGGCAAGCAGTTATGGTGCACTATGGTGTACAACATGGCACGGAGACAACATCTGGATGACTTCACATGGAGACGCATTGTCGGGAAAATGGAAGAAGGACGAACTGTGACGGGCCGGCCGGAGTTGCCGAGCGGTTCTAGGCGCTGCAGTCTGGAACCGCGCGACCGCTACGGTCGCAGGTTCGAATCCTGCCTCGGGCATGGATGTGTGTGATGTCCTTACGTTAGTTAGGTTTAAGTAGTTCTAAGTTCTAGGGGACTGATGACCTCAGATGTTAAGTCCCATAGTGCTCAGAGCCATTTGAACCATCGAACTGTGACGAGTGTAGCCCAGGACTTTGGCATTTCTCACAGCATTGTTACACATGCGTGGGGAGCACTCCAAAGCAGAGACACCGCTGCCCGGAGGAGAGGAGGTGACTGACCACGGACAACTATGGCAGCAGATGACCGCTGCACTGTGCGACAGGAGACGAGAGACCCACCTTAAACAACGGTACAACTGCCACCTCATTTATCAGGGCTGCAAGACACACAATCTCTCGGTACGCAGTAGCACAGCGACAGCATGCTAGTGGTCTCTTTGCCCGACGATCAGCGTATTGTGTTCCGTTCACACCGGCACATGTGCGGCGCCGCCTGCACTGGTGCCAAGAGCCTAGGGACCAGACGAAGGTGCAGTCGGATCGCATGAGAGCAGATTCAGTCTGAGTAGTGAATCTACATCTACAGCTACGTGATTTATCTACTATACACAATAAAGTGCCTAGCACGTGGCAGAGGGTTCAATGAACCACCTTCAAGCTGTCTCTCTACCGTTCTACTCTCGGACGCGCGGAAAAACGAGCATTTAAATTTTTCTGTGCGAGCCCTGATTTCTCTTATTTCATCTTTATAATCATTCTTCCCTATGTAGGTGGGTGCCAACAGAATGTTTTCGCAATCGGAGGAGAAGACTGGTGATTGAAATTTTATGAGAAGATCCCGTCGCAACGAAAAACGCCTTTGTTTTAATTATTGCCACTCCAATTCACTATCGTGTCTGTGGCACTATCTCCCCTATTTCGCGGTAATACAAAACGAGCCGCCTTTCTTTGAACTTTTTCGATGACATCCGTCAGTCCCACCTGATGCCAATCCCACACACTGCAGAGCAGTACTCCAGAATAGGGCGGACAAGTGTAGTGTAAGCAGTCTCTATAGTAGATCTGTTGCACCTCCTAAGTGTTCTGCCAATGAATCGCAGTCTTTGGTTTGCCCTACCCACAACATTATATATGTGATCGTTCCAATTTAGGTTATTTGAAATTGTAACCCCTAAGTATTTACTTGAATTTACAGCCTTCAGATTTGTGTGACTTACCGTGTAATTGAAATTCAGCGGATTTCTTTTAGTATTCATGTGACTAGCTTCACACTTTTCTTTATTCGGGGTCAATTGCGACTTATCGCACAATCTAAATCATTTTGCAATTCGTTTTGGTCATTTGATGACTTTACAAGACGGTAAATGACAGCATCATCTGCAAACAATCTTAGACGGCTACTGAGATTGTCTCCTATGTCATTAATATACATAAGGAATAATAGAGGGTCTATAACACTTCCTTAGGGAACGCCGGATATTACTTCCTTTTTACTCGATGACTTTCCGTCTATTACAACAAACAGTGGTCTTTCTGACAGGAAACCACGAATCCAGTCACACAACTGAGGCGATACTCCATAAACACGCAGTTTGATTAGAAGACGCTTGTGAGGAACGGTTTCGAAATCCTCTGAACGTACCCTAAGGAGAGAGGTGGGAGCACGTAATGCACGCAGAGACATTCTCGAACATGATCGTCGTGATGGTCTAGATGTTACGTTGTGGCGAGACATAACGTTGCGTGGGCGTACTGACCTCAAGGCTTGCCGCTTCTCTCGACTTCAGTCCCATCGAGCAGTTGTGGGATGCTTTGGGAAGACGTACTGTAGCTATTACCATCCAGCAGTTATCACCCGCGCTGATGGAGGAACGGACCGCCCTGTCACAAGAACTCCGTACCAACCTTACCGCCAGTGTGGGCGCACATTGCAGAGCATGCATTGCTGTCCGTGGTGACCACACACCTTATTAAGAACCATGTTCTGCATTTTGTAATGTCCGGGTGACCATCATAAATTGCGGTGATTATAATATAATTATTGTGTTTGAGTAAAAGTGTCCTTTCTGTTCGCATCATTGCGTGTTTCTCTCAGTTACCTTTCGTGCTGTGCTGTAACACTTCTGTCTATGTATGATACAAATTTCATTGAGCTATGTAACTTGACAGTAACACAACATGCGAAAAGTTTTTACAGCAGTGTATTTTGAAGACATGGTCACGTCAGAGCTGACTCGCAGAAAAGAAAAGCTTTCATATTTATTTCACGCCCACAGAGAGACGACGATTTAAGTAGACCGGTGCTCTCGTGAGGGGAATTTACGGTCCAGTTTCATATTTGTTGCTACCCCCGACACCTACGTGAGACGTCGATATCGCGGGCATAGTGGAGAGCATCACGAGGCGTGATTGGCATATGACGGGCCAGTCTGTCTGCGCGCTGGCCTATCTCTCGCTGCCTGTCATGTCTAAAAAGACTGAAATATCTGGCTTGTACAAGCGGATACTTATCGCTTTACGAAGCAGGAACTGGTAGTGGATTCAGGGTAGCGCCTCTTATAAAGTATGTTCGTGGCTACTGTGTTTATTATATCGCAGGTGGACAAATCACACATTCGCGAATATCCGATTTGAGAACTACACAACATAGTTTGTCGCTAGTGCTGAAAGGTGTGTGCCAGTTACCATGATGGATGTGTTTTCACGAAGTACGGCTGTAAAGCACAACGTTCACTGGCAAAATAAACCGGAAGACTGCCAGACATGTTTCGCAAATGGCTGCTTACTTGTGTCCTGATACGGGTGGGCCTGCAACTCAAGTAAGTATCGCTGCTTGCGCACCAACGAAAGTGTTGCGGTGCAGATCACTTCTTTTGTATCCAGCCTGGAAGGCGGCGCGTGGGTCTGCTCCTGAGATCTGCAAAATAGGCCGAATGAAGGAAGCGAGTAGGTACTGCAAGTAAAGTTAAAGCACCTATACTGGTATATAAACGTATACAAACACATTACTTAACTTTTGGTACAGATGAGCACATAGGTGCGAAGCCGTTCATTATCAAAGCTAACAGTTACTAGGAGTTACAAAGGCAAAGTCTGCAATGGCTAGCCCCCCCCCCCCCCCCCCTCATACAAGTCGAAGCTAAGTTGCTAGGTCGTCTGCTCTTGATCAACTGGGGATAAAGCTTGAGCTCCACGGCGTCGTCTTGAGGGCGCTGTGGTCTGCGTGGTTCGTCCGCTCTCGTAGTGCAAAACTACGGGCGTGTACCTACGCTGTGGCATCAGAACTATCGATACTACAACTTCATCTTGCACATCTGTGGTACCATTGCGACACAGATGACTTGAAAAAGACTAGTACCCTCAAACAGCCTCATTTTATGGCGATGTTGATATGTCAGGCGAGAAATAAAGGAAAACAAACATCGTTGGAAGATTTCTAGCTAGCGGTGAGTGCTTTCTGAGGAGAGAAATATGACCTTGCTGTTACATGCATATCGAACGCCTTGCCGATCTACCTTATAGATACATTATTTCAATGGTATTCATTGAGAGGTATCTATTGTCCTTTCAGAGACAGGCAGAATTTTGCAAGGAGAGTATACTAAAGACTGCTTATATTGATTACCTGGGCATTAGTTTGAAGTCGAACAATGTAGACCTTTTTCGCGTGTATTCAGAGGTCTTCCATATTGGCAAGGCGTGTATCTCTCTTTCTGGGTCACTGCGATAACTGCTTGTGAATTGTAGCGTTCCGCTAGTATTGTACAGTGATCGTTTTTGGTTTGTGTGAATTATGTTTCGATTATTGCAAATAGTGTTATTAATACCTGAAGCTCATTTCAGTAAAAGATAATTTTTATGTGTGCCGATAGCTCGATTGTAGATGTTCTTGTGTTGTCAAGTGACGATCATGTTGGTGATTTCCTCATTGGGCCATTTGTGACAAGTCGTCAGTAATTACGTGGAGTTAATTAATTTATATTTATTACTTATTTATTGATCGTATTTTTACATATGACGTTCACCATACAAACTACTAAGATCCATAAAAAATTTGATAAATTACTTTCTCTCTTTTACAAATAATTTACTGTACAGCCCCAAAATCCACATCGCAGCACAATATTTACCTGTTACTAATATGGAGTTGAAAAGAAAGTGATCCTAAAAGGAAAGAAAGAGAGTGGGGAAGAAGAGAATAAGTATGAGAGGGGAATCTGGGATCAAGAGAAAGACAAAGGACTACTTAATTTAAGAAAAATATATTGGATGATAAAGAAGGAGCTTCCAATAATACTAAATGAAAACTACGCGGAAGTGAATGTGATAAAGGGTGTGTTTGGGGAGGGTCAGTGACATGTTGGGGGGGGGGGCAGAAGAAATGGTTCAAATGGCTCTGAGCACTATGGGACTTAACTGCTGTGGTCATAAGTCCCCTAGAACTTAGAACTACTTAAACCTAACTAACCTAAGGACAGCACACAACACCCAGCCATCACGAGGCAGAGAAAATCCCTGACCCCGCTGGGAATCGAACCCGGGAACCCGGGCGTGGGAAGCGAGAACGCTACCGCACGACCAGGAGATGCGGGCGGGGGGGCAGAAGAGTTTGTACAAACAAGCAGCGATGTACGTTAGATTCATTTGCTAAGTATATGGCCTAATTGCTGCACTTCTGTCTCTAAGAAATTACATTCATGTGATCTACAGTCAGTTGATTGGACTGAAGTCTTTCAAGGAATATTGATAGTTACTCAAACGGCATTACTATGTAGCTCCAATTAAGATTGTGTAATTGGGGTAAGTTGCACATTGCAGAGTACTTTGACGAAACTGCTTTAATTCTCTCTTGAAGATTGTGGTGGCATTCGTGTTTCCAGATTGCCCTCTTCACTTGTCTTGATGATGTACAGACGGACATCTTGCGAGTGCTGGCAAATGTAAGCATATTTGTATGAGTTAAGCATATAATATACTGATTTAATATTATTGTGCACTTTTAATGTGTAAGAGGTGATTCCGATTTCATGTCCGCCTTCCTTGAATTAAGCTACATTCAAGTAATTTACAGTTCAACAATCGCAGCGGCCGATGCAGCCAACGACGCCATTAGGTGGCGATATTAACTTATGAAAATTAGCGGAAGCGAAATACTCGCCCGCTATTAACATAATATTAATTTTTCTCCACAGCCGCACGAAGTTGCAGAAATACGTAGCTTTAGGATTCTTATTTTCAGTACCATAGCCGACAGCCAGAGCCAGGACTCCGACTAAAATACAATGGTTAACAGAGGTAAGAAAAATACTCTCGCGCGTGTGTGGGCCGCAATTGTAATTAATAACTAAAGATCTTTTGCTTTAAAGTGAGCTGACTAGCCGAGGATATTAATATGAAAAGTTTATTACATTGATCAACTTGTATGCTCATGTTTTAAGATTCAGCGAGTGTAACATTCATTAACGTAACAAATAATTTGAGATTAATATTGTTAAAAAGGAGAACGTCAGGAAAGCATTTAATCGTAAAATCAAAATAAAATGAAATATCATTTTTATTAAGGCCCACCACGTAAGTCGGCAACAATCAAAAAATAATAATAACAATAACA
The DNA here is from genome assembly GCF_023898315.1 of Schistocerca nitens. Lineage (NCBI taxonomy): Eukaryota > Metazoa > Arthropoda > Insecta > Orthoptera > Acrididae > Schistocerca > Schistocerca nitens. The sequence continues at coordinate 673,636,488 of NC_064615.1, forward strand.
ATATATTAAATTACGACGGCGGACGGACACTCCGAATGGCGTATTAACGACCAAGATTTGTCGAATGCGTACGTCGGCTACCAGTTGCAAGTGTCGACCAAATCGAATTTGAAAAACAGTTCCTTCTAGCGAACTTGGCCAGCAGTTCCTCTGCGTGTGGTATGGAGCATAATTCTATATGCCACTGAGTGTTTCCTTGAGTTCTGAAATGCCCAAATTATCTGATAATCCTGTTTGGATTCTGATAGTTGCCACTGGGGCGCACTCTTGATTGCATGAAATAGGAATGTTGAACCACGATCTTTATAGTGTCTTACGCTCTGATAAAAAGTGAATGGCGCAAAGCGAAAGGTACTGGGTGTGCCGAAAGAACAGCATTATCGACAGAGAATTTTTTCCACAGCCCATTACTGACTGCAGCAGTTGCTTATAATTATTGCACAGTTTACCTAAATTATGGAAATGATGTGAATCAGATACAGGCAGTGGACAGAAATATGGAAACAACAAAGAGAAGCAACACATTACCACGCTTAATACAGTGCATGAAAAACAATGGATGAATACAGGTCCTGCATGGTTTTTAAGGGAATCTTGCACCATTATTCCTGGAAACAGTGGTAAGTTCAGTTAACGATGATGGAAGTGGATGCTGATAACGGACGCTTCTCTCCAAAGCAGACCACAAAGACTCAATGATATTGAGAACTAGCGCCTGCGGTGGTGAGGGGGAGATACGACAATTCTTGATCGGCATCACAAAACCTGGACTATGTGAACTGTGTGAATAGAGACCCCTGTCATCTCGGAACACAGTATCACCGTTGGGGAACAAACATTGTACCATGAGCTGAACCTGATCAGCTAAAAAGGTCACATAATTCTTGGAAGTTATGCGACCTTGCAAAGTAACCATGGGTTACATGGAACACCGTGATATGGCTGCCCAAATCATCACCGATCCGCCTCGTTGTTTCACTTTTGGGATGTAAACTCGACTAGAAATTGCAACCGGTGTAAAACAAGACTCATCCGACCAAATGATTTTCTTCCACTGCTGCTTAGTCCAGTTTTTATGGCATTTGCACAACGTTTTCCGTTGACCGGCGTTACCTGGTGAAACATTGTTGTGATGCCTCGTGTAAGGAGGAGAAATACGTACCATCACGTTTCCGACTTTGATAAAGGTCGGATTGTAGCCTTTCGTGATTGCGGTTTATCGTATCGCGACATTGCTGCTCGCGTTGGTCGAGATCCAATGACTGTTAGCAGAATATGGAAACGGTGGGTTCTGGAGGGTAATACGGAACGTCGTTCTGGATCCCAACGGCCTCGTATCACTACAGTCGAAATGACAGGCATCTTATCCGCATGGCTGTAACGGATCGTGCAGCCACGTCTCGATCCCTGAGTCAACAGATGGGGACGTTTGCAAGACAACAACCATCGGCACGAACACTTCGACGACGTTTGCAGCAGCATGGACTATCAGCTTGGAGACCATGGCTGCGGTTACCCTTGACGCTGCTTCAAATGGCTCTGAGCACTATGGGACTTAACATCTATGGTCATCAGTCTCCTAGAACTTAGAAATACTTAAACCTAACTAACCTAAGGACAGAACACAACACCCAGTCATCACGAGGCAGAGAAAATCCCTGACCCCTCCGGGAATCGAACCCGGGAACCCGGGCGCGGGAAGCGAGAACGCTACCGCTCGACCACGAGCTGCGGACATTGACGCTGCATCACAGACAGGAGCGCCTGCGACGGTGTACTGAACGACGAACCTGGGTGCACGAATGGCAAAACGTCATTTTTTCGGATGAATCCAGGTTCTGTTTATAGAATCATGATGGTTGCAACCGTGTTTGGCGACATCGCGGTGAACGCACATTGGAAGCGTGTATTCGTCATCGCCATACTGCCGTATCACCCGGCGTGATGGTATGGGGTGCCATTGGTTACACGTCTCGGTCACATCTTGTTCGCATTGACGGCACTTTGAACAGTGGACGTTACATTTCAGATGTGTTACGACCCGTGGCTCTACCCTTCATTCGATCCCTGCGAAACCCTACATTTCAGCAGGATAATGCACGACCGCCTGTACGGGCCTTTCTGGATACAGAAAATGTTCGACTGCTGCCCTGGCCAGCACATTCTCCAGATCTCTCACCAATTGAAAACGTCTGGTCAATGGTGGTCGAGCAACTGGCTCTTCACAATACGCCAGTCACTACTATTGATGAACTGTGGTAACGTGTTGAAGCTGCATGGGCAGCTGTACCTGCACACGCCATCCAAGCTCTGTTTGACTCAATGCCCAGGCGTATCAAGGCCGTTATTACGGCCAGAGGTGGTTGTTCTGGGTACTGATTTCTCAAGATCTATGCACCCAAATTGCGTGAAAATGCAATCACATGTCAGTTCTAGTATAATATATTTGTCCAATGAATACCCGATTATCATTTGCATTTCCTCTTGGTGTAGCAATTTTAATGGCCAGTCGTGTATTTTGTTCATGACAGGATTCACAAGTGCGACGTTTAGTTCTGCGTCGACTTTTGCAGCTACCGTCCTCATATTTTTCGTCACAGTCCTCTTCAATGAACGTTTGTCACGATCACTCAGCGCACACTTTCTTCCGCGTTTGACTTGGAGGATGATGTAGCTCCGCTTCCCATGTATTTGGTATAAATCTTCGATGCAGTACCTCATGAAACACCAAAAACTGCGGCTGTCTTGGTTACGAAAGCAACCACCACACGAGCACTATCAATCTGCCCACGTTCTAATTCGCTAAGGTCCGACATAATGCACTCAGCTACACGGAACACTGTTCTGACCACGACTGACACATCATATTGAGGACATTGCACAGGTTGTAAGTAGGCTGTTTAGGTTTTTATGTTGGTGACGCCACGTAGCGCTCTGTATTAAAATCGCTGACTGTGCTGTGTGCAGTCTGTGGCTGGTTGGACTCATTGTTGGATTATTCGCTAGTGTAGCGTTGGGCAGTTGGATGTGAACAGAGCGTAGCGTTAGGTAGTTGGAGGTGAGCCGCCAGCAGTGGTGGATGTGGGGAAAGAGATGCCAGAGTTTTGAGAGGTTACTTTGAGCGGACGATCTGGACGTGTGTCCGTCAGGAAGGAAATTTGTGAGACTGGATGTCATGAAGTTATATATATATATATATATATATATATATATATATATATATATATATATATATATATATATATATAACTTTTGAACACTATTAAGGTGAATGCATTGTTTGTTCTCTGTCAAAATCATTCATTTGCTAACTATGCCTATGAGTAGTTACTGCCTTCAGTAGTTAGAATCTTTTATTTAGCTGGCAGCATTGGCGCCCACTGTATTGCAGTAGTTCGTGTCACGAAGATTTTTGTGAGGTAAGTGATTCATGAAAGGTATAGATTATTGTTAGTCAGGGCCGTTCTTTTGTAGGGATTATTGAAAGTCAGACTGCGTTGCGCTAAAATGTTGTTGTTGTTGTTGTGGTCTTCAGTCCTGAGACTGGTTTGATGCAGCTCTCCATGCTACTCTATCCTGTGCAAGCTTCTTCATCTCCCAGTACCTACTGCAACCTACATCCTTCTGAATCTGCTTAGTGTATTCATCTCTTGGTCTCCCCCTACGATTTTTACCCTCCACGCTGCCCTCCAATACTAAATTGGTGATCCCTTGATGCCTCAGAACATGTCCTACCAACCGATCCCTTCTTCTGGTCAAGTTGTGCCACAAACTCCTCTTCTCCCCAATCCTATTCAGTACCTCCTCATTAGTTATGTGATCTACCCATCTAATCTTCAGCATTCTTCTGTAGCACCACATTTCGAAAGCTTCTATTCTCTTCTTGTCCAAACTATTTACCGTCCATGTTTCACTTCCATACATGGCTACACTCCATACAAATACTTTCAGAAATGACTTCCTGACACTTAAATCTATACTCGATGTTAACAAATTTCTCTTCTTCAGAAACGCTTTCCTTGCCATTGCCAGTCTACATTTTATATCCTCTCTACTTCGACCATCATCAGTTATTTTGCTCCCCAAATAGCAAAACTCCTTTACTACTGTAAGTGTCTCATTTCCTAATCCAATACCCTCAACATCACCCGACTTAATTCGACTACATTCCATTATCCTCGTTTTGCTTTTGTTGATGTTCATCTTATATCCTCCCTTCAAGACACCATCCATTCCGTTCAACTGATCTTCCAAGTCCTTTGCTGTCTCTGACAGAATTACAATGTCATCGGCGAACCTCAAAGTTTTTATTTCTTCTCCATGCTAAAATGTTTTGTGTCAGTTTAGTGATGATCAGAATAAGTAAAGAGAACACTGTCTGATTACGTTGAGTTTTGCTCAGCTGTTTAAAAATCAAATAACGTAAGAGTTTTTCCAGCACTATCATTCTTAATTTTCAAAGGGGAAGTTTCAAGGTGCCTTAACAACGCTAGCTGCAGGTATGGCTGTCATCTGCATTTATGTTCAAGCATGCATCACTCACTGTGTTTTCATACTTTTCTCCTTCCCTTCTAGGTGATTAATTTGGTCTTTAGTTCGGAGCCCAAATAATGAAGAAGCTGTAAACCAAATTTGTTAACGAATACTGGAGAGGCTGCTACTGTTAGTATTAGGCTTCCACAGACATTTCTACTAAGCTCATCAAATGAATTCCCAATTTGTGCTGGACCGGGACTCGAACCCGGATTTCCCGCTTAGCGCGAGCGGTCGCCATACCTTTTTTCCCGCATTTTGTTCGTTATTATTCGTTGTGTTTGGTCGTAGCGGATTTCACATGACATCCGTTGAAGTTCGTTGTTGATCCTTTCACTCAGGTTTTTGTTACAGCGACCAGCCAGCTCTCTGAGGAAACACGCTGAGCTACCGTACCGGCATACCATTTGGCCAGACCCAAACTTCCATTCGTCAACCATGCGTTCACGACCTGGACTCGTATATACACTAAGTATATTCTCGTTCAGGTCACACGTTGTACTTGGAAGTCGCTTGCCCGGTATCTGCAGAGAAATACGATATGTTATTTTGATTACGACGCAAAGTTCATTTGGACATGCATGCAAAGGAACTTTGCATCGTAATCAGAATAACACAGGTATTGCAATACCGTATTTTTAAAAGCTTTTGCAGTAACCTGACCCCACAGAAGGATCGTTTGTCAGCCGCACGCTGCAATGTGGCAATGTGCCACCTCTAGCGGCATAAACCAAATACGGCAGCAGATTTCATAATTTATTAATGACACGCCGGTACCAGTGTCATATTGGCATCTGACATCACTCCCATTAATGCGTAATGACAACATTGGTCTGGTGGGCTTCTCTTACTTGGGCCAGCAACCGGCTGGGCTCTGTTCAGGGGCACTATTTACTGTCGTGTCACATGTTTTCTGAGAATCACGGCCGTCACGTGCCCAGGCTTGTCGCGTGTGGAGCAAGTCACGCTGCAGTGTGAACGCCCCCTGCGTCTGTGAGCAATGAGCAACGATTTACGAGAGACAGATCGCAGAGGGGAAGCGGATATTCGTTATTGCCGCGTAAGCTGACGCATCACTACGTCGACATACGCGCTATTGACTTCCGCTCGAGCGTAAGGTATAGCACTTTCCCTTGTTGTCGCCAAAATGGTGGTGGAATGAACTCTTGTGTATTCCACACCTGCTGTGTTTATTGAACTGTGTAATTTCGATCTGCGCATTAGCGCCACTGAGGAGGAGTGATCACTAACCCCTCCGTTGCATGAACACAAATCTGATGACTATGAAAGAGTAGTGCGACTGATGAAAGAGAAGTACGACGACGTCTGATAGTCGTAATATTTCTACTTCGTCGTCGAATCTCTGCTGGACTGAAGATGTAGTTTCATAAGAATGGAGTACTTCACTCAAAGTATCATTAAAATAGTATGGTGGACAGCAGCTAACCTAACTGCGACGACTCGAATTAGGGCGCTGACGTAAGACACTTCGCATAGTTCACACGAAAAATCATACTGCTGGATGAGGCTTCTTTTTTTACTTGGCCACCTTTGCCACGTATAACCACCTTTTCACTTCATTTTGAAACTAACTGAACTTTAATCGTGCATCCACTACATGGCTTTGGAGACCAAAATATTTTATCGGAAATCTACAAATGATGTTAGACAGCTACTGGTTTGAGAGAGCGGTTCAAGATTTCAAAACACTGCATACCGATGACTGCTACAAGATAATTATGTATGTCTTTCAAAGTCAAGTTCATCAACATGACTTGCCTCACTGTACAAGAATAAGAGACAGATATTATTGTGCCACTTCTCCACTGATTCGTTATAATGAACGAATGGTAAAGATGAGAGAACAGATAAAAGATGCTTCTGACAAAACAACTGAGCGAGATGGCGCAGTGGTATTCGGTAGAAAGGCAGTTCAAATACCTGACTGGCCATCTAGTATCCCGATTTAAGTTTGCGATTCACTGCCGGGAAAAAAAGTGAAACACGCAAACGACATGGTCGGATGTGAATATAATTTCGTATACATACACACCGTTGGCGGCTATATAGATGATTAGAGTAGCAATTCTCTATGACAGGTAGAACGGCCACCAGAGTGAATTATTGTTGTTCTTGTAGAAAATATATAAGCGGGTGAACAGCATCAGTTATTGACTCCTAGTCTCCAGTACCTGGGGCAGTTGCCCCCCTCCGACATCAACACTCCAATCACAGCACAAGACATTAAACTTATCATCCGGTCCAAACGCAACACGGCCCCTGGTCACGACTGTGTCACCCACAGCTACCTTAGAGAAAGCCCATTCTCCTCCCTCACTGTCCTTGCCCATCTCTATAACGTCATCCTCTCTACCAGCTTCTACCCCGACCTGTGGAAGACTCCCCGCGTCCTCTTATTCATCAAACCCAACAAACCCCCTTCCGTCGCCTCTTCCTATCGTCCCATCTGCCTCATCTCTTCAGTAAGGTCTTCATATCCATCCTCTCCCGTCGTATCAATCAGCACTTTAATCAACACCACCTCCTCCCCCTTACCCAGTGTGGCTTCTGACCCTCCTTCTCCTCCAAAGACCAACTCCTTAACCTCCTTCGCCTTCTATCCCTCCAGCTTAACTCCCGTCGCTCCGCCATTTTCGTTTCCCTCGACCTCCAAAATGCCTATGACCGTGTATGGCATCCCGGTCTCTTCTTTAAACTTCAAATCTTTGCCCTGCCTATCAATTTTGTCTGTCTGGTCGCTTCCTTCCTCTCGCGCCGTCCTTCCTATGTCACACTCCACAACACCAGCTCCTGTATCTTTTATACCACTGCTGATGTCCGCCAGGGCTCTGTCCTCTCCCCTCTCCTTTATCTCTTGTACACGGCTGATATGCCCGCACCCATCTGTCCACCTCCTCCAGTATGCTGATGACATCGCCTTCCTGGCTGTCTATCCTACCCTTCAACAGTCCAAACGCACTCTCCAAATCCACCTTGACTAGTTCACCACTTGATGTAACCAGTGGTTCCTTCGTCTCAACCCCTCCAAAACCCAGGCAGTCATCATAGGCCGCACCACCCGCTCCTTCCATCTCCATGATTTCTACCTCACCCTTTATGGTCGTCTCATCCAGCTCACACCCACCCTGACATACCTTGGCTTCACCCTTGATCGTCACCTCACCTGGAACCCTCACCTCCTGACCATCCAGCAGATAGCCCATTCCAGCCTTTGCCTCCTGAAACTCCTGTTTGGCTGGATATGGGGATTGCATCCTTCCACCACCCTCCGCACCTACAAATCCCTGATTCGTTGTATCCTCTGTTATGCCAGCGTTGCCTGGATCGCCGCACTTACCTGCTTTTACAAGGCCCTCTAAATCCTCGAATGCCACGCGCTCTGCCTCGCCTTCTGTATCCACCTTCCTTCCCCCATACGGCTCCTGTACGACCTCATCCCCTTCCCCCACCTCCTCCTTTTCCTCCGACATCTCTACATCCCTTACACTGTCTGCAGGCTTAATTACCACCCCCCCCCCTGGTTTCCTCCTTCCTCTCCACCCCGCGTCCATTGCCGCACCTCTATTGCTGTATGCCTCCCTCTCTCCACCTCCACACCCTCCATCTCCTTCATCAGGGCAATTTCCAGCACCTTCCCCTCCTGGATGTTGAACTTCGCCATGACATATACCCTTCCTTCCAACTATAACGTAGCCTTGTTGCCCCCTCCCCAGGGCCCCCACTTTTCCTCTCCCCTCCTTCTACCAGAGCGGATTTTCCTCCCCCCCCCCCCCCGGAGCCCCTGCACCCCATCCTCGCCTCTTTCCTTCCCACGTCCTTCCCCCCCTGGCCCTCTTCGGCGCCCCCCCCCCGCCCGTCTCCCCCCTCTCTTCCCCTCCATCCCTTCTTCCCTTCTCCCTCATCTCCTTGCATCTGGAAGATCCTCCGTTTTGCTCATCTTCATCAGTGTGCTACATCGGTGTTGAGTTGGGTGCTGTTCTCCTGTGCGTCAAGGGTGTGATTTTAATTGTGTGATGGACTTGTACATAGCGTTACTGTCGGTGATTGTTATGTGCTACGCTGTCTGTCGATACTTTTCTGCTTTGGTAATACTTCAGCTTATGTTCTTTTAACTGTCCCAGTGTGTGGTTTTTGTGTGTACGACTTTGTTATGGTTTTTATCTCCGTTTTATAGTGCCCCCAATTTTGTCTATTGTATTCCACGATGTTCCCTCCTTTTTTATGTCTATGTACACCATATTTTCTCCTTTATCTTATTTAAATGTCTTCTATCGTATGTCATATGTCTTTCAGCTGAAGAGCACCGCATATGCTGCTGCCAGCCCACACTTATGTGGAATTGAAATACAATAAAGAAAAAAATCAGTTATTGAGTAAACACTGCTAGGGACACGTAGACGCCGCGTACTGATGTTATCAGCATCTCACAGAATTTGGAAGGGGACTCATTCTGGGTTTCTATTTGGTTGGATGATCGAATTGTGAAATATCCAGACTTTTGGGCATGTAGATGACAGAATGGCCCAGTTTTGGACAGCACGGGAACATGAAGGCAACCATACTTGTAGCAAAAGCTCCGGTCGATTACATCTGGCCACCACAAGGCAGGAGCATCATGTTCTGCACCAAGCACATCGTAACGCCTTCACACCGACACCAGCCGTTCGAGGACATGCAGTGGAGCCCGCAATATTCTGTGTCAGCCAATACCATTGGTCGGAGAGCCCGCATACTGAACTGGGTGGTAACATGCTCGCCTCCCATTTCAAGCGGGCCTGGGTTCGATTCCCAGCCGAGTTGGCGATTTTCTCCTCCCGGGGACTGGGTGTTGTGTTGTCCTCATCATCATTTCATTCTCATCACCGGCGCGCAAGTCGCCTAATGTAGCGTCGAATGAAATAAGACTTGCACTTGGCGGCCGAACTGTAGTGGACTGACAAGACAGCCAGTCCACAGAGACGGGTAGCCGAGAGGGCACGCGTACACACACGCCGACTGGCGCGAAGTCTGGAACAGGATACGTGATGAATGTGATAAAGTAAAGAACGTAGCTACTAGAACACTTAACTTTTATATCGTCCTTTGGTATACAGCATTCTTGATGATACAAGTGAATCTCTTTAGATTCATGAAGTAACTAATGGCGCCTTGCTAGGTCGTAGCCATTAACTTAGCTGAAGGCTATTCTAACTGTCTCTTGGCAAATGAGAGAAAGGCTTCGTCAGTGTAGTCGCTAGCAAAGTCGTCGTACAACTGGGGCGAGTGCTAGTACGTCTCTCGAGACCTGCCTTGTGGTGGCGCTCGGTCTGCGATCCTGACAGTGGCGACACGCGGGTCCGACATGTACTAATGGACCGTGGCTGATTTAAGCTACCACCTAGCAAGTGTGGTGTCTGGCGGTGACACCACACGAACTTCCCCAAATAGGGGCCTCCCGGCCAACGATGCCGTAAGCTCATTTCCATTTTTTTATCGGTGGGAGACCAGCAGCAGCCAGACTGGCAAATTACTGTCCCATTTGTAGGCTGCAGTTAACACCGTAACACCACAAGTCACATGAGTAGTTAGAAATGTCGCAGTGACCAGGGTAATGGAGCAGACGTCGACACGTACCTGTATAGTCAAGCTGGGACGGAAACAGATTTTTACAGATTAAAGGCTCTTGGAAGGTGATTCAGCGACGAATCGTAGTTCAGCAGTACCAAGGATGATCATCGTCGGTGAGTATGAAGGCACCGTCGCCTGGTCCCAGCATGAATCCGCCCGGCGGACTTGTGTCGAGGTCCGGTGAGCCGGCCAGTCTGTGGATGTTTTTAGGCGGTTTTCCATCTGCCACGGCGAATGCGGGCTGGCTCCCCTTATTACGTCTCAGCTACACTATGTCCGCAATTGCTGCGCAAACAAGTTCTCCACGTCCGCGTACACCATCATTACTCTACCACGCAAACATAGGGGTTACACTCGTCTGGTGTGAGACGTTCCCTGGGGGGGGGGGGGGGGGAGGGGTCCACCGGGGGTCGAACCGCACAGTAACCCTGGGTTCTGGGTTCGGTGTAGGGTGGCGGAGGGGTGAAGTGGATTGCGGTAGTCGTCGTGGGGTTGTGGACCACTGCGGCTGTGGCGGGGATGGAGCGTCTCCATCGTTTCTAGGCCCCACGTTCACATACAATACAATACAATGAAGGCGTCCTGGGAAAGGGTCTCATTCTTCCAATGTTTTGGGAAGACAGGGAGATTTTACTCCTGGCGTCATGATGTGTGGAGCTTTCGGATACGACTTCAGCTCCTGGCTGGTAGTGATTGAGAGAACACCGGTACGTCACGGACATCCTACGACCTCATGTGAAACTATCGTGATGCCGTTTTTCAACGGGACGCTGTTTGTCGACACACGGCAGGTGGTCTCTATGAGCTGCCCGCGTGGTGTTGAGGTACTTCCATAGGTCCAATAAGAGTCTAGATCTGTTCCCGATAGAACATGTATGGAATCGGTTGAGACATCAACTCCGTCCCCGAGTCAGTGTCCAGGATATCAAGGACCAGTTACATCAATTGTGCGATAGGAGAGGATACAACAGCTTTATAAAACCCTTTCCTACTGAATCAGTGCATGCATCCAGGAGAGAGTTGGGTGCAGCGTCATACTGGCAAGTGGTCTCATCCTGCCACATTCTTTGTAAATTTCATTGTATTTTGTAATCATTGAAATAACATTACGTACTCTCTCAAACCGCGAAGTTTCATGTCGTTTCCTCCTCTCCTTCTTTGTGCTTCACGTTTTTGGCAGGTAATGTACATTGTTCAGACAAGATCCTAGTGCTGCCAACCAGTCACAATAGCCACCTGGCAGCGGAGCCGGCAAATACCTGTGCAGTTTGGAGCCGACAAAAGCCACTGGGCACTCCCCCGGCCTCTACTGTTGTCCGAACAAGTAATGGAGCAGTCGTTGACACATACCTATATAGTCAATCTGGGGTGGAAACAGAATTTTACAGATGAAAGGTGCTTGGAAGGCAGAAATGACAAATAAATGCGTGTAGAGGACACGGCGCATCAACACTTAACGGACGAGACGCAACTTGCCTTCTAGGAATAACTTTCTTGGCGGTTGTGTGTGGTCTTCACACTGTGGGAACCGTGGACGGTACGCAGAATTTAAGAGAGACGTTGCAAAATAATTTGATTAGCCAGAAGAAGAACATAAGCTAGCTGATCGGGTGCATGGTTACACCCAGGGAGATCGCCCTGATGTGGGGCATTTTATTTCAAGGCGGCAAAGAAGATACTTCCTAGCGAGACTCGATAATAGAGACTTCATCAGCAGACGACAGAGAAGAAACATTGACGATGGCCGTGATGAGACGTGGCTTCTGAGAGGGTGCTGCCCCTTACGCCGGACATACAGCTCTGGCCGCTGCCGAAAGGCACGCGCTGCCCACGGCACCCACGCCGCTGCCAGAAGACTCTGCCAGCCAACTCCAGTGCACTTCCAGCCTGGCCGCCAGCAGTCCAACCATAGCACGTTTAAGGCCGTCATCACAGCAGGAATTCCTCAACCTACATCTGTGACGGACCAGTGTAGACAGCTGTCCACGGTGGACTATGTCAGTATTGCCCGATTTCTGCAAGAAGCGGATATCCCGATTGTAAGTCAGATCCAAGGGTTCCCTGCGTAAGAAGTTGTGATATATGGCCTGTTGAGTGTGTTGTTGAGTGTGTCAACGTACTAAGCGTACCACGAAGTTTACCTGGAATTAATATAATTCCTAGTGCCCATGCTGCATATGTGATATTGTATACCGTGTCTCTAGTTATTCACTTCTCTCGCTAAATAGTTAATTCCAAACGGCAATAAATAATAAAAAAGCCATCGTCCGGTAAATAACTTTAATTACAACACTCCCAACAACGTCCGCTGCCAGCTCCGTTTGTTTCTTAAGAAACATGATTTAAAACGCTGTTAACGACCCTGAAAGTTATTTTTGTTGATGACGGGCACATTATTATTATATCTCATTCCCAGTAATGGAAAGCCGTAAAGTATATATTGAAAAACGTTTCTTAAGTGTGGTCGAAAATGACTGTCGAAATCATTGTTTATGACAATCTAATTACGTTCTTGTTCCTGTCAATACCATGCACTTATTTACGCCGGTGTACATTGCATTTATGCATTTAACCTAATGACAAACTTCGACCGCACATAAAAAGAACTGCTGCAGTATAGAAGACTGCCAGCCAACTCCAGTGCACATTCAGCCTTGCCGCCAACAGTCCAACCATGGCCCATTTAAGGCCGTCATCACGTCAGGAATTCCTCAACCTACATCTGTAACTGAAATCAATGCGCAGCGAGACTCAAAGACAATACCTAAGTTGATGAAGTCATTGCGATTTATGATGATTCCATGGGCGTTACAAAAGGTGGTACACGGTTCTTAATAGGACGTGTGATCACCGCTGACAGTAATGCAAGCTCTGCATCGCACTTTGACGCTCGCGACAAGCTTGGTAAGTAATTCTTGTGACAGGGCGTCCCAGTCCTCCACCAATGCCGTTAGTAACTGGCGGGTGGTCGTAGGTGCATGTGGGCGTGGCTGCGTTACGTCTCACCAATGCGTCCGACACATGCTCGATGGGAAATTCGTAGGATTTGGCAGGCCAGTCAATTCGCCGAATATCCTCCCGTTCCAAGAGCTCCTCCACCTGCTCTGTTTGGGTTCGATGCGGTCGTGCATTGTCGTCCATAAGAATGAATTCAAGACCGAATACACTTCTGAAAACACACACATGTAGGTGGAGTACAGTTTCAAAATAACTTTGACCAGTTCGTGTACCGTGTTCAGAGGTTTTGTGGTCAGTACGCCTGTGCAACATTTTACCACCCCACACCGTAACAACTAGGTCACAAAGACGATCATGTTCAACAATGTTCCTAGGTGCATTACGCGTTCCCACTTCTCGACATATGAGGATAGGTCCAGCATTGTCGAACGTCATCGTTTAGGTGATCCAGATGTTACGGTGTAGGGAAGTATAATGTTGCATGGGTGTACTGACCTCCAAATTTTGAACACGGTACACTCACTGGTCAACGTAATTATGACCCTGTATTCTCTCGCCATTTGCGTTTTTTTTAGGGGTACATTCGGCCCTGACTTCATTCTCTCCGATGACAATGCGCGAACCCATCAATCGGCGTTGAAGGAGGGGGTCTTGGAACGAGAAGATTTTCGGCGAATGGACTAGCCTGCACGTTCCCTACACTTAAATGGCATTGAATACGAATGTGATAAATTTGGAAGATATATTGCAGCCCATCCATATTCACCATCGACCATCGAGCGGTTTCCAACTGTGCTAGTGGAACGCCCCACCACATGAACTCCTTACGAAGCTTGTGGACAGCATGGGAGCATGTTCCAGAGGATGCATTGCCGTTCGGATTGATCACACACCGTATTAAGAACCATCTTCCCCCTTTCATATTGCCAGCGGACCATCTTGAATCGCAGTGGCCTCATTGTATTAATCTTCTTTGAATAAAAGTGTCATTCCTGTTTGTCTCATTGCGTATTTCTTTCAGTTACCTTCTGTTCTATACTGTAGCAATTCTTTTTATCGAGCTCTGTTACTTGGCAGTGACACATCAAGTGAAAGTTACTTTCGTCCTCTTTTTTGTACATTAGTGTGACTGCTACTGGCAAGACCTGAATCACGAGTTCGCAGTTGTTAGAATTACGAGGGTCGTCCAATAAGTAATGTCCTACTTAAAAAAAAAAAAAAAGCCAGTAATGTACATAGACAGACGTCCTTGTTAGTGCTTCATATTTGATGTTTGTTCTGTGCGCCGGTGAAGTTTCGAACCGTTCTGGCAGATGGTAGAGCCGTAGTACAGCGTCAAAATGGCGTCTACACACGACTCACGTTACAAGCAGCGTGCTGTTACTGACTTCTTCTGTGCAGACAAAGAAACCGTGGTGAACGTCCATAAACGTTTGTGTGCAGTGTATGGTGATGCTGCAGTTGATAGGAGTGCAGTAGGACGATGGGTAAAGAAATTTACAGCCTCAGGAAATGCAGAAACAGAGCTCCATGATGAGCCACGCTCGGGACGTCCTGTCACACCCACTGCTCCACTGCTCCAGACATGCTGAATCGTGCGTATGCCATTATTCATGCCGGCCGGGGCATCACAGCTCTTGAGTTATCGGTCAACATTGGAAGTGCATCTGCAATGATCGAGACTCTCTGATATTCAAAGAGGTACTCACAATGGATTCCACGAATGCTCACAGCGGACCACAAGATTCAAAGAAAGGCTATTTCATCTGAACTGTTGGAGCGTTTTGACCGACGGAGAGGTCTTTCTGTCACGGATTGTTATGGGGGACGAAAGCTGCGTGTACCATTTCGCGCCGGAAACAAAAAGACAGTCCATGGAGTAGCATCATCCTCATTCACCACAAAAGAAGAAATTAAGACAATCCCCTCTTCCGGAAAACTCATTGTGACAGTCTTTTGGGATCGTGATGGCGTCATTCTCGTGGATGTGATGCCAAGAGGGTCAACCATCAATAAATTCAGAGACATACGTGAAGACTCTGAATAAACTCAAGAACCGTTTTCGACGCGTTCGATCGGACATTAATCAAGCAGAAATCTTGCTCCAACACGATAATGCACGCCCACACACAAGTCTGAGAACCCGGGAATACATCACCAAATTGGACTGGACATCATCCCCTCATACCCCCTACAGGCCATACCTGGCATCGTCGGACTTCCATCTCTTTGGGCTGCTTAAAGATTCTCTACGGGGAACACACTTTGAAGATGACGAGAGTGTCAGTCATGCAGTGAAAACATGGCTACGCCTACAGGACAAGAGCTTTTACCAGCAGGGAGTACATGCTCTTCCACAACCTTGGCGTGCGGCCATAGAACGTGATGGAGACTACGTAGAAAAATAGGACATGGACAAGAAATGTTGATGTATATTGTCACCAAATTCTGACTCTTAACAATAAATATGTTCTTACAAAAAATGTGGGGCATTACTTATTGAACGACCCTCGTACACACCTTCTTCTTCTTCATCTTTTTTTTGAAAATTCTGTTTCCATTGTCGTTTGTCTAAAAGCATCTGCGCTCCTCATCCGGAATCGTTGTTAGGATGGGATAAAAAAAGTTGCATTAGTACGTTTAAATATCTGGATGTAATGTTGCAAAGCGTTATGAAATGGGAAGAGCACGTAAGGATTGTGGTAGGGAAAGCGAATGGTCGACTTCGGTTTGTTGTGAGAATTTTAGGAAAGAGTGGTTGACCTGTAAAGGAGACCGCATATAGGACGCTGGTGCGACCTATTCTTGAGTACTGCTCGAGTATTTGGGATTCGTACCAGCTCGTATTGAAGGAAGACGTCGAAGCAATTTAGAGACGGGTTGCTAGGTTTGTTACCGGTAGGTTCGAACAACACGTAAATGGTACAGAGATGCTTCGGGAAGTCAAATGAGAATCGCCGGAGGGAAGGCCACGTTCTTTTCTAGAAACACTATTGAGAAAATTTAGGGAGCCGGCATCTGAAGTTGACTGCTGAACGTTTCTACTGCCGCCAACATACATTGCGCATAAGGAGCACGAAGAAAGGGTACAAAAAATTAGGGCTCATACGAAGGCATATGGATAGTCGTTTTTCCCTCGCTCTATTTGCGAGTGGAACAGGAAAGGAAATGACAAGTAATGGTACAGGGTACCTTCCACCAAGCATCGTACGGTGGCTTGCGTAGTATCTATGTAGATGCAGATCTAGAATGTTGTACACTAATTTTGAGTTTCATCAGTAGAAATTTTTGGGCCTTTCCTTACACTAGCTTGACACGTACCAATGGCAAATTGTATCCATAGGGAACACGTATTTTTCACATACAAATGTTCGTGGAAAATCGGATTTAACGCAGTCTTCGATATCCTGAGGATGTGTCTGTTTCAAAGTAAGCCACATGCCGGTCTTTCTCATTCATGCTGCGTATTTCACCGATAAGTTTTGGAACGACAATCAATTTTTGTTGACCTTCACAATAATCGTCGCTGACGGCAGTTCGTTCGCGACGAAATTCTGCAAACGAATTATAAATAGTGTTTTTTCTGAAGATAATTGATTACCATAAGTTAAACAAAATAATTAGAGGAAATGTTTTTTGCTTAGGTGTTTATGAAAATAGTAAAAAAACCGATAAACACCCTACGCTTCACTCTTTACAGAATGGAACTCACATGTATAGGACAGCTTCAAACGTCTGAGTACTTTACAAATGTTGGAAGTCGCCTAGTGCTCACATTTTCAAACGTTGGATGAGTATAGTGTGAGTAATCTGCGCTCCGTTTTAACGAAAAGCTGGTTTTTCACGCCTCTCAATGTTTATGAGACAGTACCTCTCGAACTAAGTGTCATACAATGCTATAATTCTGAAGGTACATTCAGTAGATTATGCTAATAATGTCTGCAATGGCTGCAAAATGTGTTGTGAATAGAGTTAGTAATAAAGGAGTAATAAGTGAAAACTCCATGCCTGATGCTGAGGTTTTACTGCATGAACAGCGAAAATGTAACAAGCGACAAATTTTTTTCTTTCATTATTTTGCGAGGGGTGTCGGCAAGGAAAAGTTTCGTAAAGGCTTGACCATGTACTCTCGTTCTCAAATACTGGACGAATAAAGTCTATATAACTTGCGCGTTGTGTGAAATCTTATGGGACTTAACTGCTAAGGTCATAAGTCCCTAAGCTTACACACTACTTAACCTAAATTATCCTAAGGACAAACACACACACCCATGCCTGAGGGAGGACTCGAACTTCCGCCGGGACCAGCCGCACAGTCCATGACTGCAGCGCCTGAGACCGTTCAGCTAATCCCGCGCGGCCTGAAAACATATACACAGTTTCTGACTGTAATACGTGCCTTACCTTGCTAAAATTTTGACATGAGCCATACCTCTTAATGAGTAGATTGTGACAGCATTTAAAATTCTTAAATTCGGTCATAATTACACAAAATACTAAAAAAAAAGTTTTGTTGGTGGAGACGTTTAGTAACACAGATCACCCAACGAATATCTTAAAGAGTAATTTTTCGCAACAATATTTCTTGAAACTTACATTGCAAACTGACTACTAGACCATTTTCTGAACTACCATTGTTTTAAAAATAACAAACGTAAAATTTTCAACCCGTATTAATGTCATACTTCAGAAACGCCATCTAGTAGTCGTTTTTAAAAACTTAATAGTCATAGTCGCTGAAAACTGAAAGAATTTCCGAAGACAGCAGATACAGAATAATAATACGAAAACTGACGGAAGCATGAACGTGGCTTCCTATTGTGAGAGCTGAGATAATCATCTTGTTTTGGCATATCTTCTGCTCTTCCAGTTACGATCAGCTGCTGAACTGTACAGCTTTATGACGTACCAGATTAGTCCTGCTAAGCAGGGAGACGCCACTGTTTTCCTAGTGATCGAGTAACCCCGGGCAGTGCACCTGGTATATATTCTACGCGTGTGACAGAGGTTGATGTCTGTTCACACACGTCTCGAAAGGGAACATGTGCGTGAGCAATCTGATAATAATTGACGCGGGTGTGTGCTGCGTTGTTGATCACCTTGTTGTTGCCGGCGCGGTGGGCCTGGCCCGCTCATTGATCTCCAGGCAGTAGTAAACACAGCACACTAAAGTATTCCGTATCGTCGCGTGCGAATGAGCTGTTATAGCTGTATCCTTCCGCTGTGTCCTTAGATGTTGTATACGAGACACGTGTTTAATTAAACCCTTAAAATCGCACAGAAAGCTGTCACAGGCTCCAAGAAGACGGCAATGCGGATGCTTAGAACATTAACATGACGCCACTTGTGAATCGTATGCGTATAACACGTATATAGTGCATTGTTACATTGACTAAAGAAATACCTTCAATAGTAAAACATAGCTGATGCGAATGCCGTCTTTGTGATAACATATTCTTCGCATTAGACAAGTCCACTTCCCTGCCAGTTTCTCTGTGCAAAAGAAGCTCTGTTGTCTGTTGCATATCATTAAACAATTTTTGCTCTTGGTGTACTGATAGATACTAAAGTGACCATCCACCTTACTTCAAAGAAGTAATTCCCACGTCGGAAGACACCTCTACCCACTCACCGCTCAGAGATATATATATATATATATATGGAGGGAGGGAGGACGAGAGATGTAAAGATGTGGGCAAGTGTGGAGAGGATATGGTTTAGCTTATACGTGGCGGCACAGAAGGGGCAAACAACTTTGATGTTAGCAAACCTTAAATCCCCGTAGGCGATCAATCAATTTGTCAACTTTACCTGTTTATCAAATTATTTGATAGTAAGATACGTTGTTAACATGTGTGTCAAACGTAAGCGGTATTAGTTGTTTCGAAAGAAAGTTTGATTGACAGCCAATTTATTAAAACAAGTTTTATCGTTTGTGTATGCATTTGTCAAACATTAGCCGGTTGCCTGTTGGACCGTTATCAATAACTTTGAGATATCTGCAACCGGAACAGATTTAAAGTTTTTATCCTGTATTGCACCTTGTACGTTGGCCACTTATGTCATAATACTCTGCAACACGATGTGCACAATGTGACAGCTGCTTAAATAAAACACTGACATTATTGTCCAGATACGGTTGTAAGTAGGCTTTTTAGGTTTTTATATTGGTAACGCCACGTAGCGCTCTGTATGAAAATCACTGGCTGTGCTGTATGCAGTCTATGGCTGGTTGGCATTGTTGAAATACTCTCTATTGTAGTGTTGGGCAGTTGGGTGTGAACAGCACGTAGCGTTGCGCAGTTGGAGGTGAGCCGCCAGCAGTGGTGGATGTGGGGAGAGAGATGGCAGAATTTTGAGAGCGGACGATCTGGACGTGTGTCCATCAGAAAGAGTAAATTTGTATTACTGGATATCATGAACTGATACATATATGTGATGAATTTGAACATTATTAAGGTAAATACATTGTTTGTTCTTTATCAAAATCTTTCATTCGCTAACTGTGCCTATCAATAGTGAGTGCCTTCTGTAGTTAGAATCTTTTACTTAGCTGGCAGTAGTGGCGCTCGCTGTATTGCAGTAGTTCGAGTAACGAAGATTTTTGTGAGGTAAGTGATTCATGAAAGGTATAGGTTATTGTTAGTCAGGGCCATTCTTTTGTAGGGAGTATTGAAAGTCATATTGCGTTGCGCAAAAAATATCGTATGTCAGTTTAGTGATGATCAGAATAAGTAAAGAGAGAAATGTCTGAGTACGTTCAGTTTTGCTCAGCTGTTTGAAAATCAAATAACGTAAGAAGTTTTCCAGCACAACAATTCATTAATTTTTCTAAGGGGACGTTTCACGGTGTTCAACGTGTGTTTTTGATCAGTTCAAACACGAATTTTGGCCTCAACATGCATAAAGAAATACAGTCAATTGTTGGCCACGGTCTAAAACGCAGCAAGGCAAGCACAGTAAAAAACAACATATCTGCAAAAAAAGGATAGACAATTAACAGTAGCACCGGGTGGATGTGTGGTGAGAAGTAGAGGCAAACTGTTAACAGTCGTGGAAACAGTCTCGTCGCCAGTTTTTGAGTGGAGATCACGCAGCACGCACTAGTGAAGCTGATTCTGGTGCCGCTTCTGCAACTCGTTGGGACACTGTAAGACATATGAAAAACGGCTCAAGACTTTGATGATAACGCCTCGTTCATAGCGCCAGTGTCTGCCAAATACTCTGAAAAAAGCCAAATCATTTACATAAACTTAGAGCTCTGTGACGACGACGGGCCGACTGCTGCGGAGGATGCAGCAACTGAAGCAGTGTCCTATGTCGGCGTGCAAGCAAAAGTTGACGCTGGTGTCTTACCGTTGCATGGCTGGGACCGGTGTGATGAAAGGAAGAGCACTAACGCCTACTCCCACGCTTAGGAAGCGCGTAGCAGGTTCATCTGTTGCTTTCAGATTGAGGGGGTCGAACGATACTGTCGTCACGTGCTTGATGCCGTTGGTGTCACAAAAATGGTGAAATTCTACCGATATGAACTTGGGTCCACTGTTCAAAACCACCACTTCTGGTAGACCCTCGATGCAAAAAATCGATGTCTCTCCTCATAGTACTAGCTGTTAGCATGGGCATTGAAAACGGAAACTTGCAAAGGCAGCTACCAACACACGCCAATGGAACTTCAGTAAGGATTCACAGAAACAATTTACAGACGCTGCCAAGGGGGACTGGACTTGGATCATTCAAAAAGTTTCTGTGGCTTAGCAACGTGGTGTTCCACACGTGCCAGACATTGTGAAATTAATTGTTCTACTCAAGTGTCCATGCCGTACCCACGTGCAGTGACGTCTGGCGAGCTGTTTAGTGTGTACAATGCCCTAGTAACCTTGATAGTGAAGATGACGAATTTTCTTTTGAAGTAAACGTGGCACAACTACACGTGAATGATTGAATGACTATGGTCTGCATTTAATAGGATAACACCATGGACAGATAAGTTGTGGAGAAGAGCAAAATAGTGGTGTGCAACGAGGTCACTAATCTACTTAATTCCGCGTGGCCACCTGGTGTGGAGGGACTGAAACAGAGTCTTGAAATTTGAGTGTACAGGCATTTCCTGAGGGACGCATCGATGTTTGATGAGAGGAACGTGAAGTGTTTCGTTGACCTGAACATCAGTATGGAAATAAGAATCCTGTGAGGTGTTGAATGCCGAAACAGTGCCTACTGGTAGGCGAAGGATAATGTCTGCATTCAGATGGTTAGCCGTTGGCTTGTACACAGTTTTGTACTGATAATTTTATAGGAACAGAGACCAATGCTGCAACTTTTGCGTTGTGCATAGCGAGATTGGCTTTGAAGGGCTGAAGACTGAGATGGGAGGCTTGTAGCTTGTCACAGGTAGAATTTTTTGATTTATCAGTATTGGTGGAATTCGGTCACCCATATACAAATGCAAGAGTTCCTCCTCAATCTGGGAATAGTTGCATTGAGCTTTGTTGACGAGTTTGGATGTGAAGGCAAATGACCTGTCCAGTGGTCCCAACTCGCTGTGAGAGAACAGCGCCAATCGTGTAAGAGGATGCATCAACCACATGCACGGGTGTCTTAGTGGTATCAAAGTGTACCAAACAATGATCGCACAGTAAAGCATCTTTCAGTTTATGAAATGCGACTTTACGTCTCTAATCCACTCAAACAAAACATTCTCATGTCGAAGACGATGAAAGGAAGTTGCAATCTACACAGCGTATGGAATGATGCAAGTGCAATAAGTTAATTACTCAACACAGCTTGGAACTTACACACTTCCTAGGAGCTGGGAGGTCCTGTATCCTGTATGGTGGTTAAATGTAACTGCAAAGAGTGGATACCCTACCTGTTGATCACGTGTCCTAAATATTCAAACTTAGGCTGGAATAAGGAGCACTTGCCTTTACTGCACTTTAAACCAGCATCCAAGATCATCGAAATAATTGCCTGAGATTGTAGAGATGTTCGTTTGGAGTACAACCGTAACTGAACAAGAAGGAACTGTAGCAGTCGCCTGAGATAAAAAACAACGCTGAAAAAATTGCAGTTGTGGACGCACTGCCGAAGGGCAGCCTCAAAAACTTGAATAACTCGATGTGGGTGTTGATCACAAAAATTTGTTGTGATGTTCATCCAAGAGAAGCTGCAAACAAGCATTGCCAAGATATTGTATTGGATAAGAAGCGACCTGCACCAAATTTGTCCACGAGTTCATTAGACCGTGGCAGAGAAAAAGAGACAATAGCAGTCTGGATGTTTACTTTTGCCTTGAAACTTGCACATAAACTTAAGCTGCCTGAAGGTTTCTTCGTGATTACTTAATGTGATGCCCACTGATTGACTGCTACAGGGAAATTCACACCATTGCCCTGTCGAGATAAGAGATCTAGTGCCACCTCATCTCTGATAGCATGTTTGACAGACTGTGCTCGACATAACCATAGTTGCGTATTGTCTTTCATGGTAATGTAGTCTCAGAATTATTAACTTTGCCTAATCCATCTTGAAAAGTCACTAAATGCGTCACACTGTTTATCTACATTGCCTATAGGCACAGAAGAATTCGCAGAGAGAGAAATTTGTGCTGAATGTACAAACCATACAGATCAAAGGAGTCAATGCGAAACATGGTTTCTGTGGTGTCACCTCCAGACACCACACTTGCTAGGTGGTTGCCTTTAAATCGGCCGCGGTCCATTAGTATACGTCGGACCCGCGTGTCGTCACTGTCACTGATCGTAGACCGAGCGCCGCCACACGGCAGGTCTAGAGAGACTTACTAGCACTCGCCCCAGTTGTACAGCCGACGTTCATAGCAAGGATTCACTGACAAATTACGCTCTCATTTGCCGAGACGATAGTTAGCATAGCCTTCAGCTACGTCATTTGCTACGACCTAGCAAGGCGCCGTATTCAATTAATATTGAAATTGTAAAACATGTACCGTCAAGAGCGATGTACTCCAATTATGGATTAAAGTTAAGTATTACATCATCTACGTATTTTATTTGCAATTCTCAAGACATTGTCCTGTTCCAGACCTCACGCCAGTCTGCGTGTAATTAAATGCGTGCATTTCGGCCTCCTCTAGCAACACGGTGTTGGCTCTTCTGCCAACACTTCAGTTTCACTTTAACATAAGCACAAAATCGTGAACAAACCTCTCTTGGTAACGTTTCTATTAGTGGTAGGTGTTCTGCATACAATGAAAACAGGAATGTCATGTCAACCGTAACCAAAACAGAGTTGCCTGCGATTTTATGTAGCTTAGGTTTGCCTAACAGTTCTTAATTGCTTCTGTTCAGTGAAGTCACTGACACACCAGTGCCCAATAGCACTCATACTTCTTGACTGGCAATTTTCAGAATGACAAACAAATTACTGGTCTTACACTGAATAGAAGATGTATGTGAGTTCTTCACTGTTGCACTTGAACTGCACTGTGTCACACTACAAACACTACTGGGCTCGGAAAAAATTGTATTAACATTCATAGCCCGCATCTCGTGGTCGTGCGGTAGCGTTCTCGCTTCCCACGCCTGGGTTCCCGGGTTCGAATCCCGGCGGGGTCAGGGATTTTCTCTGCCTCGTGATGGCTGGGTGTTGTGTGCTGTCCTTAGGTTAGTTAGGTTTAAGTAGTTCTAAGTTCTAGGGGACTTATGACCACAGCAGTTGAGTCCCATAGTGCTCAGAGCCATTTGAACCATTTTATTAACATTCATAGATTGATACCTTGGAGAATGTGCATGTTGGACTTTTTGCAAACAGACGGTTTGAACGTGACAACACTTAGCGTAACGATAGGGGCATGCCTGGCGCTTGTGTGTTGTGAAATACTGAGGGCAGGATTTAATGCCGCTGATGTTTTGCCTAACACACTGGTTCCGTTTAAATCGCTGCCTTGGCTGAGGCTTCCCAAGCCACGTGCATGAACTATGGGCACAATCTGTGTTGCAGAAACAGGAGTGGAATAAAAATCGACTTCTACACTGTCACAAGAGTTGTGACACTCCACTAATCCAAAACATTTTGCAAACTAGAATGAGCATGCTTAAGAATCTCTTCGTGTATGTGTGGATCTGACACATTTTTCCAAAACCTTTTGCAAACTAGGATGAGAATGCTTAAGAATCTCTTTGTGTATGTGTGGATCTGACACATTTTGACTCATGGGATACCTGATCATAGCATCACTATAATTATGTGCACACTCCACTTAATTTGCAATTACGATTAAGCCGTTGTAAATCTGCTACCTACTGTTTATGAGTCTGATTAAGTTGCCTATGCAAACAAAAGAATTTGTAATGCACAGCTGCCACATTAATCTGTTCGTCAAAGAATTTGGCTAACACAGCATAGCAGGAAATTCTTCATAAAGAACACTTTTTTGGTGGATGGCAGGGAAAAATTTTGAGGTGAACCTGTACACTGACTCACCGGCTGTTGCAAGAAAATAGGGCTGTCTGTCACTACGTTCAACGTGTTACACCGTGAAGTGTGTGTCGAGCTGTGTCGGTATCGAATCAAAAGCATGGAGTGGTGAGACAGCAACAGGCGTTGCTGGCTGCGGCAGGCAGGGTGGCAAGCTTGTCATCATTTCTGTCAAATGCTGCATCTGTTGCATCTCACACAGGAAACTCTGTATTACTGACGATTGCTGCAGAGTGCCTGTTACCTCTCTCTATATCCATCTCCTCCTTCTCTTCCTCTCCCAGCCTTCCTCCTCCTCTCTCTATATCCACCTCCTCCTCCCCCCCTCTCTCTCGTCCATCTCCTCCTGACCCAATCTCACCATATAGATAGTCACATTTCCCTTACTCTTATTTGTGAGTAATGGGAGTAAAAAGTTTCTATGAACATATGTTCACAAACATATTATTACCATGGTAGATGGCACTGGTGAATGAAAGATGCTCTGACCATGTGCCCTATGTTCCCGGTGTGTTGCAGGCCGTGTGGTTTATGCAGCGAACTGTAAGCAGCAGAATGGTCCAGTATTCATGTTAGGTACAAGCCGACATGGAGTTTGCGTATGGCTAAACAGATGGAAACAGTCTAGAGGCAGCATGGCTATACCGAAACAGGTACTCTCACAGCCACCAACCACTTCACACAATATTTGAAACCCTTTTTGGGCATTTGTGTGATCATGGGTCCTTATGTGCACAAATAATCTTACTTTGGCTTTCAGCATGTTAGTGAGCCACTTGCCTAGAGCTTGTACTAGAGTTCGTCTCAGTACCTTGTGGAACATGATCCCCCCCCCCCCCCCCCCCAAATCTGGTGTATGCACAGTGCACAACCTCCCTGCATGTTCGTCTGAAAGGATCCATGATCACACAAACGCACAAAAAGGGTTTGCAATGTTGTGTGATATGGTTGGTGTCTGTGAGGGTACCTGTTTTGATATAGCTGTGCTGTGTCTCGACTGTTTCCATCTGTTTGGCTGTACACAAACACCATATCTGCGTTTTCCTGACATCACTACTGGACATTCTGCTGCTTACAGTATGCTGAATCAGTCACACAGCCTACAACATGAAGAACACATGGCTCTTGCTCAGAGGAGCTTTCATTCATCAGCGCTGGGGCAACGATGCATTTTTGGACACATTTTCACAGGAACTTTTTTTTTCTCTATCCAGTCAGGAATCCGTTCCTGCAGTTTGTCAGTTTTATTGATGTTCACCCTGTACGAAACATGTACGGGAGTGAGACAACAATGATAAGGATAGTGCATATATAAAGCAGCCTCTAAGTATGTATGTATATCTGGGATCTCTTCTCAAAGTGCTGGATTGATACCAACCAAAACTGGCACACAAACATCAAACTCTACAAGTATCAGCACTCTGGGGTTAATAATACTTTACCTAAAGTTGGACTGGAGATACATGCAAATAAGTGTTTTTTTCAGCCGTTGCCATACAGTCTGCCCTGCATAACAGGTGTATGTGTGGAAATAGCATTGATCTGGCTTATCGACCTGCTTTTCAGGGCAGTCTGCACATCAGGAACAAGATATCGTTTTCCAGCGTGTGACATGTAAGCTGCCCCGCACAACAGGTGAGTTATGTGAGTAGTATTGGCCTACTTTATTGAGCATTTTTATAGAGGTTATACATGTGGATGGCCATGATTGGGGAAGGTTGAGATGGATAGAGGAAGGGAGGAAAAAGAGAGGAAGCAGGAATGAATGGCTAGGTAGAGAGGGGTCAGGAATGGATGGTCACAGAGGTGGTGGCAGGAGGCAGTGGATAAAGAGAGGGGCAGGAAAAGATGATCTGGGGGAGGGGGGGGGGGGAGGGAGGAGATGGACAAACAAAGAGGGAGGAGTAGATAAAGCGACCGAGAGAGTGGGAGGGAGGAGACAGATAGGTATAGGTGAGAGGATGAGGTGGGCAGCAAGATGGAGGAAGGAAGAGTGGACACAGAGAGAGGGCAAGAAAAGGTGTGTGCAATGTATGTGTCTAACACATATGTGTATGAAGCCATAGAAGAAAGTCTATTTGTGTGTGTGTGTGTGTGTGTGTGTGTGTGTGTGTTTGTGTGTGCGCATGTACAAGTAAGTGTGGAGACAAGGACAGAAATGTTTCTTCAACTGCTGCCATATAGGCAGATCTGCATGACAGGCAGTTGTGCTGAATTAGTATCGACCTGCTTTATTGCCTAATTTTGCAAGGCATCCTATACGTTAGGGTCAAAAAGTGGGTTTCAGACTTCTTACCTGTAGGTTGCGTAGCACGAGAGCTTAGCTTTGAAAATTTCAATGGCCTGATTTACAGACCTGTTTTGTAGGGGACGCACTTGCGGATGTGGAATGCTGGCGGTAAGCTGAGATGGGAAGAGGAGGGAATGGGCAAACAGAGGTGGCAGGAGTGGATGCATGGAGAGAGAGGGGGTAGGTGGGGATATACAGAGAGAGGCAGGCAGGACGAGATAGAGGAGAGAGGAGGAGGAAATGGATGGAGAGAGTGTGGATGTGAAGGAGGCGGACATAGAGAGGGGCAGAGGAAATGGAAGAGAGAAGGGTGAGAAAGGGACAGGCAGAGAGAGGGGGAGATGTACGGAGAATGGGATAGAAGGAGATGGTCAGAGAGAGAGAGGGAGAGGAGGCTGAAGCCTTGAGGGAAAGGCTAGTACCTCAATAAAATTTCGTTCATACAGGGTGTTTCAAAAATGACCGGTATATTTGAAACGGCAATAAAAACTAAACGAGCAGCGATAGAAATACACCGTTTGTTGCAATATGCTTGGGTCAACAGTACATTTTCAGGCGGACAAACTTTCGAAATTACAGTAGTTACAATTTT
Organism: Schistocerca nitens; assembly: GCF_023898315.1. Lineage (NCBI taxonomy): Eukaryota > Metazoa > Arthropoda > Insecta > Orthoptera > Acrididae > Schistocerca > Schistocerca nitens. The sequence continues at coordinate 673,663,949 of NC_064615.1, forward strand.
CAACAACAGATGGCGCTGCAAGTGATGTGAAAGATATAGAAGACAACGCAGTCTGTGGGTGCGCCATTCTGTACGTCGTCTTTCTGCTGTAAGCGTGTGCTGTTCACAACGTGCAAGTGTGCTGTAGACAACATGGTTTATTCCTTGGAACAGAGGATTTTTCTGGTGTTGGAATTCCACCGCCTAGAACACAGTGTTGTTGCAACAAGACGAAGTTTTCAACGGAGGTTTAATGTAACCAAAGGACCGAAAAGCGATACAATAAAGGATCTGTTTGACAAATTTCAGCGGACTGGGAACGTGACGGATGAACGTGCTGGAAAGGTAGGGCGACCGCGTACGGCAACCACAGAGGGCAACGCGCAGCTAGCGCAGCAGGTGATCCAACAGCGGCCTCGGGTTTCCGTTCGCCGTGTTGCAGCTCCGGTCCAAATGACGCCAACGTCCACGTATCGTCTCATGCGCCAGAGTTTACACCTCTATCCATACAAAATTCAAACGCGGCAACCCCTCAGCGCCGCTACCATTGCTGCACGAGAGACATTCGCTAACGATATAGTGCACAGGATTGATGACGGATATATGCATGTGGGCAGCATTTGGTTGACTGACGAAGCTTATTTTTACCTGGACGGCTTCGTCAATAAACAGAACTGGCGCATATGGGGAACCGAAAAGCACCATGTTGCAGTCCCATCGTCCCTGCATCCTCAAAAAGTACTGGTCTGGGCCGCCATTTCTTCCAAAGGAATCATTGGCCCATTTTTCAGATCCGAAACGATTACTGCATCACGCTATCTGGACATTCTTCGGAATTTGTGGCGGTACAAACTGCCTTAGACGACACTGCGAACACCTCGTGGTTTATGCAAGATGGTGCCCGGCCACATCGCACGGCCGACGTCTTTAATTTCCTGAATGAATATTTCGAAGATCGTGTGATTGCTTTGGGCTATCCGAAACATACAGGAGGCGGCGTGGATTGGCCTCCCTATTCGCCAGACATGAACCCCTGTGACTTCTTTCTGTGGGGACACTTGAAAGACCAGGTGTACCGCCAGAATCCAGAAACAATTGAACAGCTGAAGCAGTACATCTCATCTGCATGTGAAGCCATTCCGCCAGACACGTTGTCAAAGGTTTCGGGTAATTTCATTCAGAGACTACGCCATATTATTGCTACGCATGGTGGATATGTGGAAAATATCGTACTATAGAGTTTCCCAGACCGCATCGCCATCTGTTGTTGAAAATTGTAACTACTGTAATTTCGAAAGTTTGTCTGCCTGAAAATGTACTGTTGTCCCAAGCATATTGCAACAAACGGTGTATTTCTATCGCTGCTCGTTTAGTTTTTATTGCCGTTTCAAATATACCGGTCATTTTTGAAACACCCTGTATGATAACATTGTTCATCTCTCATTTTCCACTAGCGAAACGCCAATCGATTCAGGGAATTTGTCTGTGCATTTGGAGCAAACTTCATACAATGTGTACAAAAGATAGAAAAACAATTGTGAAGTCGAACACAGAGAGAAAAGAAGATATTTTATTTTTTAACACGTCTACGCCGGCGTGTACCACCAGTGGCTTGTACTCGAGCTTTCCACCGGGCGGTGGGAACCACCGGTTTTTCACGCTCGACTTACCAATTGTCCCACTAGCAATACAATATCAGCCAGGCGTAGCGAACAGCTTTGAATACAATTCTGTGTGACTCTTTAACTAGAGAGCCTCCTTAGCAAATGTGTGATTAATTTAATGTAAAATTATTTTATGTGGTCTGTCGTTGTCTTAAAAATAGAAGTTCAATATATTAAAATAGTGGCCTAGAGCGTCTGAACATGACCGCCCCACCACAGCGAGAAACAGCAAAAGCAGTGCCACCTGCTGGAGGAAAGCACGAACACATGCGCCGCCCCACTGCAAGAAGCACAATTCGCGGCATCAGCATGATCATGTTAAAGCCGTAACAACGTCGGCATCATTAGGGATGGAGCGGAAACTCAGACTGGCCGAGGAGTGGGCAGACATCTTTGGAGGACCTACCTGGTTTATCGAGAACACGAATCTCATTACTTAGTTGGTTCGCTCAGTGAGAACTTTGGAAAAAGCGATTCCAGTGATTATATCGCAAACCAAGGGTCATAGTGAAATATTTTTAATTTAATTAGAATTTTTTTCTGCTTAGAAGTACTTTTTCTTCTATTGCACAGCTGCTGTCCTTCTGGAAACGGCTGACGTCGCATGATTCCGTGATGCCTATGGGAGCTACAACTCTGCCTGGCAACAAAGTAGTCGCGTGGGAAGGCGTGGGACAAACGGTGAGTGGTGTGCGTGGCTCAGAGAAATCTCTTTGGACTGCAGTACTTCAGTATCAGATGTTGATTTTATTAGCTTTGTCCAAGTAGCTTATCTTAAAGTACCCTAATGTCTGTATGGATAGGTACACCTACAAGTGTACATGTGTCTGTAGTTAACTTTATACCACTGATACTGGACTGAAGATGTTACTTTTAATGCTTTAAGCGTCAAGAGCAACAGGAAATATTTAATAGCGTGGGGAAAAATAATAACCTTTCACTGTCAGTTTCATCAAGAATGCGTATGCGAAATCTACATTTCATAGTACACGGGAATCATAACTGCAGTAGTAAAACGTTAATTCCATGTGCAGTTTATAATGAAGATAGAAGGTTTCGGCAAAATGTTCAGGGTGTTTCAGATGAAATTGTAAATACTTTGCGAAGTAGTAGTACAGACTGTTCCTAATAAAATTTCCATATTATGTGTCCAATTTTCGTTGGTCACAGTGATACAACTGTTAGAATGTACCGAAACACACAGAGAAGGTTTCAGCAAAGGAAAATGACTTCAATGCACGTTCGAATTCCCTTGACAACGACAGATACAGTCCTTCGGAGGTTGTCCTGAGTTTCTTTTACTAGTGCAGTACTGTTAACACTCCGAGACATGAACATATCTCTTTTCTTCACCTGTTGTTTGTACACCTTGTCTTACAAACACCCCGACAGGCTAAAATCTATTGAGGTAACGTCCAGGGACTATGGTGGTCGAGAAACGTGACCGTTTCTATCATTTAGTCTTACTGGGAATGTTAGATTTGGATGATATGTCACCTCATAAATAGCTTGTGCAGGGGAACTATGAAAGAAAGTACCCACTCTTGTAGTCAAAGGAAGCTCTTCAAAAGATGTTACAAGTTAGTTTTCATGAAAGTGTTAGATAAAATGTCCCTGTAAGGCGATGTGTTAACACAACACGCCCAGTTAACTGATTGCATGTCACACAATACTACATGCACTACTGGCCATTAAAATAGCTACACCAAGAAGAAATGCAGATGAAAAACGGGTATTCATTGGACAAATATATTATACTATAACTGACATGTTATTACATTTTCACGAAATTTGAGTGCATAGATCCTGAGAAATCAGTACCCAGAATAACCACCTCTGGCCGTAATAACGGCCTTGTTACGTCTGGGCATTTAGTCAAACAGAGATTGGATGGCGTGTACACGTACAGCTGCCCATGCAGCTTCAACACGATACCACAGTTCATCAAGAGTAGTGACTGGTGTATTGTGACGAGCCAGTTGCTCAGCCACTATTGACCAGATGTTTTCAATTGGTGAGAGATTTGGAGAATGTGCTGGCCAGGGCAGCAGTCGAACATTTTCTGTATCCAGAAAGGCCCGTACAGGACCTGCAACATGCGGTCGTGCATTATCCTGCTGAAATGTAGGGTTTCGCAGGGTTCGAATGAAGGGTAGAGCCACGGGTCGGAACACCTGAAATGTAACATCCACTGTTCAAAGTGCCGTCAATGCGAACAAGAGGTGACCGAGACGTGTAACCAATGGCACCCCATACCATCACGCCGGGTGATACACCAGTATGGCGATGACGAATACACGGCGTTCCCTCCTGAACCCACCGATTCCATATTCTTCTAACAGTCATTGGATCTCGACCAACGCGAGCAGCATTGTCGCGATACGATAAACCGCAATCGCGATAGGCAACAATCCGACCTTTATCAAAGTCGGAAACGTGATGGTACGCATTTCTTCTCCTTACACGAGACATCACAACAACGTTTCACCAGGCAACGCCGGTCAACTGCTGTTTGTGTATGAGAAATCGGTTGGAAACTTTCCTCATGTCAGCACGTTGTAGGTGTCGCCACCCGCGCCAACCTTGTGTGAATGCTCTGAAAAGCTCATCATTTGCATATCACAGCATCTTCTTCCTGTCGGTTAAATTTCGCGACTGTAGCACGTCATCTTCGTGATGTAGCAATTTTAATGGCCAGTAGTGTATTTAGAGAGGAAATTTCTTGAAAGTATTTCTCTATAAAGACGTGCAGATTTTCGACAGACCACCGATGTGAATTACGGATATTCATTCCGTCACGAATGAAAGTGGCTCCACTGGAAAACAGTATTAGTAGGATTACATGGAAATTTGCATTTAACCAACGACAAAATTACAATCGTCTACTTCCATCTTCTCGGAGGCCATGCGTACGAAATGGTCGCAATATTCTTGTACGTGGAACACAGATACGTGTAGAAATTCTGCGTGTGCTTTTTGAAGGACCACGTTCTACCAACCGAATAATCTCTTCCATTTCAACCATACTGTGTTCATTTACACGTTCAGATGAAATATGACTGCTGGGTTCTGCGCCAGTTTCACTCAGTTTACGGAAAAGGCGTGTTTCTGCATCTGAAAATATGATGTCTATTCAAATTTCGCGCCAGTCCCATAAGAGTGGTGCACGTACCACCACTATGAAGAGACAAATCAGGTTTTCTTTAAATAAACGCTGTAACGGTCGTGAGCGTTGGTTACATTTGAGATTGAACGTGGTGTGCTGATGTTAGTCAAGAATGCCTTTAAGGCGACAAAGACGCCATTATCAACACTTCATTGTTTGAACGAGGTCGTGTAATAGGGCTACGTGAAGATTAATGTTCCTTCTGCTATACTGCAGAAAGATTCGGCTGGAATGTAACTACTGTACATGAATGCTGGCAGCGGTGGTCACGAGAATGTACGGTCACAAGAAGACCAGGCTCCGGACGGCCTCGTGGCACCACCGATAGGGAAGACCGTCGTGTTCGGCATATGGCTCTGGCGCATCTGAAACAGCAATCTGAGCAGCAGATGGCATCACAGTGACACAACTATCGGTTACTTCAAGGATAGCTCCGAGCCGTACGCCCTATACCGAGCATTCCACTGACCGCAAACCACCGTCATTGGCAGTGTCAAGCGAGAGATCATTCAAGGGCAGGGTGGAAGTCTGTTGTGTTTTATGATGAAGCTGGTTCTCCCTCAGTGCCAGTGATGGCCATATGTTTGTTAGAAGGAGTCCGGTTGAGGAGCTGCAACCAACCTGTCTGCATGCTAGACACACCGGACCTACACCTGGGGTTGTGGTCTGGGGTGCGGTTTCTTATGACAGTCATCACATTATGGAGAAGAAGACGTCTGGCCTCAAAATGCTGGGAGCTCTCCTCCCGTTTCTGAAGAGCTTGTACCTCAGCCAACGCACGAAACTCCAGTTGTACCACGCCACAGTCGAACCTGCTATTTTGTATGGATCGACCTCTTGGGGTACTACGTGTGCCACTAACTACAAGAAGTTACAGGTTGTACAAAGCAGATGCCTACGATGGATCACTGGAGCCCAATGGTGGATCCGGAATCATGATATTCATCGAGCCTTAAGCGAATCTTACCTCTCAGACAAGGTCAAGGAGAAGGCACGAACCTTATTTCGGAAGTTGGACATGATACGTGACAGTACACCACAACTCACCACAGTAGGTACGGTAGCATCCTTACGCAACCACAAATATAAAGTACCGAAGGCGATAGTATTTGAGCCTCTGTAAATGATATCCCTACGTAATTCTCCATAATTTAAGGACATTAAGTCCTTTAGCACTTATACACACATGATTTCAAACACACACCAAAAGCAGCGAGTTAAAGGACCCTTCCGTGTGCCCAAACTAAAGCTGAAAGAAGAATAAATAAATAAAGAGAAAATTTTTGTCCTTTCCATTCCGTACAGAAGTAATAATCAACGAAGTTGATTAGACTTCAGCACCACCACAAAAAAAAAAAAAATCTTATGACGGTAGGAGCGCTCTCGTTGTTATCCCACGCACCTCACCTGCAAATTTGTCAGTCAGTCTGATGATTCGATCTGTTGTATTGCCATTAATGAACAGCATTCGAGGGGGTGTTTCCCAACAGTCTAACGCACGCCCCTATACCGCTGTTGTAAGTCAACATGCTCTGCAGAGTGTCGACACATTGCCTTGGCCTGCTCAGTCACCAGATCTGTCTCTAATCGAACACATATGGAACTTCATCGGACATCATCAGACGACAGCGTCATCCACAAACAGCATTAGCCGCCCCTGTATTGACCAACCACGTGCAACGGGCATGTAACTCCATCCCCAAAAAATGACACCTGGTAACTGTACAACATTATGCATGCACGTTAGCACAATGTATTCAACATTATTAATGTACCAGCATCTCACATTTGCAATGGCCCACTACGGTCGCAGGTTCGAATCCTGCCTCGGGCATGGGTGTGTGTGATGTCCTTAGGTTAGTTAGGTTTAAGTAGTTCTAAGTTCTAGGGGACTGATGACCTCAGAAGTTAAGTCCCATAGTGCTCAGGGCCATTTGAACCATTTTTGCAATGGCTTATCTCGCGCTTATGTTAATCTGTGATGTGCAATGTAGTCACTTAACTATGTTACCTACTCATATTCCCGAAATTTCATTACTCTACGTTAATTATTTTTTGGTGTAGCGATTTTTTTTCCGTCGGTGTAAGTGTGGCATTCATAACCGATGCAGCAACATTGGTCAACAAATCACGAACAGATTCACAGCTGAAAAATTCAGTCACGTAAATAGAAGTACAACTTCACAATTTGAACGTCCAAACGAAACCGACAGTCGATAAATAAACCTGTGACAACTGAAGTAGTAACATGCGAATTGGAAACGTATCCTTGTAACCAGCGGTATCTCTGTAACCATAAGACTTGATTACATTTTATTAGGAATGTTTTATTCAAAGTGGTCTATTCTACCAACTTTTGAAAAATCTATTTGTCTTTAAACACCCTATTGATTATGCATCACCTACTGTATAAAAGTAGTTCGAATATTCAAAAGTATATAAACTACATGTAAGTAGAGGAAGGTTTTAATAACTTGGTGAAACTGTATTGGGAAGTTTCAAATAACTTACGGGAATTCAGCCAGGTAACACTTTCAGCGACCGCCGATATTTCGGCGGGAGAACACCCCGCCATTTTCAAGGCAAACCGCAACGGACAGGCGGCGTACATGCAAATTTAAAACCTCGGTTCTCGGACTGAAGCAGGAAAGATAACACACACACTGAACACTAGTGCCACCAAAGATGACCAAAGTCAGAGCTGTCGATAGTGAGACTATGAATTCGCAGGTGAGCTAGCATTGACTCTGTCCCTCTGTTTTTTTGACAAGGGAGAGAGCCGGATTCCAAACAGAGTTTAAACAGAAACCTCCATCCCTGTTAACGAGGTTGCTCGCTAATTTAATCCCAACTGCCTCCCTAATAACACTGTCCCAGTAGCTCGAAGCGCATGCCAATATCTCGGTGCTATTATATAACATGGGGTGACCAGTATCCAAGCAATGTTCGGCAATAGCAGATCTACTTGGCTGCTGTAATTGTGTGTGGCGTTTTTGTTCAGTACATCGGTCCTCCACGGTCCTGATAGTTTGACGAATATATGCCATGTCGCAGCTACAAGGAATACGATATGCACCCGCCTTACGCAGTCCAAGATAATCCTTAACGGAACTCAAAAGTGCTCTAATTTTAGATGGAGGTTGGAAAACACATTTCAGGTCGTATTTCCGTAAAATACGACCGATCTTGTTGGACATGTTTCCTACGTAAGGCAAAAAGGCAGTAGACTTAGGTGTTGACTCAGAATTATCATCAATCACCAGATGTACAGTTGGTCGATAGCGCAACGCACGTTCAGTCTGTCTATCACTATAACCATTTTGACGAAATGTAACTTCAACATGGGACAGCTCAGCTGGCAAAGTCTCAGCGTCAGAAACGACATGTGCCCTGTGTACCAATGTACGAGCAAAATGGTGACAACCATTAGCCTGTAAATAGAAGTCGGTGTGAGTACGTTTCCTGTAGACTGCATGTCCCAATGATCCATCATCCTTCCTCCTAACCAACACGTCAAGAAAGGGAAGGCAACTATCCTCTTCCATCTCTATCGTAAAACGAATATTCGGGTGGATCGAGTTCAGATGTTCTAGAAACACATTCAAATTCTCCCTACCATGAGGCCAAACAACGAAGGTGTCGTCAACGTACCTAAAGAAACAGGCGGGTTTCAAAGGCGCCGACTCCAATGCACGCTCATCGAAGTCTTCCATAAACAAATTAGCGTGATTTCAAATTTCGGTTCTGTTCAGCTTGACGGAAGGAAGGAATCGGAGATACGACACACTGTTCATACTGATGTCATGTTGCTTAATATTATCACATCATATTTCCTTTATTATTTTATTAGAAGGTGCAGATGTTTTATACTAGAAAACATTTTGTTGGTTTTTAAGATGATCTGAATAAGGTTTAAAAATGAGATTCGTACACTACTGTGAATACGGCACCTTTCACTTCCACATGATGTCTTCCTTAAATCAGTCATATACTTCATTCTGTTGCTACCTCTTGAACTTTGGACATTATCTTTAATGAGTGAAAGATATTTTCTTATTTTTAGTGCAGTTATCTTGTATATGTTCTAATACTTTTATTTTTATCTACACTCCTGGAAATTGAAATAAGAACACCGTGAATTCATTGTCCCAGGAAGGGGAAACTTTATTGACACATCCCTGGGGTCAGATACATCACATGATCACACTGACAGAACCACAGGCACATAGACACAGGCAACAGAGCATGCACAATGTCGGCACTAGTACAGTGTATATCCACCTTTCGCAGCAATGCAGGCTGCTATTCTCCCATGGAGACGATCGTAGAGATGCTGGATGTAGTCCTGTGGAACGGCTTGCCATGCCATTTCCACCTGGCGCCTCAGTTGGACCAGCGTTCGTGCTGGACGTGCAGACCGCGTGAGACGACGCTTCATCCAGTCCCAAACATGCTCAATGGGGGACAGATCCGGAGATCTTGCTGGCCAGGGTAGTTGACTTACACCTTCTAGAGCACGTTGGGTGGCACGGGATACATGCGGACGTGCATTGTCCTGTTGGAACAGCAAGTTCCCTTGCCGGTCTAGGAATGGTAGAACGATGGGTTCGATGACGGTTTGGGTGTACCGTGCACTATTCAGTGTCCCCTCGTCGATCACCAGTGGTGTACGGCCAGTGTAGGAGATCGCTCCCCACACCATGATGCCGGGTGTTGGCCCTGTGTGCCTCGGTCGTATGCAGTCCTGATTGTGGCGCTCACCTGCACGGCGCCAAACACGCATACGACCATCATTGGCACCAAGGCAGAAGCGACTCTCATCGCTGAAGACGACACGTCTCCATTCGTCCCTCCATTCACGCCTGTCGCGACACCACTGGAGGCGGGCTGCACGATGTTGGGGCGTGAGCGGAAGACGGCCAAACGGTGTGCGGGACCGTAGCCCAGCTTCGTGGAGACGGTTGCGAATGGTCCTCGCCGATACCGCAGGAGCAACAGTGTCCCTAATTTGCTGGGAAGTGGCGGTGCGGTCCCCTACGGCACTGCGTAGGATCCTACGGTCTTGGCGTGCATCCGTGCGTCGCTGCGGTCCGGTCCCAGGTCGACGGGCACGTGCACCTTCCGCCGACCACTGGCGACAACATCGATGTACTGTGGAGACCTCACGCCCCACGTGTTGAGCAATTCGGCGGTACGTCCACCCGGCCTCCCGCATGCCCACTATACGCCCTCGCTCAAAGTCCGTCAACTGCACATACGGTTCACGTCCACGCTGTCGCGGCATGCTACCAGTGTTAAAGACTGCGATGGAGCTCCGTATGCCACGGCAAACTGGCTGACACTGACGGCGGCGGTGCACAAATGCTGCGCAGCTAGCGCCATTCGACGGCCAACACCGCGGTTCCTGGTGTGTCCGCTGTGCCGTGCGTGTGATCATTGCTTGTGCAGCCCTCTCGCAGTGTCCGGAGCAAGTATGGTGGGTCTGACACACCGGTGTCAATGTGTTCTTTTTTCCATTTCCAGGAGTGTATATCTAATCATAATTGAGAAATTAGTTTGCTATTTTAGGAGCTGTTATTTTATATTCATGTTAACATTTATATTTTTGTCTAAATTTAATCACAACCAACAAATTATTACAATAGAAGACCAAGAACGAAATAGTTCACAAAGGAGAACTGCTACCACTCGCCTACAGATGATTGTACAAACATAGTTTTTCAAGTAATAGACGTATACAGATATCTGTGAGTGAGTGGTAGTTTCATCTCCCTTCTGAATTATAACAAAGAAATTAGCCGCCTTTGAGCCTAAGGACACACTGAGCAGTTTGATGGCAACATCTTTCTTAATATTTCAATGAAAATTTGATTGCTTTGTTTACTAGGCGATTGTGAGGTGTTACAGCACAAGAAAGTGTGACAGAGGGGTCCATATGATGGTCCTGACTTACCAACCCACATAACTGACTAGTTGGACTATTCAGAGTGCCATCGGTCCTGTCCTAGTGATTGTAAAAGAAGACTTGAACCACTGAATTAATTCGATCATTATGAACGTAGACGGTTGGAAACAACATCTTGGAACAGATCCAACGACCCGCTTCTATCATTAAGACTTGCTTGCTACCGAATTTGAGTTATTGCAAAATTACTGCCGTAATTGTTTTGCAAAAAATACATGAAATCATAAAACAAGAGCAACTGAATTAAGAAAGCTTTCGATTTTTTTCCAGGTCAAAAACCGGGCGCAGTAAATTAGGAGGAGGTCCGAAACCGTTGTTAGCTCCATATGCTTCCTCACTACGTTGATAACCAATCCAATTTAAAGACTGCAGTGTTGCCGCGCGTTCGGAAAGAAGCGACTGTAAACTTCGTTGTTGAGTCGCATTTTGTCGCAGAGGTTGTATTTGTTCTCGTATCGATCGATATCTAGCAACGGTGATCTCACAACAGGGGATGTAATAATCAGAAAGAATAAGGATAGTATGTAGTGCTTTTGGTTAACCACGCGGGACAGTCATACGGTTTTGAGTACTATCTAGAAAAATTACAGCTACAGAATGAAACGTTTGTTTCTTTGCAACGACGTATCTGCAGTCTTGACAGACATTAAAATCACTAGAACCGTAGCATACCACTACAGGAACCAAAACAAAATTGCACATTCCATTAATAAATGGGAATATCAAACGGTAATTTGTTTTGTGGACTTCAGGGGGAACAACGGTGCAAATTTCAGTGCTGAATTGGTAGAAGATTGAGGCAACAATGTATCGTTATATGACTCAGTGGTTAGCCGGCGCAGAGGCTTCCAGTGTGCTCAAAGATGTCTTAATGACGAAGAAAGAAGTAGCAGGCCGTTTCTCTGTGAATAACTGGGTATTGCCAGAGTAGTGGAGGTTCAGGTGCTCGAGGACCGGCTTGTCGCAATCGATGCGATAGTGGGAAAAGTGAAAACCAGTCATGGATGGTTTTCAAGTGCTTGGACGACATTCTGAGCACGACAATGGGAGCCACCCGCTGGGTTCCGCAACTGTTCGTACCGATTCAGAAAGCCTACTGAACAGAGGAAGCAGCGCAAATGTTGTAGCTGTGTCTGTAGTTGCTTAATCACTATGAATGAGTGCTGGATTTATACAAGGGGTGGCCAAAAATATGGAAACACCAAAAGCGGAACAAATTACGGTGCCCAATACGGTGCAGGAATCCAGCTGGCATCCAAAACAGCTTACAGTTGTCTCGGAGTGGATAAATACGTGCGTTGTGTGGTTTTCAAGGGAATCTTATATCATTGTTCCTGACAAACAATGGCAAGTTTAGGTACCGATGGCGGAGGTGAACAGCGATCACACATTATTCCCTGCAAAGTAGACCACAAAGTCTCAAAAATATTGGAAGCTAGTGACAGTAATGGCCAGGAGAGATGTGACAATTCATCCTCGTGCTCACAAAACCAATCCCGGACGACGTGAACTTTGTGGAAACGGGCCCTGTCGTCTTGGAACACAGCTCCACCATTGCAGACATTGTACCATGGAGTGGACTTGATCAGCCAAAATGGTCACATAATCCTTGGCAGTAATTCGACTTTGCAGAGTAACCATAGCTTCCATGAAATGGCACGGTACAGCTGCCGAGGCCATAACCTAACCGCTGCCATGTTTCACTCTTTGGGCGTAAACTCGGCCAGAAGTTGGAAACAGTGTGAAACAAGTCTCATGCGAGTAAATGACATTCTTCCATTGTCCAGGTATTATGACTTTGTCACCAAGTTTTCACGTTGCGGGCATTTGCATCACTGATGAGTAGTTTAAGAATTCCATCTCGACGTGAAATTCCCTGCTTATGAGGCTTCCTTCGTGTTTGGTGCGGACAGGGTCCTCGAGTGCGACATTCAGGTCTGCGGTGATTTTTGCAGCTGTCGTCATTTTATTTTTCGGCACATTCCTTTACAATGAGCGTTTTTGTCAAACAAAGCAAGATAGGTATTGAGTATGAAGTCACCTTGCCCATTTAACAAAACGACTTAATACCCATTACCTATTTTGTTTTGTCTGACAATATTTTAATCACTGCTTTTTTTTTTACTTTATTGTTATTTTAATACCTGTACAAATCAGGTAGGCTGGCAGCGGCACACTACGCCGCTCTGCAGCCATAGTGTGTACAATAGTATAAGAACGGAGAATGATAATGAACATAGTGACGGGCAAAAGAGAGAGGTCACAGAGACACAAAAAACACGGAGTCGTTCACACGTGACGATAACAACACTGAAAACACGTTGGCACGGCGCACAGAACACTGATGAATCCGACGGCACAAGTGAACGTAGTAGTGGGACGGCGGACACCAAAAACACTAAACGACGTCACACACACGAGACACAGAAGGTGATGATCTCCGGCGCGTGAATGTTCACTATGCGTGTGCGAGTCCGGGGACCTGCCAAGAGAGGAGGAGGAGGAAGGGGAGTGGGAGAGCGAGAGGGGAGAGCAGAGATGCCACGGGCAGGGGAGATAGGGGGAGGGAGGAAGGGGGAGAGGAAGCCCAGGGGAAGAGGGGGGAGGGTGGGGACGGGGAAAAGGAAAAAGAAGGGAAGAGAAGAGAAGGGAGGGAGGGTGCCGAAAGGAAAGGACACCGGAAGTGGGGGGCAGGGCAGGGTCAAAGTTGATAGGAGGGGTAGATGGAGGGGACGAGGACATCATCAGGGAGAGGGAGCTGGCGGAAGCCACCTTGGGAGAGGGTAAGGAGGGTGGAGAGATGGAGACCGGGCGGGACGTGGGAATACAGGCGCGGCAGCGGGCGGGGGTGGGAGAGAATCGGGGATACGAGTGGGTGAGGAGGATCAAGTTTACGGGAGGTGTACAGGATCCGTATCCTTTCAAGGAAAAGGAGGAGGTGGGGGAAGGGGATGAGATCATACAGGATCCGCGTGGGGGAGGGGAGACAGATACGATAGGCAAGGCGGAGAGCATGGCGTTCAAGGATTTGGAGGGATTTATAAAAGGTAGGGGGGGCGGAGATCCAGGCTGGATGGGCGTAGCAAAGGATAGGGCGGATGAGGGACTTATAGGTGTGGAGGATTGTGGAGGGGTCCAGACCCCACGTACGGCCGGAAAGGAGCTTGAGGAGACGGAGTCGGGAACGTGCCTTGGCTTGGATTGTCTGGAGATGGGGAGTCCAGGAGAGGCGACGGTCGAGGGTGACGCCAAGGTACTTAAGGGTGGGAGTGAGGGCGATGGGACGGCCATAGACGGTGAGATAGAAATGAAGGAGGCGGAAGGAAGGGGTGGTTTTGCCTACAATGATCGCCTGGGTTTTGGAAGGATTGACCTTGAGCAACCACTGGTTGCACCAAGCGGTGAACCGGTCAAGATGGGATTGGAGAAGGTGTTGGGAGCGTTACAGGGTGGGGGCAAGGGCAAGGAAGGCGGTGTCATCGGCAAACTGGAGAAGGTGGACGGGGGGTGACGGCGGCGGCATGTCCGCCGTGTACAAAAGGTACAGAAGGGGGGAGAGGACGGGGCCTTGGGGCACACTGGCGGAGGGGAAAAAGGTGTAGGAATCTGTGTTATGGATGGTGACATAGGAAGGACGGCGGGAGAGAAAGGAACCGATCAGACGGACGTAGTTAATTGGAAGGGCGAAGGTTTGGAGCTTGAAGAGGAGACCGGAATGCCATACGCGGTCATAAGCGCGTTCGAGGTCAAGAGAGAGGAAGATTGCGGAGCGACGGGAATTGAGCTGTTCGGAAAGGAGATGAGTGAGGTGAAGGAGAAGATCGTCGGAAGAGAAGGACGGCCGAAAGTCACACTGGGTAACGGGAAGAAGGTGGTGCTGGCGGAGATGTTGGTGGATGCGTCGGGTGAGGATAGATTCTTAATCACTGCACGACTCTGTTATATATAGTTTGTTGATAGTTTCACCTAGTACCGAGTGCCTTACGTATTTACTTCACTTTCGTTCGTTGTACACGTAACTCTAGTATTTTCTTGATCCCTCTCTGTCTATGTAACATAATACATTAAATAGATAATATTGTTCATACACTGGTACGGAATATCATCATTCTTTTCTTGCAACGGCGTGCGCAGGGTACGAGGGGCACTCTGGCGGTCAAGTTCCTCCGACCACTTCTCGCCTTCCGTAATCCTGGCGTTAGCGCTAACAGAGAGCGCTGATTACATGCAGCAGTATGTTTTCTTTCGTTGTGACTTCTTTAGCTATTTTTTTATAGTTTTTATATTATTCTGTGCACTATGAAAGCTGTTTATTACTTATGTCATTATCTATAATATTGGCACTTGAGAATATGTCAATTACTCTCTCTTAACTCTTCATCTTTTAACAATCTAACTTTTGTCGTGTTTTATTTCATTACTTTTTATTACTGTAATGCACCTTATTCCTTATAAGCCCATTACAAACTTTACCGATTGTGTCCTCCCTTCATTTTACATTGTTCAATTAATCATTGAAGACTTGTGTATGCCTACAGTAGCGACATCTGGTTAACTTACAACATAAACATCTTGCGGCTACTTTAGGCAGTTTGTTTTGAACATTAGTGCTCCTGAAAAGATGACTCGAGCATATGCTGTTATTTATAAATGTTTAACGACGCTGGTGCTGATTTTGGATCTAACATTTGGCGATGTCGCTATGGCGGCAGGACGTTAGGACATTTTTTTTTTATAAAACAGGTATGCCTCTTCATACTTAAAGCTCACAAATGTATATGTATGTCAGTAGTACATTTCAGTATGGTCTATTTTATTGTTTTAAGCTGTAGACAATCTGCTAGTGTATTTATATTTTCCCATATTTTGCTGCAGATCTGAAGATGGTCATAATAGACCGAAACCGGTAATATGTTGAGACATCTCCTGTACTGCAACCTACGTAAATTTAAGTATTAACTGTGTTTTTCTTGAAACTTGCTAACAGATTAAAACTGTGTGTCGGACCGAGACTCGAACTCAGGATCTTTGCCTTTTGCGGGCAAGTGCTCTACTAAGCAAGAGCACTTGCCCGCGAAAGGCAAAGGTACAGAGTTCTAGTCTCGGTCCAGCAAACAGTTTTAATCTGTCAGTAAGTTTCATATCAGCGCACACTCCGCTGTAGAGTCAAAATCTTATTCTGGAAACATCCCCGAGGCTGTGGCTAAGCCATGTCTCCGCAGTATCCTTTCTTCCAGGAGTGCTGTTCTGTAAGGTTCGCAGAAGAGCTTCTGTGAAGTTTGTAAGGTAGGAGATGAGATACTGGCAGAATTGAAGCTGTGAGGACGGGTCGTGAGTCGTGCTTGGGTAGCTCGGTTGGTAGAGCACTTGCCCGCAAAAGGCAAAGGTCCCGAGATCGAGTCTCGGTCTGGCACACAGTTTTAATCTGTCAGGAAGTTTCAAATCACCGCACACTCCACTGCAAAGTGAAAATCTCATTCTATTTTTTGCTTACTTGTCATTTCTTTTTCCGTGTGTTTTTGCTTTTAGGAAGCTTTAATTTTCGAGCACTAGTGATAGTGTTCCATAAATTTCGTGTATGTTTTGAAAACAGTCAGAGAGCGTCCCTCTAGTCAGCTGTAATGCTAGTACTGCCAGTGTCGTCGTAACTGCCGTCTGCTTCACATCTCCTGTGCAGCAAGTTACGTTAATTTAAGTATTAACTGTGTTCCGGGCAGGCACACGGGGGGAGGGGTTTATTAGTGATTGGGAGCTCCAATGTTAGGCGGTTGATGGAGCCCCTCTGGGAAATAGCGGTAAGGTCGGGGAAGAAGGCCAGTGTTCACTCTGTCTGCTTGCCGGGGGCTCTCATCCGAGATGTGGAGGAGGCCCTGCCAGCGGCGATAGAGAGCACTGGGTGCACCCGACTGCAAATTGTTGCTCATTTCGGCACCAATGTCTCCTGCCGCCTGGGTTCAGAGGTCATTCTCAGTTCATACAGCCGGCTGGCGGAGTTGGTGAAGGCGGAAAGCCTCTCTCGCGGGGTGGAATCTGAGCTAACTATTTGTAGAGTCGTTCCCAGAACCGATCGCGGCCCTCTGGTTTGGAGCCGAGTGGAAGGCTTAAAACAGAGGCTCAGATGATTCTGCGGAGATCTGGGGTGCAAATTTCTCGACCTCCGCTATCGGATGGAGAAATGTATGGTCCCCATGAATAGGTCAGGCGTGCACTACACGCAGGAAGCGGCTACAAGGGTAGCGGAGTATGTGTGGAGTGCACATGTGGGTTCTTTATGTTAGGGAATTCCATCCCTAGGCCCGACAAGACGCCTCCTGAGACGCGACAAGGTAGCAGTAGACAAAACGCATCAGGGAATGACAATATTAATGTGGTAATAGTAAACTGCAGGAGCGTCTATAGAAAGGTCCCAGAACTGCTCTCATTAATAAACGGTCACAGTGCCAACATGGTACTAGGGACGGAAAGTTGGCTGAAACCAGATGTAAACAGTAATGAAATTCTAAACTCAGAATGGAATGTATACCGCAGAGACAGGCTGGACAGTGAAGGGGGAGGCGTGTTTATAGCGATAAAAAGTGCAATAGTATCGAAGGAAATTGACGGAGATTCGAAATGTGAAATCATTTGGGTGAAGGTGACGGTTAAAGCAGGCTCAATCATGGTAATTGGATGTCTCTATAGGCCCCCTGGCTCAGGAGCTGTTATGGCAGAGCACCTGAAGGAAAATTTGGAAAATATTTCGAGTAGATTTCCCGACCATATTATAGTTGTGGGTGGAGATTTTAATTTGCCAGATATAGACTGGGAGACTCAAACGTTTGTAACGGGTGGCAGGGACAAAGAATCCAGTGAAATTTTTTTAAATGCGTTATCTGAAAACTATCTTGAGCAGAGAACCGACTCGTGGCGATAACATATTAGACCTTCTGGTGACAAACAGACCCGAACTATTTGAAACAGTTAACACAGAACAGGGAATCAGCGATCATAAAGCGGTTACAGCATCGGCGATTTCAGCTGTCAATAGAAATATTAAGAAAGGTAGGAAGATTTTTCTGTTTAGCAAAAGTGACAAAAAGCAGATTTCAGAGTACTTGACGGCTCAACACAGAAGTTTTATCTCAAGTACAGATAGTGTTGAGGATCAGTGGGCAAAGTTCAAAACCATCGTACAATATGCATTAGATGAGTATGTGCCAAGCAAGATCGCAAGAGATGGAAAAGAGCTACCGTGGTACAACAACCTAGTTAGAAAACTGCTACGGAAGCAAAGGGAACTTCACAGCAAACATAAACATAGTCAAAGCCGCGCAGACCAACTAAAATTTCGCGAAGCGAAATGTAGTGTGAGGAGGGCTATGCGCGATGGGTTCAATGAATTCGAAAGTAAAGTTCTATGTACTGACTTGGCAGAAAATTCTAAGAAATTTTGGTCTTATATCAAAGCGGTAGGTGGATCAAATCGAAATGTCCAGACACTCTGTGACCAAAATGGTACTGAAACACAGTATGACAGACTAAAGGCCGAAATACGAAATGTCTTTTTCCAAAGCTGTTTCACACAGGAAGACCGCACTGTAGTTCCTTCTCTAGATTATCGAACAGATGACAAAATGTTAGATATCGAAATAGATGACAGAGGGATAGAAAAACAATTAAAATCACTCAAAAGAGGAAAGGCCGCTGGACCTGATGGGATACCAGTTCGATTTTACACAGAGTACGCGAAGGAACTTGCCCCCCTTCTTGCAGCGGTGTACCGTAGGTCTCTATAACAGCGCAACGTTCCAAAGAATTGGAAAAGGGCACAAGTCATCCCCGATTTCAAGAAGGGACGTCGAGCAGATGTGCAGAACTATAGACCTATATCTCTAACGTCGATCAGTTGTAGAATTTTGGAACACGTATTATGTTCGAGTATAATGACTTTTCTGGAGACTAGAAATCTACTCTGTAGGAATCAGCATGGGTTTCGAAAAAGACGATCGTGTGAAACCCAGCTCGCGCTATTCGCCCACGAGACTCAGAGGGCCATAGACACGGGTTCCCAAGTAGATTCCATGTTTCTTGACTTCCGCAAGGCGTTTGATACACTTCCCCACAGTCGCTTAATGAACAAATTAAGAGCATAAGGACTATCAGGCCAATTGCGTGATGGGATTGAAGAGTTCCTAGATAACAGAACGCAGCATGTCATTTCCAATGGAGAGAAGTCTTCCGAAGTAAGAGTGATTTCAGGTGTGCTGCAGGGGAGTGTCATAGGACCGTTGCTATTCACAATATATAAAATGACCTTGTGGATAACATCGGAAGTTCACTGAGGCTTTTTGCGGATGATGCTGTAGTATATCGAGAGGTTGCAGCAGTGGAAAATTGTACTGAAATGGAGGAGGATCTGCGACGAACTGACGCATGGTTCAGGGAATGGCAATTGAATCTCAATATAGACAAGTGTAATGTGCTGCGAATACATAGAAAGAAAGATCCTCTATCATTTAGCTACAATATAGCAGGTCAGCAACTGGAAGCAGTTAATTCCATAAATTATCTGGGAGTAGGCATTAGGAGTGATTTAAAGTGGAATGACAGTATAAAATTAATCGTCGGTAAAGCAGATGCCAGACTGAGATTCATTGGAAGAATCCTAAGGAAATGCAGTCCGAAAACAAAGGAAGTAGGTTACAGTACACTTGTTCGCCCACTGCTTGAATACTGCTCACCAGTGTGGGATCCGTACCAGGCAGGGTTGATAGAAGAGATAGAGAAGATCCAACGGAGAGCAGCGCGCTTCATTACAGGTCATTTAGTAATCGCGAAAGCGTTACGGATAAACTTCAGTGGAAGACTCTGCAAGAGAGACGCTCAGTAGCTCGGTACAGGCTTTTGTTGAAGTTTCGAGAACATACCTTCACTGAGGGGTCAAACAGTATATTGCTCCCTCCTACGTATATCTCCTGAAGAGACCATGAGGATAAAATCAGAGAGATTAGAGCCCACCCAGAGGCATACCGACAATCTTTCTTTCCACGAACAATACGAGACTGGAATAGAAGGGAGAACTCAGGGTGCCCTCCACCACACACCGTCAGGTGGCTTGCGGAGTATGAATGTAGATATAGATGTAGAAATTTATTCGTTCCTTTCGGTTCTGAGCGCACAGCGAGCACGTAAAGACGACTAGAACAGAAGAGTCTCCCGCCAAGTATGAGGGCCTGGTGAGAGATTTCGCCTGCCTTGATGCAGCCCATGTGACGTAATTGCCATGCGTTTCCTTCTTCATGACAATTCTCGGCCGCACTCTGCAGGGGCAATAAAGATACTCCTGCAGCGTTTTCGAAGGGAAGTGTCTGATCACCCACAAGACAGCCAGTAATTGGCTCCGTTGACAGTCATCTCTGCCCACACGAACCACCGGCTATGAAAACAAAATTTTGGCACAGGCAGCTAGGTGTAGAGTAACGTAGAGAATTGGCGGATAGCACAGGCGGCTGCCTTCTATAACAAGGGTTCCGCAAAACTGGTACAACGGTACGACGAATGCCTGAGTCGGGAGTGGCGACTGTGTAGAGAAGTAGCTGAAAGGAGTAGCTAACTGTTTCAAATAAAACATTTTTGTTTTTCATAGCTGTTTCCATTTCACGGCCGATCGGATCTTACTTTCCGAATAGCCCTCATACAACTGCAATAAGCAAGGTCTCTAGTAAGTTATCCATCGCTGGGGAAAAGTGTCGTATGAAAGGGCGAACGTGTACAAAAGGACGAACACTATCATGCTTCATTTTGTCCAGAAGTTTCATTTTGTCCAGATGATAATTAAAAATTTTATGACTACCCCTCGTATAATGGGATTTCGAAACAAAGCTTATAATGTGTCTAAGAAAATGATTCTATCAGTGTTTATTGCCCTTTGTATCTTACGGCTGTGTGGTACGTATTTTTGAGGCAAAACTTATTGGTAAGTATTCAAAGGCGCTGAGTTTCCTAGCGAACAGTTGAGAGATGGACATTGGTGATTACGAGCAGAAACAGAAGAATGAACTAACGTATCGGGGAACAGGCGTTTCCACTGAGAAGCGGCACAGTTGAGGAGGTGCACGCTTGTTGCCGGCAGGCTGGGGTCGAGCGTGCGCGCGTGGCGCGGCGAGAAGCTGCTAGCGGCGGCGGTGGCGGCTGTAGGGAGGGATTCTCAGGCGCCATGCGGCTGCCGCTGCGCGCGGCGGTGGTGTGCGGGTTGCTGCCCACGGCGGCCGCAGGGGCGGGCAGCTGCGGCAAGCGCGCCGCCGCCGCCGTGTCCGTGCTGTCCTCCGCCGCCTACGTCACGCTGCTGGTGCTCACTGCAGCACACATTGCAGACGGCGCACGCCGTGACGACGGTAAGCAGATAACTCCCTGCAGCGCGATCGGCACAAGTTCATCGTACAACAACATAGTGTTCGCACTTCCTCCTTGCAGAGGACCGTAAGCCACTCTCTGTGGAATAAAGTTACGTACGATTACAAACGTATTATTTGAAGTATCCGCGGCGGGTGGTCAAATAAAATGACACACATTTTATTTGAATTAGTGGATTCTTACTTGCGAACGAGTCTTGACACGTCGTGAACAAAATAAACTCTCTTCTTCTGATTTAAACATAACACAGTACTTCAGGCAGAAGAGCTGGTAATGAATTAAACGAAGTTCTAAACTAAACCTCGTGTAGAAACAAAATCCGATTAAAAGTTCTTGGCACACTTAGTACCGAAACGAAGCGCGGAAGGGATCAGTAAGAGTCAAAGTTTACAATGAGAAAATGTTTATCTCCGGTGAAGTCGCATTGAAGACAGACTCTGAAATATAATAGTTCCACTTTTCGGTCACTATATACGGGCTGCGTCTTTTCTGGACGGCCACGTTTCAGGATCCGGGACGAGAAGGCTGGGTTGAACGGTGGTGGCAGCTTAGCGACGGCTCCGGAGTGAGATCCTGACTGAAGAAATGCAAAAGTATTGGGCTTCCGACTCAGGACGCCCACTCGGATGAACTGTCTTCTCAGGGCCAGAGCGCCGGCCTAACTACATCCCTCGGCGCTAGGGTACAGTCGGTCTTCCTTCTTGTCACGTGGGTGCCACAGGAAAGAGGCATGGGGGGGGGGGGGAGGGGCAGCGATCTCTATTGGCGCATCAGTCGCCGTCTGGTGGCCTTGTGTAGCATAGCAGACCTCGAGTGTCGGCTGTAAGAAAGTCGGCTGCCCGCATAACTTGGATCTCATGACGGTTGGGGGCATAGTAGGCGTTCTCCCACGCTACTGCGCTTTTCTACTTCATCTTTGCTGTTTTTGTGTCACGCTGCTGGTGCATTTAAAACTGGATGTACTTGCCTCTCCAACGGCCGCTGAGATACCTGAGTGCCGAGGATCAGGCTGCAGCTACAGATGAACGCACCCACGTCTACACAATCTGATCAAAAGTATCCAGACACCCCTATGTAATGAGCAATCGACCACTGCACTAGGTCTCACAAGAGACGAACCTGGAAGTGTGGAAAGATCCTGGGAATATTGAATTATCAGTAGAGAAGCAGTGAGAGCGTGATGGATCCGTCAAGAGAGATCAGTGACTTTGAACGTGGACTGGTCGTTAGACGTTACTTGAGTAACAAATACGTCACCGACACGTCAACCCTTCTAACGCTGCTCAAGTTGACTATTTGTGATGTGGGTATGCAGTGGAAATCCGAAGGAACAAGGAAAACTAAAGCGAGACAAGGAAGACTTAATGCCCTAACAGACAGAGAACGTCGAGTATTGTAGCGGTGTTGTAAACAGTAGCAGCCCGAATAGCACAATGACTGTGCGTAGGGCGTTAAAAAGTGTTGGGGTACAATGGTGGATGAACTCTTCATAAGGCATACACTTCTGTAAAAGACGCTTGACGTGGTGTAAAAAGCAACTTTACTGGTCCGAGGGTGACCGGAAACGAGTGACGTGGAGTGATGAATCATTCTCTACCCTGAGGCAATCCGATGGACAGGTTTCCGTTTGGCGAATGCCTGGAGGACATTACCTGCCCTCATGTGTAGCACCATCAGTGAGATCCGGAGAAAGTGGTTATACGGTCTGGGGCGTTTCTCATGGTTAGGTTGTGGTGTCCTTATTGAGTTTAATAAAACGCCAAATGCAGAGTCATATAAACACAGTTCTCAGTATTGTGCGCAATATACGGTAGAGGGACAATTAAGAGACGATTGTTTGTATCTACATGGTAATGTATCATGTCATAGAGCAGTGTCTGTGAGGGAATCGTTTGTGGACAGTAACATTCCAGAAAGGGACTGCTTTGCGCGGCTGACCTGAATCCAGTGGACCACTTTTGGGATGAGTTACAGCATTAATTTCGTTTGAGTCTCAGCGTCCAACAATATTATCTTCTCCTGTTTCGGCTCTTACGGAAGAATAGGGTGACGTTCGTCCACATACAGGGTGGCGCAGGCTAGGTGTTAGAAACTTTTTGTCTACTAAGACTAGGAAGGGGTATTAAATTGTCATTATACACTGAAGCGCCGAAGAAACTAGTACAAGCATGAGTATTCAAATACAGAGATATGTAAACAGGCAGAATACGGCGCTGCGGTCGGCAACGCTTATATAAGACAACAAGTGTCTTGCGCAGTTGTTAGATCGGTTACTTCTGCTACAATGGCAGGTTATAAAGATTTAAGTGAGTTTGAACGAGGTGGTATAGCTGGCGCACGAGCGATGGGGCACAGCATCTCCTACGTAGCGATGAAGTGGCGATTTTCCCGTACGACCATTTCGCGAGTGTACCATGAATATCAGGATTTCCGGTAAAACATCAAATCTTCGACATTGCTGCAGCCGGAAAAAGATCCTGCAAGAACGAGACCAACGACGACTGTAGAGAATCGTTCGACGTGACAGAAGTGCAACCCTTCCACAAAATTGCTGCAGATTTCAATGCTGGGCCATCAACAAGTGTCAGCGTGCGAACTATTCGACGAAACATAATCGATATGGGCCTTTGGAGCCGAGGTCCACTCGTGTACCCTTGATGACTGCTCGACACAAAGCTTTACGCCTCGCTTGGGCCCGTTAACTCCGACGTTGGACTTTTGATGACTGGAAACATGTTGCCTGGTGGAACAAGTTTCGTTTCTAATTGTATCGAGCGGATGGACGTATACGGGAATGGAGACAAACGCATGAATCCATAGACCCTGTATGTCAGCAGGGGACTGTTTAAGCTGGTGGAGGCTCTTGAATGGTGTGGGGCGTGTGCAGTTGGAGTGGTATGGGACCCCCTGATACGCCTTGATATGACTCTGACAGGTGACACGTACGTAAGCATGCTGTCTGATCACCTGAATCCATTCATGTCCATTTGGGCATTCCGACGGACTTGGGCAATTCCAGCATGAAAATGCGACATCGCACATGTCCCGAATTGCTACAGAGTGGCTCCAGGAACACTATTATGAGTTTAAACATTTCCGCTGCCCACCAAACTCACCAGAAATGAACATTATTGAGCATATCAGGGATGTCATGCTACGTGCTGTTCAGAAGAGATCTACATCCCTCGTAGTTTTACGGATTTATGGACAGCCTGCAGGATGCACAGTGTCAGTTCCCTCCAGTACTACTTCATACATTAGTCGAGTCCATGCCACATCGTATTGCGGCACTTCTGTGTGCTCATGGGGGCTCTACACGATATTAGGCAGGCGTACCAGTTTCTTTGGTTCTTCAGTGTATTTATGCTAAAATAAACAAACTGAGATTTTCAAAGTGGTTTCCTTCTGCAGCAATAAGTGTACAGAGCATTGAACTGAATTCCGCGAGGAATTCTGAAGAACATCACTTTCAACTGCACGAAGCTCTCTGGAAATTGCAGTACGATGATCCTCGAGTGTTGCAGGAATGAGGATTATCTTTGAACACTCTGTCCTTTAGATAACACCATAAGAAGTAATCACAGGGGTTGAAATCATAACTATAAGGATGCCATCCCAGCCGGCCGGAGTGGCTGAGCGGTTCTAGGCGCTTCGATCTGGAACCGCGCGATCGCTACGGTCGCAGGTTCGAATCCTGCCTCGGACATGGATGATGTGATGTCCTTAGGTTAGTTAGGTTTAAGTAGTTCTAAGTTCTGGGCGACTGATGACCTCAGAAGTTAAGTCCCATAGTGCTCAGAGCCATTTGCCATTCCACACCATGTTCAATGAATGATAAGGTGTCCATGGCGACGATCCGATGTCTGAAGGTCACCAAAAGAAAGTGGAAGACATCTGCAGTACAGTGTGGACGTACTCCATCCTGTATGAACCAATAGTTTCAAAGCATTCGGTGGCGTTGTGCACTCGGTAAAGAACCAAGTTCCACGACTTGTCTGTATTTATCTTCTGTGACAGGTTCCTTAACTGAAATGAGCCCAATAATGCACTGTCCCTAGTTTGCACACCAAAAAATGACTTTTTGTGGATGAGGTGGAGAGCAACTTCAAAGTGTTCATTCACTGTACACCTGTTCCAACGTTAGTGCACCATTTCTGAAATGTGAAGTGAGGCATTATTCAGTGAGCTATATAATTCTCAGAGATACAATACAACAATATCACAAAGACAATCATTTCCGGAATACAATTAAATCACAGCAGACAAAAACTTTCTAACACATATTCACATATTCTGTGTATTCAAACACCTCCCTGGAAGTATCCCCAGCAGAGTTCACGCCTTTATAAAGGCTAAGGTGGACACACCCCATATTAATGTCCACTAATAGGTGTCCAGTTTCTTTTATCACGTAGTGTACATTTGTACTCTGCAAATCATTGCGAATTGCGTGGCACGGGGTACTTGTAATTGCGCGGTGTTGTGAAAGGACACATTTTATTACTATTATTATTTGGCCAGCAGCGTCAGTACACTATTTAAGCATCAATAATTACAATATTTAGCCTCCAACAATTACGTTATATGGCAACCATCAACAATTACAAAAAAATTTAACACAGAGGAATATTTGTTTCCTTATGGCAATTAAAAAAATAATTCTTCACAATTAGAAAAAAGGAAATGTTCCTAATTACGGAAGACAAGTAATAATTTTTTCCTCTATTAAAAATGTTTACAAGGGTCACAGCTTTTTGAGATACAAAAGACTTTTACAATTAACTACTAAAAATGTCGATTGCACCCTCTCTACAAATATTGTTATTATTAACATACTTGACTTACCTCTAAACTCGTTATCTGCAGAGTTTATAATAAAACAGTCGAAATCAAATGAAATCAGCTGTCGAACACGTCTGTGCCGTTAAAAGCTCACGACCCCTCTGGCTCTGATTGTAGTTTCTTCCACTATGTGGCAGCACAATGCACTGCTCTTTACTCCTTTAGGAAACTGGAAAAAGCAGTACACGGTGTTACCCCGCTGAACGGCATTGCAAAGCCACAGACAGGAGCTGAAAGATTGTATGGAGCACTTTTTTTCTTCTTTAAGAGATAAGTTAAAATCTGGAGACTGTTCTAAAGTAATCTTAGGAAGAAAACTTGCATTTTCTAAACAACAGGAAGATGAAATAGCTAAGCATGTGCTTTTGTTAGCAAAGACATTTTATGGAATATCTTCTGTGTAGTTGAGAAGATTAGTGTACGAATATACAGAGGCAAATAATATTCAGTATAATTTTAATAAATCATCCAAAACAGCTGGAAGGAATTGGATCACTGGGTTTCTTACAAGAAATCCGTCAGTCAGCATTTGAATACCTGATACCAGCATTCTTAATCGGATCTCATCTTTTAATGCGAGTGATGTTAAACTCTTTTGTATGTCCATAAGTTTGATGCCTCTGGAATTTCTCATTTTGGTGAAATGGGAATATCAACAATTGAAAAGCCAGAAGAAATGTTTCCACCCAAAGGGCTAAACAAGTTGGCTCATCAACAAGCTGGGAGTGTGGGAAGAACGTTGGAGAGCGTTGTACAGTGAGTGCCAGTGTGGCATATGTGCCTCACAAGTTTTTCTTCCTCAGCTTAGGTTAACCACTGTCTTACAGAGAGGGAGGAGGGGGGGAGGCACCAAATTCGATATGAGAATGTAGAAAAGTGGCTGAAGCACTTTGCTAACGTCACCAAGTCATATAAGAACCATAGCGTTCTTTCGATTTTAGACATTCATGCTAGCCATGTATCCCTAGAAGCCTATAACTTTTGCGAGGGCAGTGGAACAGCAGTGATAACACTGCCCACCTCACTACTCTCACAGGCTACAACCTTTAGATGTGGCCTTTTTCAGCAACTTGAAGGCTTCATTTAGTCAAGAATGTCCCAATTTTATGGAGTCTAAACCCCACCAGAAAATAACACCCTATAACATTTGTCCTACCCTTCGCAAAGACTTCATGAGGATTGTAATATTGAAAAGGTTATCTCTGGCTTCAGAAAAACAGGTCCTACCAAATTTAGTCATGACCACTTCATACTTTAGCACTCATAAGTCAGCTTTAAGACCCCCAATGGCTGAGGATGGTAGCGTTAAATATGAAAGTAATGAGACAGCTGTGCTTTGTTCTTCAAAGATGATGTAGACAAAAACTCACAAATACAGCCTGCAGTTGAAATACAATTCAGAGATTTTCCTCCATTACCACGCCCCCTTAAATTGAAGAAAAGTGCCAGACAACAGCATTCCTCACTTTTCGCTTTGAGTCCTAACAAAGTTAGGTTAGAAAAATCTGCACAGAGTAAAACAGCAAAATTAAGAAAGAAAGAAAGAATAGAAGGTGAATTATCTTTAGGAAAATCAAAGTGAAAATGTAAGGGAAAAAAGCAAGTTCAGAAACTTTGCATCCAGGGTAAGACCTCAGCAATCTGGCATAATGAAATGTCAGCGGAGAATTTCTTTTGAGTCTACATCACATGATGATTTAGGCCCGCCATTATACAAACTTTGTAGTGGCGATGAGATGGATGACACTGACCCTTTTGGAAAAACTCCTGTTACAAGAAACATTGGAACATATACTGACAACGATGCCATTTGCCTACTGTGTGGAGGGTTTTAAAATGACGGGAAGCTGTGGTTTCGATTTGTGATTTGCAGTGGATGTGTTCATTCAGAGTGTAGTAAATGTGACACTGCTGTAAAGTATGTTTGTAACTACTGTCGTTGAAGTAGGCGCTAAATGTGAACAGAGACAAGTTGAATCCATTATGTTGCAATCTTATTTTACCAGTAAAAGGAGTTTTCAATTTTTGCTCTCTGTCGGAACTTTAATAAGTTGTGAAATTTACATTTTTGAACTTTAAATAATTTCTTAAGTTCGAACTTTTCAACTGTTTTATTTTTACAGAGTTTTTGCTATTTTATGTGCTACATCGTATAATGCCTTACACTGCATTGTATTACCCAACCCCTTGGGGTAATACTGTACAATGTAACATTTTTCTAAAACACCTGTAGAAATGTAAATAGATTTAATGCACCAAATATGGAATCATAAACGTGTAGGAAACTGATTACATGACAAAATAAGATGTTCACTATTTCTATTGAGTTCAAAAAAATAAGAAATATTTAAAAAATGGGTTAAGTGCACGACATTTCCCCACTCTCCCCTGCCTTCAGAAATGTGACAACGATTATTAGCTGTCAACTTTGTTTATTTTTACAAAAAAAACTTCTGTCTAACGTGATAGTAGGCTCTTGTGACTAAATCAACCAAATGAAGTAGCAGGACCCCGTTACAGCTGATAGTGTTAACTGCACTTACCAGAAAGAGGAAGGAACAGGAAGTTGCAGTGGTAAGGGAAGCAGATCGTGCATGTGTCCAGTGCAGAGTCACAACCTGTGTGCAAATGAGTGCGAGCACAAGACATACACATGGCCAAGGTTAGTGTTCACTCGGCTTGTCATTAGGTAAGGCAGTAGCGCGTATCTTCGGCAACATCTGTCAAGATGCTTGAATTTTATTCACTCTTTCTGTTGCATACCACAGCCACAAGCAGACCACTCGTATGGGCCACGCTCTTACTGGACCATCCTCTGTAGTAACATGTTTCAAAAAAGCTTCTGTTCTCTTCTTGTGTGAACTGTTTTTCGTCCACGTTCCACTTCTGCACAACCCTACACTTCACAAATATAGATTCTCATAAGACTTCCTAATATTTTAATTTATGTTCCATGTTCACGAATTCCTTTTTGAAAAAAAATATTTTGCTTCCTGGAGCACATCATTATGAGACACTGAAATAACTAAAATGCTGACGTTTCGATTAACTTTGCAGCAGACCTTTTCAACTCAAGTTAATCGCCTTGAAGAGGACCGCTGCAAATCCGATCGGAACATCGGAATTTTACTTGTTTTAGTACTTCTTAATGATGTTGCCTAATGCCCAAAATAAATTTATTCATATTGATGGAGCCTGTTGATGCCTAAGGACTTATATCAATAAATTCCTGTTTTTATGAAGTCCTTTCCTTCTGCTGTTACCAATAGGCACTTTAAATACACTGGTTTGGCGCCCAAACAGCATAACTGATCAACTACTTCTAATGTCTCCTTTTCTAATCTAGCTCCCTCAGCATCTCCTGATTAAAAGTATTCAGTACCAGTCTCTAGATTGCTTTCCTTCATTTCTACATAACCAGTTTTGGGCCACCTGCCTATCTTCAGATCACTCCTACAGTTATAGAGAAACCCTTCGAATACGGAGATGTAAATTCACTGTCATAACTGATTTAATTCAACTACAATACATTACACTGGTTCTACTTTTGATGATTTTCGTCTTGTAACGTCTTTCCACACACTGTTCATTCCATTCACCTTGTCTTGCAGATCATTTGGCGTCTCTGACAGAATTACAATGTCTTCCACAAACTTCAAAGAGATTGAATTTTTTCTCCATGAACCAATAACAGCAGCCATGCTATGGAAAAGGCCAAGTATAACACTGTAGGTTATTTTACAAACGAAAGTCCCAGGTAATGCTACTCATTTAACAAGCATTTAAGTTGACCATCATCATGTGCTAATAGAAAGGAATTGGACTTTCTTTCACTATCTGAAAAACTACTTATTGAATGTGAATCAAAGTTATTTCAGCGGGGATCGAACTAACAGTATTAAAGTTGGAAATTTTAGCTGTGATTATGTTTATCAAATATGGTCGCCAGTGTAATTAGGGAAAATAATTGTAATTAATACACTACTAATCAATAAAACTAACTACTGTTTGTAAGTTTATTTGTTTGTAGATCACTCATGAAAACACCAGCACATTGTTGCATATACTGATAAAATAGTTAGCCGTCAGCAACACATATGTGTGTAAAGGCTTAAAATGTATTGACAACAAAGTACCTCACACTAGCATAAACTGTCTATTTTAAAGTATGAAAGGTAACGATCATCACAAAGTGCTAACTAATATTGCATAAGGTTTTTTCTTCTTGGGAAAAATTACCCAGAGTCAACAGAAACACCCTACTATATATATAAAAATTAGTTATTGTTTCTGCTTTCTTCATTTTATTTTTTCTTGCATTCTGCTATTACTCATAAAATCGAGTTTAAGAAAAAAGGCTCATTATAAAAATATGTTTTATTTACCTAAAATATTCCTAATTTTTTTCTTCTTTAGCAGACATGAGATTTTTATGAACTAATGAATTTTCATTTTGTTTGAGTGAACACTTGGTTAAATTTCTACCACATTCATATGAAACATTAATTGTCTGGTATCTTGATGCACATTGTTTACATATATTACAATATCTGTCTTTTCAATACTTACCTTTATACATTTCTTCAATGTTTTTTATCTATATGCTGACAGCATTCCTTTAGAGAAGGAACCATTATGTTTAAGTTTCTTTATTTCTTTATATCTAAATTAATACTTCCATCATCAAAATGTG
Organism: Schistocerca nitens; assembly: GCF_023898315.1. NCBI lineage: Eukaryota > Metazoa > Arthropoda > Insecta > Orthoptera > Acrididae > Schistocerca > Schistocerca nitens. The sequence continues at coordinate 673,694,650 of NC_064615.1, forward strand.
TAAAATCTCAACCCATAATTAACTTATAATGTCTGTTAGGCAAAGTAATTTTAAATTTATTATAGAGCTCCACACAAATTTTCTCTCCATATCTAGTTTACAAATATTCACATTCTGTGATATGATATGTTGTATTTACTCCACTCACTAATTTTTTAACATCATCTCGAATTGATAGCCTTGTTCAGCTGGTTGAGCAGAGCCTGTATTACATAGAATAACATATTAATAAGATTTTATTTTTTATTCTATGTAAATAGACAGTTCAGAATGCACCAACAAAAAACTTTTAAGTTTTTATACCGTTGAAGAGATATTATAAATGATACACAATACACTTGAAGTGAAGTTTTTACTTTTAAAAGAAGATTATATATGTGAAGACTATGCTGCTGATGATAATAATGAATAATATCCAAATGGTAGTGTATCTATCCAGTTTCTAGAACATATTTTTTATCATCATGAGGACTTAATGCCTTTTTATTTACTTCAGTTGGTAGATTCTGTGTTTTTCACTTCAAATCATATTTATCACTCTATACTGCTCTCTGGTATTGAACAAAGAACCTTTATAGTCTTCTAAATTTATTATACTTTTAATAACACATTTCTTCACTCCTTTAGATTTTTCTCCCATGTCCTGACTTTATGAACATGTAATTTTTCTCTCAAAGCGCACAATTCTTTTATTATTTTTCCATTACAGTCATCTTTCAGTTTTCCTAAAATTTTCTTGTTTACTTGTGGAATATTGTATATATTATTTGATGGATGGTCATCTGTACTAAGGTGATTAATCACCGATTTCTTATCTTCATAAATATCTTGAGTCTGCATATTGTAAATGTAGCTGTATTATGATAACACAATTCAGTATTTTGACCATATTTTGGTTTCACAACTGTGTTGTTAAAAATCATTGGGTTTATGAAATATAATTTTTGTCTTATTCATATGGATGGCAAAAAGATTTTCATTAAATATGGTTCTTCCTTTGAAGTTTGGTTTTGCTACAAGCTTATCACACTTTTTTCCATCTGAAATTGATCCTCTATCCACTCTGTTTCTTATGTTCTCCACTGTCTTGCATGACACGGAATTAATTAACTTATCAAAATCTTTTTCATAATCATTCTTTGCTTCCATCCTCATTTCTATGTTCAAATCTATATCGTTTAACCAATCTGACTGCTTAAATTTTAAAATTCTGAGTATTTTTCTTAGCATCCTTCCTATAGACAGGAATTGTTTAAGATTTCTATAGTGAATTGCTTAATTACGTTTATCATCCAGAGTAGTCAACAACTTACTTGCTTTGCTTCCAAGTTCAATTTTATTTTCAGGAGCTATGTTATATCTTTGTGTAGGTCATGTAGTTCAAGAAGAGGCCATAAATTTAAATATGTAAATAAATCTTATTTTCATATTTCCTGTCGTCTTGCCAAACATAATATATTAATATATCTGTCTTCATTGTTGAGTTTCAAATCTATTGTAATCGAATTCTTGCACAAAAAATGAGAATGATATCCAGATAAATTATGTAAATAAAGCAGTACAAACTCTTTTTTTAGTTTTAGATTACTATTACTGCACAATGAATGTATATATTTTCCTTTTAAATTGTCATGATGATGAACTTTCTTCTTATTATTTTTTACAATAACATCTACACAATGAACATAGTTTAGATCTAGTATGTCTTGACTGTGCTTCAGATCTCATTTCTTCAATTTTGGGATAAGTTCTTCCAATTTCTTCAACCTGTTATGAAGATTATTGGTTTTCAGGGCAATTAAATTTGTAATTTTCTTTGAAACAAGCTTACATAAATTTTTTATACAACAATAGTTTGAGTAACTTCCATTCTTAAAAACAGAAGATTTACTTGATGTGCATTTTCAACTTCTGTGGCGAAATGAATAGTCCATTAAATTTCGGGCATGAAGCCATGCAAATAAAATTTCCTCCACTGATATTTCAGCCGCGTATCGTCCGGCCATCCTCAGAGTGAGTCACAAGAATTCGTTGTAAGCGATTTTTATAATAACATATAGAAATATTTTTCCACATACTCAAGGAACTTGTTTACTATTGTAAAGTCTTATTAGATATTAATTTGTACACTGTCTACAAATAGTTTTATAAACATCTTTTGCATATTTCTATGAAGTAAAATTATCAGTTGACTTTTCAAGTGTGATGTGTTTACTCATTTTAGATTTCACACAGCCTGATGTTTCCATTTATACAGGAAAAATTTTAATAAGGAAAAGTAAAATTTTGTAATTTTTGTGATGTATCTTTCAATATAGTTAGTACGTCTGCAAATGTTTTAGAGTAGTCAATACCAAATAATGATAAATCAGTGGTACCTGCTCTAATTACATTTTAGTGAATTCATTTTATTATAGAAAATATCATCCTTGAAAACTATACAACAATCCATATATGCACATAAATACAGAGTTCTTTGTGGTAGGACATCTGGAAATTCTCTATTAATTATGTGATATATTTAAAGTCACACTCATTCAATTCTGCATAGAAAAGATCTCTAAAGATTAAAAAGTTCTTTCTGCATTTGTGTCGACTACACATTTAATAAAAAGATTTTAGATAATCCTATCCTGATACTGGTTTGTGAGATCCTGAAATTAATGGCAGTGCACAAAGAGCCATCATATAATCAATTTATTAACAAAAAATTCAACCACGTTTAGTATTTCAAAATTATTTGATGACGAATTGGAATGTGATTACTACGTGATTATATATAAAAGAAGAAAGCTTCAAACATGGTTAAATGTACTTGCAGACACACATCCAAACAGTGAATAAATAATAAGAATAGAATGCAATCCAGTGGCAGCTGAAGCAACCTTAGGGCTGTTCCCTAACTCAGTCACCGAATACAATACAACTAATTATTGGCTATAAAGAGCAACAACTTTTACAAGATGTAAGAAATCTGTTACATAAGTATTTTTACTCTTATTTGTCTAACTATTGTGTGAATTATTACTTCCTAATCATTTAACACAAACTTTATCTCCCTTCATTCTCAAACCTTTTCAACAAGATATACATCAGGATAATTAGTTTTTTGTAAAACTTGATCATAAAAATTTCCTTTCACTTCTTCTCCATTTAAATCTCTTAATTAATGTATGATAGGATCAGAATGAATATGACTTTCAGTTTCAAAAATTTCTGTTGACCAATTATCCTTCTAGTTTGTTGATTCTCACTTTATCACACACATTATATTTTTCCTCCACTGAAGCAGACTTAAGTCTGTAACTCGGCTTATCATTAGATATAGCAGCAGCTGGCTTATATTTTTTTCATTAACTTCCATTGGTTAAATTTTTATTATTGAAATTTTTGTGTTGTATTCATCAGTTAGTTTCGAAATCGTATTTACCCACTTACAATTTCCTTGAAAAGCAAATATTTTCCACTTTTTTCCCCTGCAGTGTTCTGTAAAATCGTTCTAATACAGATGGTTTTAATTCTGTAAAAGATGAGTAATGGTTAATCTTGTGTTTCTTCATAAGTTCTTGAAAATCTTTGTTGTAAAATTCCATACCATTATCTGTTTGTATACTTTCCAGGAGTTCTTACTTTAAATATTTTTTCAAAAGCATCAGCTACATATTTATTAGTTTTATCTTTAACTGATATAGCCCAATCAAATTTCGAAACACATTGATAACAGTCAACAGATATTTTTTTCAAGTTGCCAGATTCCATTTCTACTATATCAATTTACCATAAATCGACTACTGAATGAAACTACATTTCTTTTTGAAAAATTTTTCTCATTGTTTTATGTAATTCATTTGTTATTTCTTCATGCATAGTCAACCCATCACATACCAAAAGTTTTTAACAAATATAATCTTTTTAGTTTTGTGTACTGTGCACAGACCTTCAATAATCTGTCTTCTGTTTTTAGTTGTTACTTTGTGAGGATTATACATTTCTGCAAAATTTCTTATTTCTAACACCAAATGTGAATATATATGTATACAGATTAAAAATCCTTAGTTACTATTCTGCTGTATTGTCATAATTTGGTTCTAAAATTAGTTCACCGAACATTAGTAACTCACCTGAAGTAAGTACTGTGTAGCAGACTGTTTTAGAAATATAAATATTTTGTCTTTCATTTTAATTTCAAGTAATAGATTGTTTAAATGAGTTAGATATAAAATTTGAAATTCACCAACATTAATTTTTTATCTCTCTTTTAAATTCAGTAGATGAGGGATCGCCATCTAAATTAGCTCAAAATAAAGTAACTGCCTTGATTTTTACATAGTAATCAAATGTTTATTTCAATATTTCATCACTAGAAACAAAATGAAAGTTCAATTTATATTAGTTGCACATACTTTGTTGCAGATAACTTAAATGGCTTAGGTCTGGTGTTAAATCTGTCCTTGAGAAACAATCTGTGAAAGCTTTTTCAATCTCCTATTTTGTAAAGTAATTTGTTGTCTTAATCTGTGTATAGTTGTTAACTTGTGTTAGAATACTTGTGTATTCAGATTTTGCAGATTTTGCAACATATTCTTTTTCTAAGCGTTGTATAGTAACTGCATCATAACCTCTTACTGGATCTTTTAATTGTACTAACCTTCTGCCTTTGGAATTAATATATCCTTTAGATACTTTAGAGATGTTACGTAGTTATTTATCAAATAATTTAATTAAATTTTCTATTTTTGGATCAATTCTTGCATCTAACTCATTCAAGTTTAGTTTTCCATTATTGAAGCCACATATAAGCTGCATCTTATTTCCAAAAATATCCATTCATTAAATTCAAAATATCATTAAAATAAATAAACACAAATGACCACAAATAACTTCATTATAATGTTAATTCGTTTTCTATTGTAGAACAACTCACTTACACAATGATATTTAACCAATTTTTTAGGAATATTTCCTGCAACTCAAGCAAAAGTAATTTTTAATTTTGTGCCCTATAATAACAAATTTAGTGAGTTCCAACATTATCAGAAACATCTACGTTTACTATTCCAGATTCGTATTCTGTAGGATGATTTGGCTATTCATAAATCATATACACACAACAAAACTGTTGTTTGACAAGTTTTGCTGTGTCAAAGTTACTTAATGCATTAGGGAATGCTTCATCTATTTTTTTAATTTTTTTTGTTCTAGCAGCAGTTTTCTTCTCCATTACTAAATTGTGTCTGTTCTGTTCTTCCCATTCTGCATCACCTTTCGTCATACTTATGACTACATTTGCAGTAGCTTCAGCTCTACCTGTTAGTGACGCAACGATAGCTAAATATGGTAATGCCACAAATAACAAAGGATGAAATTCCCCTTCAGGCATTGTTAATTGAGAGTCTTCTTTCGTTTTTGGTAGATATTAAATAATCTCTATCACAACAGGTATATCTTAAGTTATGAGTAAATTTCCACCAGTTTCCTGTTTCAAGCATCACTTAAAAATTATGAGTACTATGTAACTGTTCATTATTGAGTTTAGTTTTAATTAATTTGGGTTTAGTTTTGACATTAGGTAGTTATTTGAAATTGATGCTGAAGTTACTCATCTATAGAAATAATTTTTTTTTATGAAAACGAATATTTTTATAGTCTCCATTCATTTTCGTCAAGTTGAAGCCCCATACCAAATTTTCTCTTCCCGTACATTATTCCTTGAACTGGTGTAGCTGCTGATTTTTCTCCTAATCAAGCATGAGAGGCATGTATTCCTTTTTTGCAGCTAACTGAAATTCTTTATCTGGTTCGTGTTTTTTAAATTTTTATTGTTCCTAATGAAAATATCAAATTTTTTGCAATTTTCGTCTAGTGGATATATTCCTCCATCTTTTATCTAGTTTGGTTCCCACACCACAAAATCTATAGCCAAAGGATGCATTTCGCATGGAAGTTTGTTAATCAAAGTTTTTACTAGCCCCTTACTGTATTTATCACTTTTCCAAGAAGTGTGATGAAGATGGCTGAAAAATCTAATCAGATATCGAATCCCCTTTGTATTGCTGATTGAAAAATCATTTCATTTATTGTCATTTCTGTGTTATGCCACTCTTTCATTATGAAAATTTTTATTTCCACCTATTTCTTTTATATGGATTATTGCTAATCTATCGAACAATTCTCTCACATCTTTCATCCAAACATATTCAACTGATGGGGCTTCATTAAATGTTCACCCGCTTTTCATTGGAATCTCTATGACTCGAATGTAGGAAATAGACGTTAACAATATCTTTTATAAAACCTTTTTATTTTTCGCCTCTGCTATTTTTATGTTGTTTGAATTACTATTAGAACATAATGGTCCTGAATCGTATAGTATATCCACAAAATTTGATAATTCTGCTGAATTGCAATTTGCCCCCGTATCATCAATATTAATCTATTTTTTTAGTTAAGAGATTCATCAGTCCACCTATACCTTCTTTTTCTTTTCCACCAATTGTCAATTTATCTCCATTGAATTCAGCCAGTAAATGGCGAACAAACTTAAATATGCCAACAGGTCTTTGTCTAAGACTTTATCTTCGCTATTGTTAATATATTTTCACATTCTTTGACTTATATTTAGTTCTTAACAGCACCCTGAGCTTCATCTTTTTACTTTAATCAAGTTTTAGTCTCTCTTCACATTTATTCAATGGTCATGTATTTGTGAATCACTTAATGTATATTCATACTTAGCAGAATGATCATCAGACCATCCATACTTTGGACTTTCATATCCCAGTAAACACCCATGAGAATAATAGGAACCATCTTTTTTTCAACCTCTCTATTTCCTTCAGTAGCTTTCGGAACATTATCACCTAATCATTCCATTCTTTCTTGTACTTTTTCTATTACGTTAATAACAGGTTGATATTTTTTATATATTATGTTCTTGGTAATTGTTTCCTAAACTGATATCTTTCTTTCAATTCTTCAGCTTTCTTCTATATCATTTAGTTTTTTTAACAACCTATGGATTATATTTCGAAAAGGTTTGATATAGATAAAACATTTATAAAATATTTTTAATGTTTAATGCATTTATTATACTGATAAAAAATTTTAATTTGCTCCTGAATTTTCCATCCCTAGGTTTCCTAGTCATACCTGTTATGCAAAATCCTAACTGATCCAGTTTTCAACATTTCCTGTAATATTCCTTGAAATTATCAAAACTTACATTACCACCAATAAACTCAAGGTAAATATGATTATAAATTTGTGCCACGCCCTCTAAAAATATTTAAAAAATCAGATCATCTTTGATCAATTGTTTAGATATTTTAGAATATGCCTGGGCTAAATAAAAATAATGTATTCATTTATCTCTATCCCTAACAAAATATTCTCTAGCTATATCCTGATTTTCAAGAGTTAAATCATCAAATACTACAACTGAATCACCTTGGCAGTGATTACTTCAATAAAAGTAGTATTTGTCTTATTATATTTATCTTCAGTTTTTTTAAACCTTTTAATAAATTCTTGATATTTTGGTTGGTCTAAACTTTTAGAGTAAACATACAAGTGATTGATTTAGTTCCAATTCATACAGGAGCTGAAATATAATTATCAATCATTAACATGTTTTTCCCACTTCCACTTGACCCTATTATAGCACATCAAATAGAATTTGGTAAAAGCTTACTGTGTTTCTTTTTCGATTTCTGGTTCCCAATCTGTACTTAAATATATAACTTTAATTAGTATTAAATGAGCCATCTCTTTCAATTGAGAGGAAAGGGAACTGTTCTCAAAAAAAGATTGACTTTACCTATACAAGAAAGTTATAACAATGTTGCACTAGTTAGATTTCATACATTTCCAACTCCAAATACCACATAGAAAAATAATAGACGGTATTGTGTTGGAGAAATAATAAAAATTCCTTTTGTTCCCCATATTTTGAAAAACTGGGAAAATTTATTCATTGAAAATGCCTAATGTTCACATTAAAGCAAACGACATTTTAAATAGAATTGTTTTTGAGAGTGATTTAAGTTGATATGGATAAAAAGACAGTGTAAACCAAATTTTTGAAGCAAATGCAAAAACTGTCAGCAATGATGTTCCTAAAATTATCCAACTGAAATTAATCATTATAAATTTTAATCTAGCTGATGGGGTTTTTGTGAAGCATACTGGTCATTTTCATCAAAAAATAAATGTTATTGCTTCATTGAAGGCTAATGCTGAATTTAGTGGACCACTAACACGTGAGCTGCGTTACCTGATGGATATTCCAATTTTTGACGTTATATAGGATTTAGAAATAACTGTAACTAATGAAAACAATAATTTAAGCAACTTAAGTGGTGCTACTGTAATAGCTATGTTGGAAATGGCTTAATAAATTTTATCCTTATTAAATAATTAACAAAATCGAAAGGTATCGGTTTTACTCATTCCCTGTGAATCAAAAAAATGAATATAACCTAATTGTTCCTAATAAGGATACTGAAATTAACATAAATATAGGAGATAGATGGCGTCATCTTAATAGTACTCAGTTGTGTGTGAGCTTAAGTATTATTGGAACTGATAGTTCAAATTATCCAACACATGAAGGAAAAGCTGATAAAAATTCAGTTCACTGTTATGCAGCAATTATGTGGGAATGTGATCTTTCTGTAATTTTTACTTGGAGTTCCAGTGCTGGAGATGCTCTTCTTAGATGACCCAATTACAATGATGCTGGAATTGAAATAAAAGGCACTCTTCCAAAGGGAGATAATATTGTTCTAGGATATATGGAAAATAATTTCTCTTTTGTTAAATATGAGCCATATTACAAACTACAGCAATGAGGAAATATACTGAAAAATCCAAAAATTATGATATTTTATGAACTGCAATCTGTACTGACTCGAGTGGGAAGAAGAATCTGAGATGCACTGTTTTGTAGCGGTTGTGTTTAAAATTAATCACAAAAATAACCAAATGATCGATTCTGCATTATTTGATGTTAAGTTATGCAAACTATACCTGAAAAGTGGATGGAATGAAGTTTTCCCACAGGAGATGTGGAACTTAGATCCACAAAATAATTTTCTCAAAAGTTATGATGCATTTCCTAATTTTAATGGAGTTACACAGTTGAAGGCTGATGTTAACATCAAACCATATAATTTCATAACAAACTATCCTATCTATGTGATAAACATATCTCACAGAAAGAATATTATGACCTCCCAGAAAACAGCAATGAAATTTGTTGCAACTTTTGATGAAAAAATTCCTGCAGACAATTCAGTCTATGTAATTATGTATGTACAAGAAAAATCTCACATTTGTTGCACAACACATGATACTAACTGAGAATTTTAAAACTGAAAAATTAAGTACCTTACCTATTAAATGGTATCCGATTTTATTTACTTTATTTTTCTGAATAGGTCTTCTTATGTAGATTATGTTAGCATTTTGAATTTTTAAAATCAATTTGTATATGGCTGAGAAAGGATTTTCAATTGTCTCAACGAGTTATGCAACCCAGCTTACTTCCATGTACTAGTGGTGACAGATTTTCAAGGACTCTAGCCCTGTCCAAATATGCAATCGGAATTCAGTTATCTATAAAAACAAAAAGTTGCAACAAAAATAAATTTCATGCACCTAAATGTAGTCAACTCAAATTACATATGGAATTTTGACTGAGCTGTAGTGTGAAAATCTGTCAACAGACAACGACAGGGCAAGCTCCAATTAAATAAATATGGGAACATTCTTTATTTTAAACAGAAATTATTCTTTTTAACATTAATTTTATTATTGTAACTGGCATTACATATTCATTACATTTTGTCTCTACAAATACGAGTATCTGTGGTAGGAGGATGTTTCTGCAGTGTCTGGCTCACTTTTCCCAAATCGTTGAAAAATAATATAAGTGCTTCAAAATACAGAAATATCTTGCTGTACATATATTAATTTTATTTTTTTCTTACATTCCCCTATTACTAAGAAAATCGAGTTTAAGGAAAAAAGGAAAAAGAGTCCTCTTACTATAAAAATAAATTTTATTTGCCTAAAATTGTCCTAACTTCCTTTAGCAGTCATAAGAGTTTTAAAAAATAATGATTTTCCATGTTGTTTGAGTGAAAGCTTGACAACATTTCTACTAGATTTATCATGTAAGTTTAATTTTCTGGTATCTCAATGCACATTCTTTACACACTCGTAAATCGGACATTAGGTGGCTTTAGTACCTTACTACTGCAAGACAGTAATATAGAATTAATCAACCAACTTTTATCTTAGTTAACATGGACCTATATGTTTTCATAGAAAGATCTTAAGTCTTTGTATTGTACAAAGCACAGCGATATAAAGGGACTCTGAACCTCTTATGGTTTTTCTAAGTTGTTGGTAGTTATGAGTGTAACTGGACAAATGTTTCTAAAGTAATTTCTGAACTTCATAAATACTTTCACTGTACAGTTTGCTAAGCTACTGGCTCAGTATAAATCGGTAGACTCAGAAACTGTTCCAGCTACTGACTGGGTTTAGAACTATCACTTCTGGCAAGACATATTGATAAGACACCCATCAATGTCAATATATGAATAAAAGAACTATTACAAAACTGTAAAGCAAATAAGGTTTGTGTAGGCCTTTGAACTGTTATGGCATGTACTTGGTTTTTGAAACCACAGTTTTATGCTGTTACTTTTAGTAATAAGCAAAGCTTTTAATAAGAGTTGAAAATAATTGTTGTAATCGGACCTTTAAGAAACATTTATTTTGTAGAATTTTAACTATTCACTTTTCTCAACACACTGAGAATATCATACGACATACTACTCAAATACTTTAAAAATTGTATGTAAATATATTAATTAAAGTTAATAAGTATTTGTGGAGCATTTCAGCACTAGGAAGTAGAACCTTTCCAGGTACGTAAGTGGGGATAAATTGGAGTTCTCGACACAAAATTTAAACTAGAACAATTAATCAAATTATTGGTCTAGGCTAAAATGGATACTATTTAACTTTACTTATACTGAAGGTAGTGACCGTGGTGATCTTCTGTGGCAAAAGTTCGTAATTGTCATACATGATCGAGGCTCTTGATGTAAAATACTCCGTAAGTTATCTTCTTGATGCTGGAATTTCACGATTCAGAGCACAGCTACAAATGTTATGATGTAATTTCCAATATAAATACACATCTGAGGCATTATTAATTCACTGTTGCGTCAATTCTTGCTCCAGTAAGTATTTGGAATGACAGTAGTTTGGATGATAGCCACCGAATAAACCTGTCACAAAGACCTCTTATGCTGCTTCACACTAAACTAACTGTTATACTCCCACCAAAGCATTTCGTTGTGGAGGGACTTCCTGCTGGGTTTTACATTTCATACAATCCTACATTCCCGGTGCATGAACCAATCATACATTTAATACCATAAAAGATTTGCATATGAGAGAATATAGTTCAAAAATACATTCACAAATTGATTTTGTTAACATAATTTAACAGAAGTAAGGACATTTATTCCCACATATGTTAAGTTACAGAATGTCAAACATAGATATTACAGAATTCATAACAAACATAGCATTTGCATAAAAGAGATACAGTCGGTATTGTACATAAGTGTGGCAAACTCTTAATTCCCTTTCCAACTTTTTCCTTGGCTTTCTTCAAAGTTTGCTGAGTGTACAGACCGAATAGCGTTCGGGATAGACTACAATCCTGCCTCAATCCCCTCTTAACTATTGCTTACCTTTGTTGCTCTATGTCGTATATTTCTTTGAAGTGTATTTCTTTTACGAAATGTGTGAACCTAATAATTGTAATAAGACTCAAAACACAAAGGAGTTAGAGACGATAGCTGTCAGTAGACATTGATTTAAATCATTGGAGAAAGTTGAAAATTTAAGCTGAAGTGGATCCAAATGCCAGGTCTCATGCTTACTTGGCAGATGCGATGATCACTGCACCATCCAAACACAGGGTCATCGCAGCTGCATGCCTCCTGTCGGACCCAAATTCTCAACTTGACGACACACTACTGATGTAGTGCTGCTTGCCCATTATCCTTAACACTCGCGACACCACATATATGTATAATAAGACGATTGAGATCCTGCAAAGCAAAATCTATGCTGCACGTTAATGGGAATGCATTAATGTGGACTTCACACAAGTAACTTGACCCATTTGTGCAAAGACGGGGCTGTAGTGAAGGGGCAAGGACGATCGTTCAATTTGGGAGATGCAGTACGACAGATGAAGCCTATACACAGCCGCATTCCCATGTTATTGGTATGCTACAGCTAGCGAGTCTACTAACGATACTTCTGACACATAGTAAGTACAACCAACAATTCGGCAAATGTAGACAATCGAAGTCAATAATTTCTCCCAAGAGTACAGAAAAAGATTTAATTGTGTAAACAAAGGGTCAACCAAGGCAGAAAACCTACTATGTACCAGATAGTTATAGTTAAATGTTCTCTATTTAACACGTTATAACACTGAAACTAATTACAGTAAGAATACCAAACCTGGTAACATTAATGTCCAGAGTATGGAGTGCATGATTTCCATGTGTCACAGCGCCACAGTCCAATTCCAACAACGGCCACCAGGTGCAATGATCAGTCATTGTGATTCATAGTCTCACACACATGACCAGTCGCAGTGCATTTGTTGATCTGTCAACGTGAGCTTGGACGAAAGGAGCAAAGCATTATTGGTGAAGTTCTATTTTCAAAACAACAGTAATGCTGCAGCTGGACTTCGAGAATATCGCCGGCTGAAAAAATTACCGGAGGCTCCTCTTCCTCCACCTACTGTGCAGAGCATGATGAAGAAGTTGGAATCAACTGGACAACTGGGCGTCGCTCCGGTAAGAGGCCGACGACCATTTGCACCACAGGTGGTTGATGACATGACTGTTACTATGGCAGACAATGCTGCTCACAATTCCCGATCGTCAGGCAGTGTTCGTGCTGTGTCACTACAGTTGAACTACCCCTGGTCTGCCGTAAGGAAGGTGCTTCGAACCATTCTCAAATGATATCCATACAATTTCCACATCGCACAGCAGCTTGCACTACAGGACGCACAACGACGCGTTGACTTCGCTGTCCAATTTCTCACAAGAATTGTAGCTGATGAGGGCTGGCCCTGGACCATACTATGGACAGATGAAGCTCATTTTTTTTTCTGGTGGGTAAGATGAACACACAGAATTGCCAAGCTTGAGGACCTCCAGTCACTGTGCATGAAGTTCCTCTGTGTGATGATCGTGTCACTGTAGGGCATGATTTCACTACGTTCATCATTGGCCCATTCTTTTTTTGCATAGGTTGGCGCTCAAGGGTTGAAGAAGTGCAGTGTGACTGGCCAGCGTTACTTCGATATGCGTCGCCAGCACGTCGTACCCGCGCGAGAGGAGAGGGACCCATTGAACTCAACAGTTCTCATGCAAGATGTGGCCTCACCGCACATCCCTTGTGAAGTTCACCTGCTTCTCTGAAACGCATTTGGAAACGATCTAATTATCAGACGATCGTTTCCAAATGCTTGGCTGGCACGATCACCTGATCTCACTCCCTGTGATTTCTGGTTTTGGGGCTACCTGAAGGACAGGGTTTACCAGGGGAACATTCACACATGTGATGATCTGAAGCGCAGCTTATCAATAGAGTTAGGCAGCATACCTACGGGCATGCTTCGTTCTCCTGTAAAAACTGCAGTTTTGCGCTTTCAGACTCTTCTGGACATTGATGGACGCCATAATGGGCTCCTTTTGTAGCAGTAACGGTATCGGTATGTAATGGTATGATGTACCGTAGCAGCACATTAAAAGTGTTTCAGTTGAATTGATTCTGCATTACTTCTCTTCTCCATGTCCTTGACATTAATGCTGCCAGGTTTAGTACTCGTACGGTAGTTAGCTTCCGTGTTATAACATGAAATTTTCTTATTCTTCTACATTTTTCCTCCAAACCAAATTTCTTAATAATATTATTGCTTCCTTCTTTGTCTCTTTTGACATAAATTTAATGGCACTGTATGTAATCACGTGCCCCTCATTAGGAAGAACTTTCGATGCACCTATGGTGCATAATGAATGTAGTGACACTGTGTGTAATCAATAAATAACTACAAGAATGTGTGATCGGGGCTTTCCCGGCCTATGTGTTGTTTTCCAGGGCTCCCGGGTGTCCAGCCGGATGCGATCGTTGACGTCCCACGATATTTCGGCGAATAACCTTTCCGCCATCATCAGGTGGTTCCGATGGAATGGTCTGTCTGCTGCTGCACTCATCTTTTACTTTCCCCTCTTTGGGGAAGTGTGAGGAGGAGTTTGTAGCCTTTCCGATTTTACTCCCCTGTATACGTGTGTGTTTGATTTTTTCTGTACTTTTTTGGTGTCTGTGATATGTAATGACTGTTCTGTACGTGTCTGGTATTTGCCTGTGGTTGGCGAGATGTTTGGTGTTATATGGGCAAGGAGCAGGATTTGGGATTTGGTATTGGGATTTTCTCTTCGACTTAATCGTCGAAGATCGTCATAGGGTGCTTGTTCTTGTCGCGGGACATGTCATACCGACCTAGGGAGCGGATGAGGGCGTTTCCCGATCTGGAAGAACCGTCATAGAAGGCCCTTGCCAGATCTTGGAAACGCTCTCTCAGGAGTGGGATTTCGGCTGCGGCGTGCAGATCGTCTGTGGGGAATCGAAGAGGTAAGTGCAGTGCCCTTCTGAGGGCGCGGTTCTGCAGCCTCTGGAGTTTGTCCAGGTGCTGCTTTACCGCGTATCGCCAGACAGGGCACGCATATTCCATTACTGGCCGGATCAGGGCCTGGTACACATTTACTGCTACTGGGCAGGGAAGGGAGCTGGTTGAGTTCTGGATAGGGTATAGGATGGACATTCTGGCACAGACCTTCCTGTGGACCTCGTCTATGTGGGGTTTCCACGTAAGACGAGAGTCCAAGGTTACGCCAAGGTACTTGGCGGTTCTGCGCTAGGGGAGTTGGGTTCCGTTTAGGTGAAGGTGGATGGGGGGACGTTGAGGAGGTTCGCGCCTTCCGAGCCTGCGGATAATCAGCATTGCCTGCGTCTTTTCAGAGTTGGTGGTGATGCGCCAGCGACGGGCCCAGGTTACTGTGTCGTCTAAAACCCTTTGTAGCCTACGAATGACCAGGTCCTTGTTCGCATTTCTCGTGCAGAAGGCTGTGTCGTCCACGTAATGCGCAGTGCGCAGTGCGCACCAGGGGGGCCGTCGGAGTGTCTGTCTGCTCATTGTCGGTGTTATTTATGTCCGTCGGTGGGGCTTCGATTCCCTGCACCGACGGTTCGATGGCGGCCGCCGACATTCCGATTGCGAGCGCCGACGCTTAGATTGCGGCCGCAGACAACCCGTTTGCGGGCGCCGACCCAGGCGTCGCGCCGGGTGGTGGAAGATGCAAAATCCCGTGGAGTGTCCCCGGTGGCCGTCGTGGAAAGATCTTGTCCTCGCTTGAGGCGTGACTCTTTGATGGAGCTAAGTAAGGGTTTCCAGGCCTTGCTCAGCTGAAAACCTGTGTCTCGGTTTATGAGATTGTCCGTTACACAAATTTCAATGGCCTCCTTGAAGAGGCGGTCCCAGTAGAGGCTTGTAGAGGCCAGAGTCTTGGTCTCTTCGTATTTCGCGTTGTGTCCAGTTTCCAAGCAGTGTTCTGCAAGTGCCGATTTGTTGGGCTGGCATAGGCGCGTTTGGCTTTGGTGTTCTTTGCAGCGGTCTTCGACTGTTCGGATCGTTTGACCAATGTAGGTTTTGCCACAGCCACATGGAATATTATATACGCCCGCTTTCTTGAGGCCAAATCTGTCTTTCACCATCCCCATTAAGGCGCGTATCTTGGACGGTGGTCGGTAGACCGTGTCAATTTTGTGTTGTTTTAGGAGTCTCACAATTTTTGACGTCACGTTACCTGCATACGGTAGAATGCGAACACAAGAGCTTTCCACGACGGCCGCCGGGGACACTCCACGGGATTTTGCATCTTCCACCACCCGGCGCGATGCCGGTGACGGCGCGGACTTGGGTTGGCGACCGCGAACAGATTGTCGGCGGCCGCAATCGGAGCGTCGGCGCTCGTAATCAGAATGGAGGAGGCCGCAGTAGGACCGTTGGCGCAGGGAATCGAAGTCCGACTGCCGGACATAAATAATACCGACAATGAGTATCATCACCTGATGATGGCGGAAAGGTTATTCGTCGAAACATGGTGGGACTTCAACGATCGCATCCGGTTGGACACTCGAGAGCCCTGGAAACAACTACAAGAATGTTACAAGTGCACAGGTCGGCAGGTGACAGTCAACTGAGAGGGCCGCCCCCCTGGAACAACGGAATGGAGTCGCCCTGCGCCCAGCGTGAGCTCTGCTCAGTAGGGAACCGCGCAACTGCTGCTGTCACAGCCACACTTAATTTGTGTGTAATGGCAAACTCTCAACAATCCCCCGCCCTCCTTCCATGCTCACAAGGGAACCTGCCCATCGCACACCCCTCAGATTTAGTTATAAGTTGGCACAGTGGATAGGCCTTGAAAAACTGAACACAGATCAATCGAGAAAACAGGAAGAAGTTGTGTGGAACTATGAAAAAATAAGCAAAATATACAAACTGACTAGTCCATGCGCAAGACAGGCAACATCAAGGATAGTGTGAGCTCGGGAACGCCGTGGTCCCGTGCTTAGCGTGAGCAGCTCCGGAATGAGAGTTCCTTGGTTCAAGTCTTCCCTCGAGTGAAAAGTTTAATTTTTTATTTTCAGACAATTATTATCTGTCCGTCCGTCCGTCCGATGCGAGGTAACTGCGCCGTAGTATGGGGACGCTACACCTAAACAAACATCGAAACACACGACGTCAGTCGACTACAGAGCACGGAAGAGAGAATATTCCTGCTAACGAGGCTCCCTGGCTGGCAGTTAACTGTTCGCTACTTTCGACGAAGAGTGCAGTAAATGCGTGAGATGTATTCCGTGGGCAATATGAATCCAGCAAAACACAGACACTAAACTTATTACAGTGAACAGAGACGTCAATGAACTAACGTACAGATCATAACTTTGCGAAAATAAAGAAAGTAAACTTTTCAGGCCGGCCGCGGTGGTCTCGCGGTTCTAGGCGCGCAGTCCGGAACCGTGCGACTGCTACGGTCGCAGGTTCGAATCCTGCCTCGGGCATGGCTATGTGTGATGTCCTTAGGTTAGTTAGGTTTAAGTAGTTCTAAGTTCTAGTGCTCAGAGCCATTTGAACCATTTAAACTTTTCACTCGAGGGAAGACTTGAACCAAGAACCTCTCGTTCCATAGTAGCTGCTTACGCTAACCACGGGACCACGGCGCTCCTGAGCTCACACTCTCCATGATGTTGCTTATCTTGCGCATGGACTACTCAGTTTGTATTTTTGCTTATTTTTTTCATAGTTGCACACAATTTCTTCCTGTTTTCTCGATTGATCTGTGTTCAGTTTTTCAAGGCCTATCCACTGTGCCAACTTATAACTAAATCTGAAGGTGATGCGATGGGGAGGTTCCCTTGTCAGTTTATTCTGATGTAGGTATGTATACCTGCCCACATAGTTACACAAAACAACAGCGCTGAGTGGTGTGGCTGACGTGTCGTTGCAGACGGGCTGGACGAGGCGGCGTGGGGCATGGCGTTCTACGGGAACGCGCTGCTGTCGCAGCTGGTGTTCGCGCGGCTGTCGCGCCGCTGGCCGCAGCTGCTGAGCCGCTGGGCGCTGCTGGAGCGCGACGCGCTGCCGCCCCCGCTGGCCAGGAGGGTCGCCCTCACCGCCGCCGCCGTCCTCTTCGGCGCCCTCTGTGAGTAGCCCCCCGCCCTCTCCTGCACTCGCTGCATTTCGCTGTCGACCACAAACGCTTTTCAGAAGGATTTCCACGAATATTCCATATTGGAGGGGAAGCCATAAAGTTGTAGTTATCACATGAGAAATGTAAAACTACGTACGTAATAACACTGAGGTGTCAGAAGTCATTTGATACCTCCTAACATCGTGGTGGACTCCCTTTACATCGGCACAGTGCAGCAACTCCACGTGATATGCACTT
Organism: Schistocerca nitens; assembly: GCF_023898315.1. Lineage (NCBI taxonomy): Eukaryota > Metazoa > Arthropoda > Insecta > Orthoptera > Acrididae > Schistocerca > Schistocerca nitens. The sequence goes on from NC_064615.1 coordinate 673,712,775, forward strand.
AACAAGTCACTGGAAACCCTTCCAGAAATTATAAGCCATGTTGCCTCTATAGCCGACCATAATTGCGAAGTTGCACCAGGGTAGGATTTTGTGCACGATCTGACCTCTCGATTGTGTCCCATAAATGCTGGATAGGATTCATGTCAGGAGATCTGTGTCATCATATCATTAGCTCGAATTGTCGAAAATATCCTTCAAACCAGTCACGAACACTTATGGCCCGCCGACATGGCACATTGTCGTTCATAAAAATTGCATGGCTGTATGGGAACATGGACTACATGAATGGCTGTAAATGGTCTCCAGTTATTTGAAGATAACCATCTCCAGTCAATGATCAGTTCAGTTCGACCAGAGGACCCACCCCATTCTGTGTAAACACAGCTGACACTATTATGGAGTGACTAGTAGCTTGTGCAGTGCGTTGTTGACTCATCTGACCAGCCACGGTTTTCCAGTCGTGTAGGGTCCAACTCATACAGTCAGAGCTCAGGATAGGCACTGCAAGCGATGTAGCGCTGTTAGCAAAGGCACTCGGGTCAGTCTTCTGCTGCCATAGCCCCGTCGCACTGTCCTAACGGCTACATTCGTTGTACGTTCCCGTTGATTTCTGCCGTTATTTCACACAGTGTTGCTTGTGTGTTAGCACCAACAACTCCACACAAACGCCCCTGCTCTCGGTCGTTAAGTGAAGGCCATCAGCCACTGGTTTGTCCGTAGTGAGAGGCAATGCCTGAAATTCGGTACTGTCGGAATGTAGAAGTCCCTAACGATTTGCGAAATGGAATGTCCCATGCGTCTAGCTCCAACTATCATTCCACGTTCGAAGTCTGTTAAGTCCTGTCGTGTGGCCATAATCACCGACTGAAAGTTTTTGAAATGAATCGTTGTTGTTGTTGTGGTCTTCAGTCCTGAGACTGGTTTGATGCAGCTCTCCATGCTACTCTATCCTGCGCAAGCTTCTTCATCTCCCAGTACCTACTGCAACCTACATCCTTCTGAATCTGCTTAGTGTATGCATCTCTTGGTCTCCCCCTACGATTTTTACCCTCCACGCTGCCCTCCAATACTAAATTGGTGATCCCTTGATGCCTCAGAACATGTCCTACCAACCGATCCCTTCTTCTGGTCAAGTTGTGCCACAAACTCCTCTTCTCCCCAATCCTGTTCAGTACCTCCTCATTAGTTATGTGATCTACCCATCTAATCTTCAGCATTCTTCTGTAGCACCACATTTCGAAAGCTTCTATTCTCTTCTTGTCCAAACTATTTATCGTCCATGTTTCACTTCCATACATGGCTACACTCCATACAAATACTTTCAGAAAAGACTTCCTGACACTTAAATCTATACTCGATGTTAACAAATTTTTCTTCTTCAGAAACGCTTTCCTTGCCATTGCCAGTCTACATTTTATATCCTCTCTACTTCGACCATCATCAGTTATTTTGCTCCCCAAATAGCAAAACTCCTTTACTACTTTAAGTGTCTCATTTCCTAATCTAATACCCTCAACATCACCAGACTTAATTCGACTACATTCCATTATCCTTGTTTTGCTTTTGTTGATGTTCATCTTATATCCTCCTTTCAAGACACCATCCATTCCATTCAACTGCTCTTCCAAGTCCTTTGCTGTCTCTGACAGAATTACAATGTCATCGGCGAACCTCAAAGTTTTTATTTCTTCTCCATGGATTTTAATACCTACTCCGAATTTTTCTTTTGTTTCCTTTACTGCTTGCTCAATATACAGATTGAATAACATCGGGGAGAGGCTACAACCCTGTCTTACTCCCTTCCCAACCACTGCTTCCCTTTCATGTCCCTCGACTCTTATAACTGCCATCTGCTTTCTGTACAAATTGTAAATAGCCTTTCGCTCCCTGTATTTTACCCCCGCCACCTTTAGAATTTGAAAGAGAGTATTCCAGTCAACATTGTCAAAAGCTTTCTCTAAGTCTACAAATGCTAGAAACGTAGGTTTGCCTTTCCTTAATCTTTCTTCTAAGATAAGTCATACGGTCAGTATTGCCTCACGTGTCCCAGTATTTCTACGGAATCCAAACTGATCTTCCCCGAGGTCGGCTTCTACTAGTTTTTCCATTCGTCTGTAAAGAATTCGTGTTAGTATTTTGCAGCTGTGGCTTATTAAACTGATTGTTCGGTAATTCTCACATCTGTCAACACCTGCTTTCTTTGGGATTGGAATTATTATATTCTTCTTGAAGTCTGAGGGTATTTCGCCTGTCTCATACATCTTGCTCACCAGATGGTAGAGTTTTGTCAGGACTGGCTCTCCCAAGGCCGTCAGTAGTTCCGATGGAATGTTGTCTACTCCGGGGGCCTTGTTTCGACTCAGGTCTTTCAGTGCTCTGTCAAACTCTTCACGCAGTATCGTATCTCCCATTTCATCTTCATCTACATCCTCTTCCATTTCCATAATATTGTCCTCAAGTACATCGCCCTTGTATAGACCCTCTATATACTCCTTCCACCTTTCTGCTTTCTCTTCTTTGCTTAGAACTGGGTTTCCATCTGAGCTCTTGATGTTCATACAAGTGGTTCTCTTATCTCCAAAGGTCTCTTTAATTTTCCTGTAGGCAGTATCTATCTTACCCCTAGTAAGATAAGCCTCTACATCCTTACATTTGTCCTCTAGCCATCCCTGCTTAGCCATTTTGCACTTCCTGTCGATCTCATTTTTGAGACGTTTGTATTCCTTTTTGCCTGCTTCATTTACTGCATTTTTATATTTTCTCCTTTCATCAATTAAATTCAATATTTCTTCTGTTACCCAAGGATTTCTACTAGCCCTCGTCTTTTTACCTACTTGATCCTCTGCTGCCTTCACTACTTCATCCCTCAGAGCTACCCATTCTTCTTCTACTGTATTTCTTTCCCCCATTCCTGTCAATTGTTCCCTTATGCTCTCCCTGAAACTCTGTACAACCTCTGGTTCTTTCAGTTTATCCAGGTCCCATCTCCTTAAATTCCCACCTTTTTGCAGTTTCTTCAGTTTTAATCTACAGGTCATAACCAATAGATTGTGGTCAGAGTCCACATCTGCCCCTGGAAATGTCTTACAATTTAAAACCTGGTTCCTGAATCTCTGTCTTACCATTATATAATCAATCTGATACCTTTTAGTATCTCCAGGGTTCTTCCATGTATACAACCTTCTATCATGATTCTTAAACCAAGTGTTAGCTATGATTAAATTGTGCTCTGTGCAAAATTCTACCAGGCGGCTTCCTCTTTCATTTCTTAGCCCCAATCCATATTCACCTACTACGTTTCCTTCTCTCCCTTTTCCTACACTCGAATTCCAGTCACCCATAACTATTAAATTTTCGTCTCCCTTCACTATCTGAATAATTTCTTTTATTTCATCATACATTTCTTCAATTTCTTCGTCATCTGCAGAGCTAGTTGGCATATAAACTTGTACTACTGTAGTAGGTGTGGGCTTCGTATCTATCTTGGCCACAATAATGCGTTCACTAAGCTGTTTGTAGTAGCTTACCCGCGTTCCTATTTTCCTATTCATTATTAAACCTACTCCTGCATTACCCCTATTTGACTTTGTGTTTATAACCCTGTAGTCACCTGACCAGAAGTCTTGTTCCTCCTGCCACCGAACTTCACTAATTCCCACTATATCTAACTTTAACCTATCCATTTCCCTTTTCAAATTTTCTAACCTACCTGCCCGATTAAGGGACCTGACATTCCACGCTCCGATCCGTAGAACGCCAGTTTTCTTTCTCCTGATAACGACATCCTCTTGAGTAGTCCCCGCCCGGAGATCCGAATGGGGGACTATTTTACCTCCGGAATATTTTACCCAAGAGGACGCCATCATCATTTAATCATACAGTAAAGCTGCATGCCCTCGGGAAAAATTACGGCCGTAGTTTCCCCTTGCTTTCAGCCGTTCGCAGTACCAGCACAGCAAGGCCGTTTTGGTTATTGTTACAAGGCCAGATCAGTCAATCATCCAGACTGTTGCCCTTGCAACTACTGAAAAGGCTGCTGCCCCTCTTCAGGAACCACACGTTTGTCTGGCCTCTCAACAGATACCCCTCCGTTGTGGTTGTACCTACGGTACGGCTATCTGTATCGATGAGGCACGCAAGCCTCCCCACCAACGGCAAGGTCCATGGTTCATGGGGAATCACCCGACAGCAAATGACTACTCCGCCAATGCACTGCCCTCTTACACCTTACGTACGCCACACTACTGCCAATTATGTTTGTGCATAACGCTATCCCATAACTTTTGTCACCTCAGTGTAGTTTCTTACTAGTTTGCATGTACATATTTGTAGCCCTGCTATACATTAAAATCCTCGCGTCACAGCACTGTAGCTCGCAGCTGCACCACATAAAACAGAATGCCTGAGCCCCCTGATAAGGAGGAGTATTGCTTTCTATTTCATCCTCTGTTTGAAATGGAAGTGTCACAGTTTGGAAGGTTGGAGACGAGGTACTGGCAGAAGTAAAGCTGTGAGGACGAGGCGTGAGTCGTGCTTGGGTAGCTCAGTTGGTAGAGCACTTGCCCGCGAAAGCCAAAGGTCCCGAGTTCGTGTCTCGGCCCGGCACACAGTTTTAATCTGCCAGGGAGTTTCATATCAGCGCACACTCCGCTGCAGAGTGAAAATCTCATTCTACAACGTAGTTACTCGCGGGAAGCACAAGAGGTAGACAACCTCGTGAGCCAAACGCTCCGCTGCATGAACGTAAACAGGCGTCCGAGCCGCGCCGCCGCTGGAGGCGAGCTAACTCACCTACGGAGGCAAACACGTTTTTGAAGATCTTTTCATAGTGACTGCAAATGCTGGATGCAAATCAAATTTTTCATAGTTAATAAATATAATTAACAAACACTGCCGGAAAAAAATCGCATCACCAAGAAGGAGTTGTGTGAGATAAACGAAAGTTGGTAGGCATGTTTCTACATTCGAAAGATGACGCCTATTGAAGTGTGACGCCAGACGGATAAGTGTGGTTCTAGTCGCGACCCTATGAGGATGCCAATCAGGTTGGTTTCAAATACGGGCAGTAATGGTCATGAACGTTTGTTATCTTGGAAGGTGGATGTAGGGAGTTGATGTTAGTGAAGAGAGTTTTTCAGACAACGACGACGCCATTAGCAACAGCTCACTGAGTTTGAACGAAATCGTGCAATAGGGCTACGAGAATCTGGATCTTCCTTCTCTGATATTGCAGGAAGACTTGGCAGGAATGTAGCAACTGTAGATGATGGCTGGCAGGGTTGGTCTCGGGAAGCTACGGTAGCAAGAAGACTGGGCTCTGGACTGTCTCGTGGCGGATCATACGGCGTCTGCAGCGGCAATTCGAGCAGCAGTTGTCACCACAGTGACACAGTGACCTGTAACAGATTGGTTGCTTCAAGGACATCTCCGAACCAGACGCCCCGTAACTTGCATTCCACTGACCACAAACAACAGCCATTTGCGACTTCAGTGGTGTCAAGCGAGAACTCAAAGAAGGGCCAGTGTTACACACACAGGACGTGCACCTATAGTTGTGGTCAAGGGCGTGATTTTGCATGACGACAGGAGCATTATCGTGGTTATCGCACGCACCCTGACTATAAATTAGTACGTCAGTCTTGTGATTCGACCTGTCATACTGCCATCCATGAAAAGTGCTCCAGGGGTTTTTTCCAACAGGATAATGCTCGCCTACATACCGCTGTTGTAATCTAACATGCTCTACAGCAGTGGTTCCCAACCTGGGTTAATTAACCCATGAGGGGTGAAACGAAATTTTATGAGGGGTAAAAACTAAAGGATTGTATTCTATTTCAGCCACGAAACTAAATTATTTTCAAAAGATCGTTACTATTATTACAATTCTGTAAGACTTTAATGCTGATCATATAGGTTATCAGTGATTACTTCTTCTCAGTTAGTAGCATTATGCGATGAAGTTTACAGGTTCCTCACATAGTCCATCCACTACACAAATATGTTGTGCTTTATCCCATACATTGCTGATGATAAAAGTGAGTCGTATACGTAACAAATGCTAAATATCTCAGGAAAATATCTTTTCCGTGTTGTAGATAGTACCTGAACTAGTCCAGAAATTGCTTCATTACTTGTTTCGAAATAGATAGATGAATTAAATGGTTCAAATGGCTCTGAGCACTATGGGACTCAACTGCTGAGGTCATTAGTCCCCTAGAACTTAGAACTAGTTAAACCTAACTAACCTAAGGACATCACAAACATCCATGCCCGAGGCAGGATTCGAACCTGCGACCGTAGCGGTCTTGCGGTTCCAGACTGCAGCGCCTTTAACCGCACGGCCACTTCGGCCGGCATGAATTAAATGACAGCACAACATAACAGTAACAACATAGATTGCTGCACCCAGTTTAATTGTTATTATTAGAATGGTTAGACACAAAGCATTGACAGCCTGAAGACGTCCAGTTTAATTTCAGTTCAAAAGTAAGCAGTGCAGTAATGAAGTGATTCACGAACAGTAAACATAGTGCACACATATGATCTCGTTTCATTTTAAATGGAGTTTCAGTGTGCAGGTGACGCAAGTCGTGCAACAGAGAGGAGTAATGCGGGGGAAACATATTTTGTAACAAGTCTGCACCCTCACTGTGGATACTCAGCTTTCTTTTCTGAGAAGGAGCTACGGGTAGCACTTGTCATGCACCGCGAATTACTTCATCATTCATTCTAACACATGAATACACACACACAGACACTCTCGCCCACAGACACTCACGCTAACTCACACACACGCACACTCACACACACGCACACTCACACACATGCACACACACTCTCATGCACACACACTCACATGCACACACACGCAGACACACACACACACACACACACACACACACACACTAAATATCATTCATCTTTCATCATTTTGAAAATAAAAGTCTTCTAAGAAAAGTCTTTCATTCTACAGTTTAGTTAGGTACTAAAGTTGGTGAAAACGTGGGAGAGTAGGGGCAACAGATGGCAGGGGGTCTAGGACTGGGGTACTTGCTAATGTTTGATTGCACTCAGGGGTGATCGTGTAACAAAGGTTGGGAACCACTGCTCTACAGAGTGTCGGTCACCAGCTCTGTCTCCAATCGAGCACACATGGGATGTCATCGGAAGACAAGTCGAGCCTCATCCACAAACAGCATTAACCGTCCCTGTATTGAGCGAGCAAATGGAGCAGGCATGGAACTCCATCCTACAAACTGGTATCTGGCACCTGGAAACACACTACATTTGTATGCTTACATTTAACATTCTGCCGGTTACGCCGGTTTTTAATGTACTATCAGTTCAGATTTGCAGGGGTTTACCTCGCGCTGACACTGACCTGTGTTCTTACATGGTTAATCACTTAATTATGTTACCTAGACAAACGTATCCCCGAAATGTCATTACTCTACAGTAAATATTGTTTTGTCTGGCAATTTTTTGTCCGTCACTGCAGACTGGCTGCTGAAGGTACGTAAATACACTAAAGAGCCAAAGAAACTGGTACGCCTGCCTAATACCGTGTAGGACCCCCGCGAGCAAGCAGAAGTGGCGCAACACGACGTGGCATGGACTCGACTAATGTCTGAAGTAGTGCTGGAGAGATATGATACCATCAATCCTGCAGGGCTGTCCATCAATCCGTAAGAGTACGAGGGGGTGGAAATCTCTTCTGAACAACAAGTTGAAAAGCATCCCAGATATGCTCAGTAATTTTCGTGCTGGGGAGTTTAGTGGCGAGCGGAAGTGTTTAAACTCAGAAGAGTGTTCCTGGAGCCACTCTGTAGAAATTCTGTTCGTGTGGGCTGTCGCATTGTCCTGCTGGAATTGCCCAAGTCCGTCAGAATGCACAATGGATGTGAATGGATGCAGGTGATGCGTGCGTGTCACCTGTCAGAGTCGTATATAGACGTATTAGGTGGGCCATTTCATTCCAAATGCACACGCCCCACACCATTACATAGCCTCCACCAGTTTGAACAGTCCCCTGCTGACATGGAAGGGCCATGGTTTCAAGAGGTTGTCTCCATAACTGTACACGTCCATCTGTCCGACCTGGCATCATGTTTCCAGTCATGAACAGTCCAATGTCGGTGTTAACGGGCCCAGGCGAGGTGTAAAGCCTTGTGTCATGCAGTCATCAAAGGTATACGAGTGGGTCTTCGGCTCCGAAAGCCTACATCTGTGATGTTTCGTTGAATGGTTCGCATGCTGAGACTTGTTGATGGCCCAACATTGAAATCTGCCTGTTTATGTATCTCCATATTTGGATATGCATGCCTGTACCTGTTCTTTGGTGCTTCAGTGTATAACAAATGCATCACCATTAACCCCTTTTGCGTCACATTTAGAAAAAAATTGGGGAAAATTTTTTTATGATGAGTATTTACTGTATATGTTGAACATATGCCGTATCCATTGCAAAATTTCTTTTGAAGCTATTGGTTAATAAATAAAATAATGATTCCAAATGGCATCATTGTCACAGAAATTCACCGTAAGTATTATTTAGGTGTAAAGTTGTCAGTATAAATACATAAACTAATTTCTTATTTATTTTATTAGTAAGTGTTAAGACACTTTATTGTTTTTTTAAGGAATAAAACAGCATGTTTGTTTGAACCTTCCATTTAATTTTAACACAAAACCATACTACAAAATTGATTTTTTACTGATTTATTTACAATGAAAATTTCTGAAACAGTTGTTTTGTTTGTTACAGCACAATGCAACATTGCACTTGGAGCATGTAACTCTTGAATATGCCTTTATACAAAGTCTGCATCTTGATTTTGATTCTAAATGCTCTGGCCAGTGTCCTATTTGGTCAAAGCGCACGTTAGCGACTGGGTGAATTGTCTTAGGCTTTCTTTTGGGAGCAGGTAGACTTGGAGAGTCTCTGGCTGGATGGTCCCTCTTTCTTGCAGGTGTACCAATTCCTTTCTTCAGCAAGTCACTTGCTATTTCTGCTCAAAACTTCAGCAGTGGTGTATATTTCTGATTTTTCTGAGCGCAATGTCGCCTGTAAGGCAGCCAAGCGTTCACACAAGCCATGTCTATGAAATGGAAAACAATTCTCAGATAGTACATCTTGCTTTTTATGTTCATTCTGCATATTTGGACCAAAATATCATGGACGTCCACTGCTCCCATGTCCATATTATATTCCTGCACAATATTGGGACGTGGAATGTCTATAAACGATATTTCTTCTTACTCCAACGTTCCACATTTTCAACAGGTTCCTTGCCTTTATAGGTAGAAATCAGGTGAAAAGCTTTATTGTCATACCATTTCAAAATTATAATTTTGTTTTTATCATCTACACGGTAACCACAGGTTCCTCTGCCTTCTTTTTTCACTTCTGCATCATTTTTCAGACGGTATCCACACAATCTGTTTTTTCTTATGGTTCACACAACATATATTCCTTCATTTATAAGCTTTACTGTTAGGTTGAGGGAAGTAAACCAATTGTCCATGAAGAATTTGAAATTGGCGTGCCTAGGCAAATTCTCAGTCAGCCAAATCACTATATTTCCACTCATTCGTAACTCAGGATTACTTGTAGTGTTTGTTCCCATCCCAACATACACTTCAAAATCCCTAAATGTAGTCACTTACACCAGCTCAAGCAAATACTTTTATGCCCCATTTGTGTGGCTTTGATTTTATATACTGGCGCAGAGATGGATGTGATTTTAGAGGAATAATAAGTTCATCAATACTGTTGTATTCTTCAACTTTGGTTTTTAGAAAATTGTTCTTTAGTTGATCTAAAACTGACCTGGCCTTGAACAACTTGCCATGTTGAGGGTCATCCCAAGGTAACATATTTGCGTTATCGCGCCGGCCGCTGGTGGCCGAGCGGTTCTAGGTGCTTCAGTCTGGAACCGCGAGACCGCTACGGTCGCAGGTTCGAATCCTGCCTCGGGCATGGATGTGTGTGATGTCCTTAGATTAGTTAGGTTTAAGTAGTTCTAAGTTCTTGGAGACTGATGACCTCAGATGTTAAGTCCCATAGTGCTCAGAGCCATTTGAAGCATTTTGCATTATCGTTCACGTGCAAATACCTCCCCAACTTGTAAAATCGACGGAGTGGCATCATGACAGCTATCTGATAATACCTTGTCTCATTTGCCCAATACATCTTGTAACTCGGCACATTCACAATACCACTTAGTAAATAAATGTGAATGAAGTGAATGAACTGTCTTATTTCATTGGCACTAGTGTTTATACTTTGTCGTAACACTTGAGTAGAGTATAGATTTGTCTGCGTAACTAAATTGTGAATTATACAATCATCAATAAAACTTTCAAAATATTGGAGCGGAGAATGTTCTTCACTTGGTGGATCCGAAAACTACACAGCACACTGAAGATCCATAGCCTGCAGATCCTTGCATATCCACATACAGCTCATGCAATTTTCATTTCCTGCTCCTAAAGTTTCAAGGCGTACAAATAGGGGAATTTCATCATCAGTAAGAGAGTCTTCTAAACTGTCCAGTTCAGGTTCTGTCTGTAGAGGCAATACTTGCTGTACTGATGGATCATAGTCACTTTGATCATCCAAAACAATTTCGTCATCTGATATTTCAGAGTCATCGCCTCACAGAAGAAGATGAAGAATTTCATCATCCTGTAGAGCTTAATGTTTTCCACGCTTAACCTATAAAGAAACTGTGATGCAAGAATGAAAACTACGAAATATTATATAAGAACAAACACAATTCACTCTTATTATACAAATTCATTTTTGCATACCTCATAGATACTAATGCATCAATGACTCCAAATGACGTCATTAGAAATTACGTAATAATTACTCAAAAAATGTATGCATAGCTGTATTGTAAACTTTCCGTATTTCTTTGGTTCAAATGGTTCAAATGGCTCTGAGCACTATGGGACTTAACATCTGTGGTCATCAGTCCCCTAGAACGTAGAACTACTTAAACCTAACTAACCTAAGGACATCAGACACATCGATGCCCGAGGCAGGATTCGAACCTGCGACCGTAGCGGTCACGCGGTTCCAAATTGAAGCGCCTAGAACCGCACGGCCACACCGGCCGACCGTATTTCTTTCTCTTGCCCTTGAGGAACTAGGTAAAGTTGGTTCCATAACCAAGAATTTCAGTATACACACAATAAAACTAAACACAACAATCGCTGTGCACTCACAAATGCAGTAGCACAACTGATGACGCTTCTTTGTTCTGCACTTCAAACAGCGAGTCACGAAACCAAACGCCACTTCAATCGGATGGTCAAACTTGAAACTACGCGAAACGATGCCAAAAGGTATCATTAAAGCAATGGGAAGCTCAAAAAATCCAGGAATACTTAATGATGCCATTTGGAATCGCAGACGCAGAAAGGGTTAAATGAGCTTACCAAATTTCACTCCTTGACAACGCCACAGCACTCTACCAATTCCCACGAGTACTGACAGGAGGCTGCAGTAAGCTGTGACGGCACGCGTAGACTGGAAGTGCTGACGGCGGCCCGCCTTGGGTTGCAGACGAGCACGCGCTGAGCGTGTCTGTGGCGCTGCGCGCCCTGCCGCCGGCCCGCAGCCCGCTGGAGGCCTACGTGCGCCGCACGCACCCCTTCCTCTTCTCGGCGACGCTGCTGCCCGCCTACCGGCCGTGGCTGGCGCCGCTCGTGCTGCCCTTCGCCGTCGCCGCCACCTGCGTCTGGAACTTCGGCGACCTCTTCCTCATCCTGGTCGCCTCCGGCCTCGCCGCGCTGCTGCGGGGCGCCAACGCGCGCATCTCGGCCGCTGCTGCTGCGCAGCCCGCACGCAAGGTACTTCCGCATCTACTTCTGCATCTACACTTGCGCTTATACTCCACTTTCCACTTTAGTGTGTGTGGTGTGCGTACTGTAAGACATTCGGTACACACACCATCACATTATTTGGCTTGTCGCTCTAACGAAGTAGGCGAGTGTCAGCAATATGTCTCGTGGTCTTATCGTGGCGTGTTTATCTTCTGCCGTTAGGTCAGACGATAGAAATGCCACTTGCACGCTTAGAGTAGCAGATTGACGGTGACCAACTTTAAACAGAACTTGATTAATTTTCACACCATTTATTAAAATAATAAAAGATATAGACATTACGTAACTTGATTCTGGATGCTGTTTAGAACTGACAATCTGAAGTTCCTTTGGTCTTGGTACGTTAATCTTATTCTCACATATCTCTGATACTTGACAAAGTGTCTACTCATTTATCTTCATGGCTATGTACAGGAATATGGTAATCTTTTTTTTTTCTTTATTGTATTTCAATTGGCAGCATATGCGCTGCTCTTCAGCTGAAAGACATAGAACAAATAATAGAAGACATTTAAAAAGAACAAAGGAGAGAATATGGTGAACATAGATATAAAAAAGGGGGAACATCATGGAAGGCAATAGACAAAAAACGGGGTGACCGGAAAATGGAGATGAAAAAACTGTTAAAACTGTTTAAAAGTAGCACACACAAAAAGCCACACACTGCGACAATTAAAAGAACTCAAGGCACAGTGTGACTGGAGCATGAAAGGCATCAACGGATGGTGTAGCACATAACAAACACTGACGGCGAACCTCAAGGCAGTACACAATTAAAATCACACCTCTTGACGCACAGGAGAAACAGCACTAAACACAACAATGATGTGGCACACTGACGATGATCAAAACAGAGGATCTGCCAGGCGCAAGGAGATGAGGGAGACCAGAAGAAGGGAGGGAGGGGAAGAGATGGGGGAGAAGAGCGGGGGGCGCACTGAAGAGGGCCAGGTAGGGAGGGAGGTGGGAAGGAAAGAGGCAAGTATGGGGTGCAGGGTCTCAGGGGAGGGGGGGGGGAAGGAGGAAAATCCGCTCTGGGAGAAGCAGGGAAGAGGAAAAAAGGGAGCCCTGGGGAGGGGGGGGGGGAACAAGGCCAGGTTATAGTTGGAAGGAAGGGTAGATGTCACAGCGAAGTTCGTCAGCCGGGAGGGGGAGGCGTTGGAAATTGCCCTGATGAAGGAGATGGAGGGTGTGGAGGTGGAGAGAGGGAGGGATACAGCGATAGAGGCGCGGCAATGGGCGTGGGGTGGAGAGGAAGGAGGAAACCAGAGGGTGGGGGGGATCAAGCCTGCGGACAATGTAAAGGATGCGGAGATGTTGGAGGAACAGGAGGAGGTGGGGGAAGGGGATCAGTTCATACAGGAGCTTTGTGGGGGAAGGAAGGCGGATATGGAAGGCAAGGCGGAGCGCATGGCGTTCAAGGATTAGGAGGGCCTTGTAAAAGCGGGTGGGGGCGGAGATCCAGGCAACACTGGCATAACAGAGGATAGGACAGATGAGGGATTTGTAGGTGTGGAGGATGGTAGAAGGATGCAATCCCCATGTCCGGCCAGACAGGAGTTTCAGAAGGCGGAGACAGGAATGGGCTTTCTGCTGGATGGTCTGGAGATGAGGGGTCCAAGTGAGGTGTCAGTCGAGGGTGAGGCCAAGGTATTTCAGGGTAGGGGTGAGCTGGATAGGACAACCATAAAGGGTGAGGCAGAAATCATGGAGGCGAAAGGAGCGAGTGGTGCGGCCTATGATGATTGCCTGGGTTTTGGAAGGGTTGAGACGGAGGAACCACTGGTTACACCAAGTGGTGAACTGGTTAAGGTGGGTTTGGAGGGTACGTTGAGACCGTTGAAGGGTAGGATAGAGAGCCAGGAAGGCGGTGTTATCAGCATACTGGAGAAGGTGGACTGGTGGAGGTGGCTTGGGCATATCAGCTGTGTACAAGAGATAAAGGAGAGGGGAGAGGACAGAACCCTGGGGGACGCCAGCCGTGGGATAAAAGATACGGGAGTTGGTGTTGTGGAGGGTGACATAGGAAGGACGGTGTGAGAGGAAGGAAGCGACCAGACGGACAAAATTGATAGGCAGGGCGTAGGTTTGGAGTTTAAAGAGGAGACCGGGATGCCATACCCGGTCATAGGCATTTTGGAGGTCAAGGGAAACAAAAATGGTGGAGTGACGGGTGACGGGAGTTGAGCTGGAGGGACAGAAGGTGAACAAGGTTGAGGAGTTGGTCTTCAGCAGAGAAGGAGGGTCAGAAGCCACACCGGGTAAGGGGGAGGAGGTATGGTAACCTTATTAGGCACAGACTGATACAGAGTAATGCAGATAAATGCAGACTAATGTAGACTGACTAATCGGAGGTCTGTACACTCGTTATAATACCTCACGCATTCAGGTAGCACTGCGCGAGTGTGATCCGCAAGGAGAAAAGGTTCTACGTTAGCTGCAATCTCATTGGCTGCGTTACATATTAATACGCGGATCGGCGGAAGCAGAATTTGGTCCGTCTCTAAGGCAGCGCCATCTCGTAGTGCGGAGGCGGACAAGCACTGCGCCAGCGCTGTTGTGCTTAGCGGGGCGCGCTCTATGGGAAAAGTTGTGTATGCGCTGACTACGCGGAACTATGTACACAACAGTGTGCGTGCCGGAAAATAAGAGGACTTCGGTCAATAGCACATAAGCATGATGACTGAGATGTTGTAACCTCCGCCACACATTAATTAATATGCGTGACCTGTGTTGGTCAATAGCATAGATGAATTTAACAGTTATGCAGAAAAGTAAAGTAGAACTTAGCTGCTCTAAATATTACCCCTTTTAATGATAACGACAATGTTACACGTATATCGTATTACTTACAATGTTACCTACAGAAAATATTTTCCGTCTACCGGACAACGTAGACTATATTTTAGTATACTTGACTTACGTCGGTCAATAGCACGTAAGCGTGATGACGGAGCGTTGTACCCTCCGCAACACTTTAATTAATACGCTTGACCTATGTCGGTCAATAGCAGTTAAGTGCCATGACAGGGGCGTTGTACGCCCAGTTACACCCTTATTAAATTATACATCTACATCTACATCTACATGATTACTCTGCAATTCACATTTAAGTGCTTGGCAGAGGGTTCATCGAACCACAATCATAGTATCTCTCTACCATCCCACCCCCGAACAGCGCGCGGGGAAAACGAACACCTAAACCTATCTGTTCGAGTTCTGATTTCTCTTATTTTATTTCGATGATCATTCCTACCTATGTATGTTGGGCTCAACAAAATATTTTCGCATTCGGAAGAGAAAGTTGGTGACTGAAATTTCGTAAATAGATCTCGCCGCGACGAGAAACGTCTTTGCTTTAATGACTTCCATCCCAACTCGCGTATCATATCTGCCACACTCTCTCCCCTATTACGTGGTAATACAAAACGAGCTGCCCTTTTTTGCACTCTTTCGATGTCCTCCGTCAATCCCACCTGGTAAGGATCCCACACCGCACAGCAATATTCTAACAGATGACGAACGAGTGTAGTGTAAGCTGTCTCTTTAGTGGACTTGTTGCATCTTCTAAGTGTCCTGCCAATGAAACGCAACTTTTGGCTCGCCTTCCCCACAATATTATCTATGTGGTCTTTCCAAGTGAAGTTGTTCGTAATTTTAACACCCAGGTACTTAGTTGAATTGACAGCCTTGAGAATTGTACTATTTATCGAGTAATCGAATTCCAACGGATTTCTTTTGGAACTCATGTGGATCACTTCACACTTTTCGTTATTAAGGTTTTAAATAAGTGAGACAAGTAATTTTGTCGCTATTAGTCATGTTAGGTGGGGATACTTTACACGATGACCATATGTGCATGAAGTCGTAAAGGTAATCCTTAAACTTTATATACCCAACCAAATAAATTTCCTACCATTTAATACAATTTGCGTATAGTTAATACACATAGGGACTTCATCTACATAATGCCTAGTTTGCTTACAATTACGCTTGTCAGCCCCCAACCCGTGATATACGGCCAGCCAGTGATATACAACCTTGAGTCTCCCTATGCGCACGCGCACGAGTTGCTATGTGCCCAGTGCAATTCTGCGTGCAACGGTCAGTGCCAACGTAGTTGCCGCTGCCAACCAACCGCGTGGTGAAGTGATGCCGGGGCTGGACTTCAGTTACGTAGATTTAATGACACATGGTACCACGGTACTATAGGTTTTAATTTTTAATGCCGACTGTGCCTTACTCTGGCATGTTATAGTAATACTATGCTTCTGAAGAAGGCTAGATTATTCTAGCCCAAACCTGGGTAAAGACCAGAAAATTCTCGCAACTGAGGCGGATCTTTCAATGTATTATTTAAATAAAACACTGGCGACGAACACATTTCTCCCAACGTGTGACCAGTTTGTTCATACAGGGTGACAATTATTGAACTATATTAAATAAAATCATCATAACTTTTGAACGGTTTGCATAAGGGCGTTCAAACTGCATGGCTGGCCGCTAGGCATGATGGAATTTAGTATACACACGTATGGTTTGGTTTAGCGACGAGGCCCACTTTCATTTTGATGGGTTCGTAATAAACAAAATTGGCACATCTGGTGGGGGACTAAGAATCCACATTTCGTGATCGAGAAGTCTCTTCATCCTCTACGTGTCACTGTGTGGTGTGCAATGACCACTCACGGAATAATCTGTGCGATATTCCTTGATGGAACAGTGACTACCGAATGGTACGTGAAGGCTTTGGTAGATGATTTCATCCTCATTATCCAAAATGACCCTGATTTCGACAAGAAGTGGTTCATGGGTGACGAAGCTCGGCCCCATCGAAGCAGGGGAGTGTTTGATGTCCTGGAGGAGCACTTTGGTGGCCGCATTCTGGCTCTGGGGTACCCAGATGCCACTGACATGGGTCTCGATTTTCCGTCATATTCTCCGGACCCTGAACACAAGTGACTCCTCTTGTGGGGCTGTATTAAAGAGAAGGTGTACAGCAATAACCCCGAAACTATTGCTGAGCTGAGAGCAACCATTCAGGAGATATGGACAGTATCGACGTTCCTACGCTTCAGCAGGTCATGCAGAATTTCGCTATACGTCTGCGCCACATCATCCCCAATGAGGGAAGACATATTGAACACGTCATAAGCTAAATCCGAATATCTATAGCGACGTTTACATACTGAACAAAGTGTGTGCACGCCATAGTTTGCAATTAATTACAGTTCTTTCATATAGTTCAATAATTGTCACCCTATATCATCACTGTAGAATGTTGGACATTGCCGACGGAGCCACAACTCATCTCTGCTTGCACCGCTGCTTCACTATCAAAGTGACGTCTCGAAGGTGTTCTCTAAGTTTTGGAAACAGGTGAAAATCGGATGGGGCCAAGTAGGGAGTGTATGGAGGATGATCGACGACAGGCATCGGACTGTTGCAGATTCACAGCGTTCGTATGTGGCCTGGCATTGCCATGCTCAAGATCAGATCCATGCGTGGAAGGACTCTTCTAATTTGAAACTCGATGACAGCACGCTGGTTTCCAAGCACCGAAATAGTTACATTAGACACTGATAAATGTGTAGACAAGAGGAATAAAGAAGTAGAATGTTAATCAGGCCTGTTTTATTTAAAAAGCTTTAAGAGTATTCACATAAAAATTTGGAGGTATAACTTTTCAACAAACCCACGTATTTTTGGCATCACTGTCACTTTCCACGTTCCCAGTCCCATTCCCACATGGCAGGCAGGAAGAACGACGGTCGATAAGCCTCCATATGATCTTGTATGTCTCTGAAATTAACATCATGGTCATTTCCTGAGATCTGGGCGAAGAGGAAGGATGTTTTTAAGTGCTATTTCAAATGAAATTTAGCACTTGAAGCTAAAAATTAATTGAGACGGTTCGTTGATCAAAGGGTATGCAAATTTGCATATTAATTTTATGTGTGATGAAAGGCAGCGCAGTGATAATGAGAAACCGCCTGACAAAAAGATCTGGTTTACTGTCGTTGGCCTTTAGTGTCATTACGAGACCTATCAGAGTACATAAGGGACGCTATCAGATGTTGAATAATAAATGTGAGGGACACAGAGTTACCGCGAACGCGTGTGAGACAGCGTTATCAGTATTTGACACAGTGTAAAAGGGTCGGCTGGTCAAAAAGTGCAAGTGAGACATTCGGATGTGACAGTAACAGTTGTTGGACTACATTACAGCCTGAAAGTAGGCATACTCGTTGTCCAGGTTCCAGTCGATCACGTATGACCGCCAGAATGGAGAATCTCCATACTGTCTGACAAGCACAATGTAACTCCTTCACATCTCTGCCTGCTATTCGAGGACAAGTAATGCATTCCATGCAACATTCGGTGTCATCCTGTATCATTGGTCAGAGACTAGCAGCAGTCAGACCAGGGAATTACCATCCCATGCGGAGGCTGCCGTTAACACCACAACACAAATGGCTCCCTTTGGACTGGTGCCGTGAGCAGGAAGCATGGAATGCTGACGATTGGAATCGCATTGTATTGAACGATGAATCGGACGGACGACTATCGAAGGCGAGTATGAAGACGCTGTGGACAAAAGTTCCATTATTCCAAAGTTTTGGAGAGGCACAGCGGTGTTACACCTGGCGTCTTGGTGTGGTGTGACTTCAGGTCACGTCTGGTTGCGATTGAAGGGACTCTGACGCCACAACGGTACGTCAGGAACACTGTGCGTCCTCGTTTGTTACCTCTCATGCGACAGTACCTTGGCGAAATATTTCAACAGGACAGTGTGCCAACACTTGGCACACGTCTCTATGCGGTGTTTGCGCACCCCTCTTACCACCGAGATCACACATCTGTCAACGATAGGACATTTGTGGGATCGACTTGTACTCAACTCTGTCCCAGTGCCAATATCCAGGGTGTCAAGGACCAGTCAGAACAGCTGTGAGCCACCTTGCCTCGCGGGAGATTAAAACGGCTTTGTGATATCCTTCCCGACCGAATCGGTGCAACCACTCAGGCGACAGTTAGGTGAAACTTCATGCCAATAAATAAGCTGATACTAACGAATTCTTTGCAAATTTGACTCGATAAGTGAAATAAAATTAAAAACTCTCTCAACCCGTGTAGTTTCATTATGTTTCCTTTTCCCTTCTGGGACGTCCACTTTTTTTGCCAAGCAGCGCACATATAAAACGAGATGAGAAGTAGCGCTTCGATGTACAGATCACAGTGCACCACATTTAATTGACTGTGTTTCGATTTATATTATATTTATTTTAGCTGACAACGAGGCGAGTTTGGTACGACTTTTAAGATTCTGTGCAATGTGGTACTTGCTCCCTTAATTCCTTAATAAACCCAGCTCTCTTAGAATGAAATGATAATTAAATCAAGACCCTAAGCTGTCGACAGGCGTTGATATGCATCAAGTGGGACAGTTAAAAATGTGTGATCCGACCGGGACTCGAACCCGGGATCACCTGCTCACATGGCAGACGCTTTAGCCATCTTTTTTTCTTTTCTTTTCTTTTTTTTTTTTAAATCTCATTTTGTTCGTTTTCGTTCGTTGTATCTGCTCGGGGCGGACGTCGAAAGACACCCATTTCAGTTCGTTGTGATCCATTAACTCAGTTTTTTTATTAGAGAGGGCAGGTAACCCTCTGACCAAACACGCTGAATTACCGGCTGTTGATTTAGTTAAGAGCCATCTGAGCCACAGAGGACACAGAGGATAGTGCGAATGCAGGGATTTATCCCTTGCACGCTCCCCGTGAGACCCAAATTCCCAACTTAATGTCCACACACTACATTCGCCTGTCGACAGCTCAGCGCCTTGATTTAATTATCATTTCATTCTAAGATAGCTGCATGGTTACCTGTCCGAAAGAACAGATACCATCTTCATATAGTTAAGGCTAACCGGCCATTGACCTTCTTCTTCTGTGCTGGATGCACACACATTGCCCGAGCTCTTACGGGGCTCAGTAAGATTGTCAGCCGCGAGTAATGAGTGTAATGGGCAGGGGCACTACGAATGTAGTGTGTGGACATGAAGTCGGGAATGTGGGTCTTACGGGGACCGTGTAAGGGATAAATCCCTGCAGTCGCACTATCGTCTGTGTCCTCCGTTGCTCACATGGATAGAGCGTCTGCCATTTAAGCACGAGATCGCGGATTCGAGTCCCGGTTGGGGCACAAATTTTCAACTATCTACGTTCGTGTATATCAACGCCTGTCGACAGCTTAGGGTCTTGATTTAATTATCATGTCATTGCTCCTTTAAGGTGGGGAGGAGTTTAAGGCTTGATATTATCAGAGCGGCTGGCTCATACATATTTATTGTAAGTGACCAGGCGGCTCCGTACCCTTGTCTCGATCTTCTTGCTTCCTCCTTGTATTATCAGTACGTAAGACATATGTTGTTTTGGTACTATGTTCATTTATCCTATGATCGTTTAATTTAACTTGGTATCATACTATGTTTTTGTTTGCTTTCAATTCTGTGGCGGAATACTGATTCCCAGAGGAAGTGACAGTGTAAAGTGCGTTTTATTTTTAATTTTTAAGTGCTCCTTCTGATCAGTAAATCCCAACTACGTTCCGGTTCACTATAGTACGTGAGTATGTAAGTTTATCTGAGTTTTGGACGGATTTCTGCTCTGCATTGTTGAGGGAGCGCAGGGAGGTCCCGATATCTTTCTTGATGCAATAGCTGGATGAACACACCAAAAAACTGTAGGAGTACACAACAGCCCATTATACTGGGTGATCATAAAGTCAGTATAAATTTGAAAACTGAATAAATCACGGAATAATGTAGAGAGGTACAAATTGACACACATGCTTGGAATAACATTGGGTTTTATTAGAACCAAAAAAATACAAAAGTTCAAAAAATGTCCGACAGATGGCGCTTCATCTGATCAGAATGGCAATAATTAGCATAACAAAGTAAGACAAAGCAAAGATGATGTTCTTTACAGGAAATGCTCAATATGTCCACCATCATTCCTCAACAATAGCTGTAGTCGAGGAATAATGTTGTGAACAGCACTGTAAAGCATGTCCGGAGTTATGGTGAGGCACTGGCGTCGGATGTTGTATTTCAGCATCCCTAGAGATGTCGGTCGATTACGATACACTTGCGACTTCAGGTAACCCCAAAGCCAATAATCTCACGGACTGACGTCTGTGGACCTAGGAGGCCAAGCATGACTAAAGTGGCGGCTGAGCACACTATCATCACCAAACGACGCGCGTAAGAGATCTTTCACGCGTCTAGCAATATGGGATAGACCGCCATCCTGCATAAACATCGTACGTTCCAGCAGGTGTTTTATCAGCCAGGCGATTCTGTAACATATCGGCATATCTCTCACCCGTCACGGTAGCAGTTTTGCTGTCCATCGCCATCTGTCGGACATTTTATGAATTTTTTATTTTGGTTCTAATAAAACCCCATGTCATTCCAAGCATGTGTGTCAAATTTTACCTCTCTATCTACATTATTCCGTGGTTTATTAAGTTTTCAAATTTAAACTAACTTTTTGATCACCCAGTACACTGCTGGCCATTAAAATTGCTACACCACGAAGATGATGTGCTACAGACGCGAAATTTAACTGACAGAAAGAATATGCTATGATACGCAAATGATTAGTTTTTCAGAGCATTCACACAAGGTCGGCGCCAGTGGCGACACCTACAACGTGCTGACACGAGGAAAGTTTCCAACCGATTTCTCATACACAAACAGCAGTTGACCGGCGTTGCCTGGTGAAACGTTGTTGTGATGTCTCGTGTAAGGAGAAGAAATGCGTACCATCACGTTTCCGACTTTGATAAAGGTCAGATTGTAGCCTATCGCGATTGCGGTTTATCATATCGCGACACTGCTGCTCGCGTTGGTCTAGATCCAATGACTGTTAGCAGAATATGGAATCGGTGGGTTCAGGAGGGTAACACGGAACGCCGTGCTAGATCCCAACGGCCTCGTATCACTAGCAGTCGAGATGACAGGCATCGTATCCGCATGACTATAACGGATCCCTGAGTCAACAGATGGGGACGTTAGCAAGACAACAACCATTTGCACGAACAGTTCGACGACGTTTGCAGCAGCATGGACTATCAGCTCGGCGACCATGGCTGCGGTTACCCTTGACGCTGCATCACAGACAGGAGCGCCTGCGATGGTTTACTCAACGACGAACCTGGGTGCACGAATGGCAAAACGTCATTCTTTCAGATGAATCCAGGTTCTGTTTACAGCATCATGATGGTCGCATCCGTGTTTGGCGACATCGCGGTGAACGCACATTGGAAGCGTGTATTCGTCATCGCCATACTGGCGTATCACCGGCGTGATGGTATTGGGGTGCCATTGGTTACACGTCTCGGTCACCTCTTGTTCGCATTGATGGCACTTTGAACAGTGGACGTTACATTTCAGATGTGTTACGACCCGTGGCTCTACCCTTCATTCGATCCCTGCGAAACCCTACATTTCAGCAGGACAATGCACGACCGCATGTTGCAGGTCCTGTAGGGGCCTTTCTGGATACAGAAAATGTTCCACTGCTGCCCTGGCCAGCACATTCTCCAGATCTCTCACCAATTGAAAAGTCTGGTCAATGGTGGCCGAGCAACTGGCTCATCACAATACGCCAGTCACTACTCTTGATGAACTGTGGTATCGTGTTGAAGTTATATGGGCAACTGTTCCTGTAAACGCCATCCAAGCTCTGTTTGACTCAATGTCCAGGCGTATCAAGGTCGTTATTACGGCCAGAGGTGATTGTTCTGGGTACTGATTTCTCAGGATCTATGTACCCAAATTGCGTGAAAATGTAATCACATGTCAGTTGTAGTATAATATATTTGTCCAATGAATACCCGTTTATCATCTGCATTTCATCTTGGTGGAGCAGTTTTAATGACCAGTAGTGTATGTGGCTTACGTAATTCATGCGGCCTACGCCGATAAAGGAACGGACATTCCCGCCAATTTTCAGTTGAGAAGTTTCATTGGCTCTTCCAGTTCTTCGGGAGAAGCTTTTAGAAACTTCTGGTAGCTTTCTCTTGACAGAAGTATTCCTACGCGCTCTTCTCGCATTCTGATTGATCTGTACCGTCGTATAGAAAAGTGTGACAGACTATTGATCGGGAGGGGGCCGACTGCGAAAAAACGCGGACGGGGTGCCGTCTGCAACGTTGGAGTGAAGGCAGGTAACTCTTTTGGGTCACAAGCAGGGTAGTCGTGTTAGCTTTGGGGGACGCTGAAAATGCAGTGAGATATTTGAGTAATTATGAATTTCATTCAAACTGCATTGCGAAATCTTAGAGAATATGAAGAATAAGTTTCTTTACTGTGTATGATATGATAAACGCTGAGAGTAATTGGGAGCCAGTTTAATGCTGAAGTTCTCAGATAACTTTGGGGCGCTGCACAAGGTAGACTCATGGTGGATGCAGTAGTTGTGTAATGGAAGACCACATAGGTTGCTGCCCTAATGAGTTGTTCCAGCGATCACACTGAAATAGTAAGAAATAAGTAATTGTAAGCGTGGATGTCGGTGAGCCGTCAACTCCAGAGTAACTGATAGCTTATCAGTATTTTCATCTTTCCCGTTTCGAAAATAGTTAAATTACGAGATGATTTAGAACCACTGCTTCAGCTCATGTGAGTATCTGGTTTGTTGTTTCAAAAGTATTTTGTTCCCAAATGGTTCTTCCTGTTATTAACTACCGAATCTTTAATTACTGGAGCTTCAGCTTGCTCCCCTTAGGTTGTTTCGTACATACTCTTTAACTTTCTTTGCTAAAGTATCTGTGTTGCTTTTCGTTCCCCCAAATCTCGTGTCTGTGTGATTAACATTCCCTTCAGTGTAGTTTTCGTGTCCTCCGTGCACGAAGTACATCCCAGGCTGATCTTTCTACTACTTCGTTTCACTCAGTTGCGAGTGCGTACCGGACGATTAGATGAACTAAGTACCCATTCTATTATTGTCAAATTCCAAGTAAATTGGTCGAGAGAATGTTAATAAATGTAATAGTTTGGAATGCTTCTTTAAAATTACAGGCTTCCCCGTCCCACGTAGAAGTAGTATTAGAAAGAAAGCAACTAGTGGTCGTCATCCTAAGGCAATACCTAATTAGCGTTATCTTGCGCAGGGTTAGATTAAGATCTCTCTATTGACTTCAAACATTAAATAATTCATTTTCTGTGGATCGAACTCGGTGCTGTCATTGCTGTCATCGTAATAAAATAAAAATTACCTTTCAAGTATTTTAATAGAAAGTTTTAGGACATTTGGCCAAATATGTGGTATCTTAGGCAATGTCACACACACACACACACACACGAGATGTAGGTATGAAGAATTTTTCCCTGATTATATCGAAAAGCCTTTTTAGGAACTTTAAACGCTTTATCCCACATGAAATTGGTCTTTAGTATATGGCTCCAGAGTGGTCCCTCCGTAAGTGCTGCGAAAGACACAGCTAGGTTGGCCACAAAAAATAGTGCTGCTTTCGCTTGTCGGTTCTTTTCTTTCGGAGTCGGGGCTTTATACAGCACCCAAGGGTAGTAGCGGCCCCCACTTTTTGGACCACCATGTAGAAGTCAAAACGGTTTTGCGATAGGTACAGTCGGCCACCGGGGCACATGGATCGGTTGTTTCAGCGCCCACGTAGTAGCAGTGTTCCTCGGTGCTGAAGTCTCGAAAGTTTACGAAAGGCGGCAAGATTCTGATGAGCAAACCGTTTAAGATAACTTGATTGCGAACGCCTGAAAAAATTCTAACAACTTTCATACAGTTTACACATATCTACCTAAAAAACGTGAACTCTTAGTAGGCTGAAAATGGTATGACAACAGGAGCGATCCTTGCAGAACATTTTGATGTATAGTTAACCACATTAGTTCACACGTTGACTTCTTACAATTTTTTTTTGTAAAGATCAGTACATTACATTTTTATATGCCGATCCATACTTCGAATCTGTGCACTGAATTACTATTTTACTTAGACACCTGAAACTAAGTATACATTAACAGCCTTTCTGTCTAAAATGTAGATCGCATCATTCGAGAGAATGGGCGATTCCCGATTAATGACTTGCATTAACAATGTCAGGAGGTGTCGCTCAGTTGTGCCTTGAGTACCACAAAACCTCTGTACAGTGGGTGCCACGCATGTTCACGGATGACCAGAAAGCTGCGAGAATCAGCGCTGCATTAGCGTTTTTGGAGCGTTTCGAAAGAGATGGCAACACGTTCATTTATCTGAGTGTCACAGCAGATGAAACATAGGTTTCTCATAACAGCCCGACAATGAAGGGACGGTCTATGGAGTGGCATCATCCTCAGTCGCCGCAGAAGCCATGCAAGTTCGAATTGCATCAACTCGAAAACTGGTGGCTTCTGTATTCTCTGAAGTGGTCCTCTTCGTCGATTTCATGCCCCAAAACACAACAATCAATAATGAAGCAAAGCGTTCTGGGCTGTCCTTGAACGTCTTCCTTGGGCTGTCCAGAACCGTCGGATAGTCAAGTTCTGGCATGGAACTGTTCTGTTGCACAACAACACACGTCCGCATACTGCCCGCAGACACAATCCTTGCTGCATGAGAAACTACGGTGGGACATCTTCGAGCATTCTCCCTGCAGTCCGGACCTGGCACCGCTGGACTTATCTCTGTTTACAAAACTGAAAGGGCACCTTGCTGGTAAACACTTCGCAAATGATAATTAAATGAAACCCTTAGCTGCCAACAGGTGTTGTTGATGTACCTCGATGTTCTTCGCAAATATTGAAGACTTGACGGATACTGTTGTGACCTGACTGAATAGCCAGAGGGTATACACAAACTGGGGCCAAGGTACGATAAGTGTCTTAATGTCAGATGGCCCTCTCACGCCATCCTCCGTTGACGTTAGTCAATCCTGGGTGCCAAAGAGCCGAAAGGTTTGCCTAAGCAGAGCACTGAAGGGGACTCCACACCAACAGAGAGGAAATCCTGTTAAACGTTAAGACCAGCACTTGACAACAAACACTTGACAGCTACAACCGGTCCTACAGCTGTGGCTGTGTAGAAGAATGGTTGTCTCTGACTGAAATAATACGCAGAAGGACAAAACAATATTAATTATCTGTTTGAAGGCTCATCAACATACGACAGCTAATTTGTTACAGCACATATTGCACCAATTCGTGCTTCATAATGGGCAGTATTACACAAATGCTATCATATCCGTTATTGTAATAAAGAACAATGAATATAATGAAGATAATAAATTATGTTAATGTAAACCTATGTTATAGACTAACAGATCTTTATCATTGCATTATTTATAACACAAATGTGCAAATGCATGTCTACCTTGTTGGATGCATTGATGTAAGCGCCACACGGTATCAGCAGGGACACCTCTTAACATTCTGCAGATGCTGAAGTGGTAGTATGATGTATTCGTTCTTTTAACACATCTGTATTATCCACTTCCGGTTCGTAAACCCTGACTTTGATACAACCCCATAAGAAAAAGTCCAAGGACGTTAAAACAGGCGATCTCACTGGCCATCGAATGCAACCACCACGACCTCCAACGTTCTGGCTACTCATGTTGAGATATTCCCTATCCCCTCTACAATAATAGGTTGGTGCACGATAGTGCTGAAGCCAGCCTCTCACAGCGAACTGAACTGAGATGTCGTCTAGGAGATGGCCAAGAGTCAGCTCATTCTGTAGGAATTGCAAATACAGCCGACCAGTTCGTCTGGGAAACAAATAATCTTGCCCAATGATGTGGTCTCCTAGAATGGCTCAGCACAGTTAACACCCTAGTGCACTTGCACGTAATGTGGTCGTAACCACCCTGAGGATTTGCAGGAGCCCAGTACAGTGGGTTGCGTCTATCGGCAGCGGCGTCATTGACGAAATAGCATTCATCTCCCCATAACATCTGCCTATTAAATCCGGATTTAAGACTACTTTATTTACGAGACACTTGCAGAACGGTATCCTATTTTGGAAATCGTTTCCATATAGCTGTTGGCGTAGGTGCTGCTCCAGAATCCTTTGTATGGAAGACTTCGATATTCCCAGGTCCGCTGCCACTCTTCTTTGTCCTAATTACGTTGAGAAGTGGGTATTACTGGGCGAAATCTAATGACTTCCATAATATTAATAATATTATTATTATTACTATTAGTCTTATTATTATAGGTACAAGCAATACTGCAAACTAAATTCAATAGTACGATAATACTTTCGTTTATGTTACATTGTGCGTACATGTTACTTTCATTTACGGTATGCTTATTTTGCGCGGGATGTGCGCCAATATACACTCCTGGAAATGGAAAAAAGAACACATTGACACCGGTGTGTCAGACCCACCATACTTGCTCCGGACACTGCGAGAGGGCTGTACAAGCAATGATCACACGCACGGCACAGCGGACACACCAGGAACCGCGGTGTTGGCCGTCGAATGGCGCTAGCTGCGCAGCATTTGTGCACCGCCGCCGTCAGTGGCAGCCAGTTTGCCGTGGCATACGGAGCTCCATCGCAGTCTTTAACACTGGTAGCATGCCGCGACAGCGTGGACGTGAACCGTATGTGCAGTTGACGGACTTTGAGCGAGGGCGTATAGTGGGCATGCGGGAGGCCGGGTGGACGTACCGCCGAATTGCTCAACACGTGGGGCGTGAGATCTCCACAGTACATCGATGTTGTCGCCAGTGGTCGGCGGAAGGTGCACGTGCCCGTCGACCTGGGACCGGACCGCAGCGACGCACGGAAGCACGCCAAGACCGTAGGATCCTACGCAGTGCCGTAGGGGACTGCAACGCCACTTCCCAGCAAATTAGGGACACTGTTGCTCCTGGGGTATCGGCGAGGACCATTCGCAACCGTCTCCATGAAGCTGGGCTACGGTGCCGCACACCGTTAGGCCGTCTTCCACTCACGCCCCAACATCGTGCAGCCCGCCTCCAGTGGTGTCGCGACAGGCGTGAATGGAGGGACGAATGGAGACGTGTCGTCTTCAGCGATGAGAGTCGCTTCTGCCTTGGTGCCAATGATGGTCGTATGCGTGTTTGGCGCCGTGCAGGTGAGCGCCACAATCAGGACTGCATACGACCGAGGCACACAGGGCCAACACCCGGCATCATGGTGTGGGGAGCGATCTCCTACACTGGCCGTACACCACTGGTGATCGTCGAGGGGACACTGAATAGTGCACGGTACATCCAAACCGTCATCGAACCCATCGTTCTACCATTCCTAGACCGGCAAGGGAACTTGCTGTTCCAACAGGACAATGCACGTCCGCATGTATCCCGTGCCACCCAACGTGCTCTAGAAGGTGTAAGTCAACTACCCTGGCCAGCAAGATCTCCGGATCTGTCCCCCATTGAGCATGTTTGGGACTGGATGAAGCGTCGTCTCACGCGGTCTGCACGTCCAGCACGAACGCTGGTCCAACTGAGGCGCCAGGTGGAAATGGCATGGCAAGCCGTTCCACAGGACTACATCCAGCATCTCTACGATCGTCTCCATGGGAGAATAGCAGCCTGCATTGCTGCGAAAGGTGGATATACACTGTACTAGTGCCGACATTGTGCATGCTCTGTTGCCTTTGTCTATGTGCCTGTGGTTCTGTCAGTGTGATCATGTGATGTATCTGACCCCAGGAATGTGTCAATAAAGTTTCCCCTTCCTGGGACAATGAATTCACGGTGTTCTTATTTCAATTTCCAGGAGTGTATTCAATAATATTCGCGGATTGGTTATTCCACGACACGTTGTACCTAGGAGGCTCCCTCGGTTTTTAAGCGCATCTCTGTACGTCTAAAATCATGCACAGAATGTAGACATCGCGTTGGAAAACGCTGTGAATACAGCCTTTTAGCCTCAGCTGTATCGTGGTGCATCTTGCCATAGATCAGTGTCATATCGGTGTAGTCTTCACTAGTGTAAGTTGTAGCTGTATGCTGTTTGACTGTAAGCTCTGACCTGAACTACAAGCATACGACCACCCGACCTTATCAGAGCGGAGCCGGGAGGAAAACGCACGCAGATGGCGGTCCGGCTCGGTGGAGGTTCGCTTGTAAGCGCACTTCCCCATTGGACAGCAGTGACGAGGCGACCGTTCTTGTGCTGAAGTATCCGGGAAGCATAAAACTACAGAGGACGGCTTGCGTAGGCCACCAGGTAGAAAGATAGTCTAAGTTTGTGCCAAAATATGTATATTTAGTTTCTGTATTATTACTGAAGAATATCTTGGTATGGTGAAACGTTCTTTACGTTCTGGATGGACCTCATATAATCGTGCAGACACCTAATAAAGTCACCTTTTCCATGTTGAGCTATTTTAGACGATTTTTTTTTATTTTGCGATTACTTACATCAATATTTCTCAGCGTTCTTGCGGAAACAGATTATGAGCTTATCTTCGTAGAAGTAACTAGGATTAATGGTAGGGCAGAGAGTATACCTAGAGGATAGTGTACCTAGGAACACACAGTATTTCTTGGTCGATACTTCAGCTGGTGCCTGAATCTAGAATCACATGAAGCAATGCGCACTAGAGACCGCCGTAAACAACTTCCGCCATTTCTACAGCTTTTATTGTTACGAGACATGAGGTTGGCTTATGTACACCATTTGTAAATATTTCGCGTTCTACACATGTAAGTGGTCTATAATCTACATCTACATCATACTCTGCAAGCCACCTAATAGTGTGTAGCGGAGGGTACTTTCGGTACCACTCTCTGATCCCTCCAACCCTGTTCCACTCGCGAATAGTGCGTGGGAAGAATGATTATCGGTAAGCCTCTGTATTGGCTCTAATTTCTATAATTTTCTCCTCGTGGTTAATATGCGAGATGTATGTGAGGGGAAGTAATATGTTGTCTAACTCCTCCTGAAAAGTGCTGTCCCGAAATTTCAATAGTAAATCTCTCCGTTATCCACAACGCCTCTCTTGTAATGTCTGCCAGTAGAGTTTGTTTAGCATCTCCGTAACGGTCTCTCGCCAACTAAACGATCCCGTGACGAAACTCGCCGCTCTTCGATGGATCTTCTCTATCTCCTCTATCAGTCCTACCTGACAGGTGTCCCAAATAGATGAACAATACTCAAGAATCGGGCGAACAAACGCCTAATAAGCCACTTCGTTCGTGGATGAGTTACATTTCCTTAAGATTCTTCCTATGAATTTGAGTCTGGTATGTGCTTTTCCCACTATCTGTTTTGTGTGGTCATTCCACTTAAGGTCACTCTGTGTAAAATGAAAAACAACATTCGTGATCAGTATTCTGTTGACGACAGTGCCATTCGAGAAAGAGTGCAAGCTGGCATAGGGCAAGAATGGAGAAAGAAATCGGCCATATCCTTTTCAAAGAAACAACTACAGCATTCACCTTGGTCGCATCAGAACAAGTAAAGAAAATATAGAAGCCTGCTGGTGATTTTAACCCTTCTTCTCCACAACGCGAGACCAGTGTTCTAGCCACTGCACCACCATACTAAAAATAAATATCTGTTACTTGACAGTGCATTAGAAGGGTTCAAATGCATTATTACATTAACTGTAGCTCTATGTCTAAGACACAGATCTCAAATTCGAAGGCGTTCAGATGCTCTTCGCCTGTTAGAAGCAGTCGCAATATGCCACAGTTTATGCCGTTGTCATAGGGTCCACTAGACAATGCTGCATGGTGGCGCCTTCGCGAACTCTTCGCCAACGTCGCTGCCTTCATCAAGGATGTCGACGACGCGATTTCGCCGCTTATGCTGCTGTCTTTCGCCAACAATCTGTATTTCATCTGTCTACAACTACTGAAAGGCATTTCGTGAGTACTTTACCAACAAATACCTTCGTTCCTCGGATTAAGCAGTTGCTTCGAAAACGATACATTGATCAACTAGTACATTATGACCACCAACCTGAGCCGGCCGCTGTGGTCGAGCGGTCTAGGCACTTCCGTCCTGAACCGCGTTGCCGCTACGGTCGCATGTTCGAATCCTGCCTCGGTCATGGATGTGTGTGATGTCCTTAGGTTAGTTAGGCTTAAGTAGTTCTAAGTCTAGGGGACTGATGACCTCAGATGTTAAGTCCCATAGTGCTTTGAGCCATTTTGAGCCACCAACCTGACTTCATAGTGGTCGACATTTGACTCCACAAACTAGTTCCTCGTGGCCTGAATTCTACACAAGTAACTGATTTAGATTAATCAGTGTTTACTCACGGGTTTGGTAATGCCTGCAGATGACATGGAGCTCGTCGACATCTCAGATGTGTCAGTAACGATAATATCCAGGAAATTTAGGAGACTGAAGTTTCTAGAATTAAGCATTATGCTCCTCGAATCACTTAGCATGTGCCATTATAAGAATGGAATAATACAGCTGTTTACCTTTTCGGAATCCGTATCTGTTGTTGGGTATGTCCTTTAAAAAAAAAATGCAGTGGAGTGCAGCAGTGTATTGACTACCTGTTGAGTAATTAGTCCGATTACGCTGTTGCACTCAGTGGCCCACTCTTACGGTATGCACTTTAGAGCCCATGTTTACTGGACTTTTTTCTTGTTTTGGTCCATAGGTGCTACCACCTCTCAAAATATGGAAAGCAAAGAGCTTGCAGTAGAAGAGATATGTTTCACAGTATACAAGATGAAGAAGTGCTCATTGCTCTTAAGGTATGCATTTTTGAGCCCATGTTTAGTAGACCTTTTTGCTTCGAATGATCGTTCTTGTTATCCTAGAATACTGACCATTTCTCTTGGAACATCTTTTATATATCTGTCCTAAATAATAGAGAACGAGAACATTTGGTAGTTAGGACAAGCTCATATAAATTGCAGTACTGCTCAGGATTCTGGTTCCATAGTATTAGCGGTATTAGTGAATAGCAATGGTGTTTCCAGCCATAAATTTGATCTTTGATCTTGATTTAAGGCTCCGCAAGGGCAAGTGCTCCGGCCACAGTCCTGCCTATTGATCCAAGCGCAGCGGCGAGTGGGGCTGACAGGTGAAGAGGTACAGGAAAATGAGGGTTGCAGTATTTTTAGACCATCAAAACCTCCACATGGTTGGAGGGCCTTGCCCATAATGCTTCAAACTTTCTCAACGGGGAGAGATCCAGCGGCCTTGCTGGCCAAGGTAGGCTTTCGCAAGCATGAATACAAGCAGGCCGTGTGCAGGCGGACATTAAGTTGCTGAAACGTGAGCCCAGGATAGCTTGCTGTGAAGGACAATGAAACGGGGCGTAGAATATCGTCGACGTACCGCTGTGCTGTAAGGCTGCGGCGGAAGACAACAAAAGGAGTGCTGCCATGAAAAGAAATGGCCCCCAGAACATCACTCCTGGTTGTCAGGCCGTGTGGCGGAGATAGTCAGGTCGGTATCCCATTGCGTCTCCAGACACGTTTTAGCTTGCCTTCGGGGCCCACTTCGGAAATGGACTCATTGCTGAAGACAGTTCTGCTCGAATCAATGAGATTCCAGCGCCGAAGACACGGCGAGAATTTCTACTGTTTGTTTGTATGCTTGCCAAACTTTAACTTGGCCAGCAAGGTCGCAGGGTCTCTCTCCAATTGACAACGTTTGAAGCATTATGGGCAAAATCCTCCAACCAGCAAGGGATTTTGATCATCTAATGCGCCAATTTGGCATGATATGCCTCAGGAGGACATTCAACAACTCTGTCAAACAATGCGAAGCCGAATAACTGCTTCATAAAGGGCCAGAGGTGTACCAACTCATTATTGACTTGCTCAATTTCTGAAGATCTTTCTCTTGAATGAACCATTAAGTTTTTCTGAAATTGTAATCATTTGTTTGTCCATACATGTAGCTGAGATCTAACGATTTTCATTCCATTCAGAGGTTTTTCTTTCTTTTTTTTTATTTTTAAGGTTCTAAAACAGATGAATATGAAGATGGTATCTGCTCTTTCAGACATACATTCGTAGTGCCCCTGCCCACTACACTCTTTACTCGTGGCAGACAATTTTACTGAGTCCCGTAAGAGTTCGGGCAATGCATGTGCGTGGACATTAAGTTAGGAATGTGGGTCTCACGGGGAGTGTGCAGGGGATAAATCCCTGCAGTCGCGCTATCCTTTGCGTCTTCGGTGGCTCAGATGAATAGAGCGTCTGCCATGTAAGCAGGAGGTCCTGGGTTCGAGTACCGGTCGGCGCACACATTTTCAACTGTCCCCATTGATGTATATCAACGCCTGTCGGCAGCTTAGCGTCTTTATTTAATTATCATTTCAAAGTAGATGAATGTGAACGATATTGGACGGTACTTTTGTGGTTTATTTCTACTAATCCTTTTGTAGACGGCTGTGACCTGTGCTTTCTTCCAACTACTGAGCACATTATGTTGTTCAAAGAATCTATGGTACATTATGAATAAAAATGGGGCTAATCGTTGATGACAGGCGTGTTCATTGCTATCGCAGAATGACTGCTAAATCGAAAAAAGTTCAAGAAGGAATAGTATTTGGTCTTTTCAGATTCAACCTCTGGTTTGTTACTGATGCAGAATTTCATCTACAATAATACTAACAATCATCTAGTTTGTGGAATACTGGGAGTGATACACCAGGTTGAAAATCAAAACGAAATTTCTTTGATGCTATGGGTTAAAACCGATTGCGGATTAATTCATAATGGAAATTGGCGTTCCTTGGCTATGGATGCTGCCCCGCTGGACGAGAAGAAATATGATAAAATTTCAGGAAACAACTTCATTGAGATGCATTCCAGGACCGAGTGGAGCCACCTGTTCAAACTGTCTATTGCATCAAAGGCAGGCAATAAGCTGACAGTTTACCTACTCTCCCCAGCCGCCCCTGGTACGAGAACTAGAAGTGTGGGCGAATTTCGGTTTTGACGCCTTTGACGATCTTAATCACCCTGTTCTTGAAAGCCCATTGCTCCATAAGAACAATACGAATCTGTTTACAGAAGATGCAAAAGTGACGCAACGACCAGAACGAATTTTCGAAGGGCACATTCTCCCACATGTTAATATGAAGTTTTCCACCGACAAATCCATGATAATGTTTCAGGCACATATCTGGTCTACTTGCTAAAATGCCAGCAACCCCTAAGAGTCGCCAGGAACATTTTTCTGGTTTTTCGCCAGATATCTGCAATTTCGTTTTGCAGTTGTAAGTTGGCTGTTTAGGTTTTTATGTTGGTAATGCCACGTAGTGCTCTGTATGAAAATCGCTGACCGCGCTGTGAGCAGTGTGTGGCTGGTTGGCATTGTTGGAATGTTCGCTAGTGTAGTGTTGGGCAGCTGGATGTGAACAGCGCGTAGCGTTGGACAGTTGAAGGTGAGCCGTTAGCAGTGGCCGATGTGGAGAGAGAGATGACAGAGTTTTGAGCGGACGATCTGGACGTGTGTCCGTCAGAAGAAGGAAATTTGTTTAATTGGATGTCATAAAATTATATATATATTATGACTTTTGAACATTATTAAGGTAAATACATTGTTTGTTCTCTATAAAAATCTTTCATTTGCTAACTATGCCTATCAGTAGTTAGTGCCTTCAATAGCTACAACTTTTATTTAGCTGGCAGTATTGTCGCTCGCTGTATTGCAGTAGTTCGAGTAACTAAGATTTTTGTGAGGTAAGTGATTAATGAAAGGTATAGGTTATTGTTAGTCACGGCCACCTCAACTCGCATAATATGTCCGTGCCATTCATTCCTCTGTTGCGCGATAATACAAAACGAGATGCCTTCTCTGAATTTTTTCCACGTGCCTGGACAATCCTCTTTGATTCGAATCCCAGACAGTGCAGCAATGCCTCAGAGGGGGACGGACAAATGTAGTGTAAGAGGACTCTTTAGTAGACCTGTTGCATCTTCTAAGCGTTTTGCCAGCGAATCGCAGTGTTTGGTTAGCTTTCCCCACAACATAATCCATGTGATCGTTTCGGTTTAAGTTATTCGTAAGTGCAGTCCTTATTCTGGAGACAATACGGAAGTTGAATCCACAGCACTTAATCTGGAAGAGCATGACAAGAGAGAGATGTAATGTCCATGAAATGTTTCAGATGAATATACAACTTCCACGCAGATAAACGAAGTTCGTGATACCAGCGGCACAAATTTACATAAAAGGGAAAAGATGAGAGTTGAGGACAAGATGTATCTTCTGCTCGAAGGAAAGGCAGACTGAAAGGGAGAGAGCGTCTGCGGAATTCGAAATAAAATGTATAGAGACGACCGCGAAGCAAGCCGATGTAAATTGATTTCTTCTGAGCATAGGTATGGTTTTGAGGACATCCTACCCCATTATTAAAGTTCTGTAAAACCAAAGAGGAAATCATATAGATTTTAGTGATGGATCTATAACCCGAAAATGAGAAATTTAAGAATATGTCAGAACTCACTGCTATTATTTGAGGCTGATGATCTTAGGAGCATTACACGTTTCCTTTTAATTTAAAATTAAAGTATTGTTTAACTTTTTACTACTTTTCTAAGTTTCTCAAAACCAGCTGGACGGGTTAATGAATACTGTTTATATTAAATTCTTTCTGTCTCCATTGCTGTAATCCTATCGATGCTGAGTTATATCACTGTGATTCAGTACTCTGCAGAATTATTACTTAAATAATATGTAAAAATGTCAATAAATACCTTTCTCCAAAACGTTTCTAGTCTTCAAATTAAAGCAGAAACATGAAATGGTTCAGTTATCATCTGAAATCATTCACTCTTCTTTGTAAACCTTCGTCGCCAGTTTTGTAAATGCCTCGTCGCTACTGCTGTGGAGGACGGGGGTGTTGTTACGGTAAGCCAAGTCTGTGAGTTCGTGAAACGGCTTTTGGTGCAGTACACCGCTAATACAATTTCTCCCTGCCACTATTACACAGCTATGCCCCAGAGTCAGGTAACAGGTTAGGAGAAAGAAGGTTCTACAACACTCAACAAATTCGTAGCGAAGTCACACAAATTAGTTAAAAAGGTTTATTTATCTTTGTGACTTGTTGAATAATGAAGTCTGCAACACTGCATGTAATATAACACAAAAAATGCCCTTAATGGGTAAGTTCAAATAATCGTCGGTAAACTGCACAGTACATAGCAAATGCAATTTACAACAACTATCTATTCACTTCTAAGAGTTCATTAAACGACTTTCTCTGGATGATGATCTATAACTAAGTGAGCCGGCCGGGGTGGCCGTGCGGTTCTAGGCGGTACAGTCTGGAACCGCGCGACCGCTACGGTCGCAGGCTCGAATCCTGCCTCGGGCATGGATGTGTGTGATGTCTTTAGGTTAGTTAGGTTTAAGTAGTTCTAAGCTCTAGGGGACTGATGACGTCCGAAGTTAAGTCCCATAGTGCTCACAGCCATTTTATAACTAAGTGAGCGAGAGCTACTCTTCTATCTCCTGACAAGGGAACTTCCCCATCGCACCCCCCTCAGATTTAGTTATACGTTGGCACAGTGGATAGGTCTTGAAAAACTGAAAGATCAATCAAGAAAACAGGAAGAAGTTGTGTGGAACTGTGAAAAAATAAGCAAAATATACAAACTGAATAGTCCATGCGCAAAATAGGCAACATCAAGGATAGTGTGAGCTCAGGAGCGCCGTGGTCCCGTGGTTAGCGTGAGCAGCTGCCGAACAAGAGGTCCTTGGATCAAGTCTTCCCTCGAGTGAAAAGTTTACTTCCTTTATTTTCGCAAAGTTATGATCTGTCGTTCGTTCATTGACGTCTCTGTTCACTGTAATAAGTTTAGTGTCTGTGTTTTGCGACCACACCGCAAAAACATGTGATTAGCAGACGAAAGGACGTGCCTCTCCAATGGGAACTGAAAACATTTGATCGCAAGGTCACAGGTCAACCGATTCCTCCACAGGAAAACATGTCTGATATATACTATACGACACTAGTGACGGCATGTGCGTCACATGACAGGAATATGTTGTCGACCCACCTAACTTGTTCACTTGGCGAATGGGTAAAAAGATTCTTCTACCTTCACATCTTGTGGATGTGATAATCACTCCCGGAAAGGAAATTTCCGATTCCTTACAGTTCGGAAAATATTAATTGACCTTATTATTGAAGTCGCGAGCTATATTTGCTGGATTCATATTGCCCACGGAATACATCTCACGTGTTTAATGTACTCTCGTCCAAAGTAGCGAACAGTCAACTACCAGCCAGGGAGCCTCGTTAGCAGGAATACTCTCTCTTCCGTGTGCTGCAGTCGACTGACGTCGTGTGTTTCGATATTTGTTTAGATGTAGCGTCCCCATACTACGGCGCAGTTACCTCGCATCGGACGGACGGACGGACAGATAATAATTGTCTGAAAATAAAAAATTAAACTTTTCACTCGAGGGAAGACTTGAACCAAGGACCTCTCGTTGCGCAGCTGCTCACGCTAACCACGGTACGACGGCGCTCCTGAGTTCACGCTATTCTTGATGTTGCCTATCTTCCACATGGACTACTCAGTTTGTATATTTTGATTATTTTTTTCATAGTTCCACACAACTTCTTCCTATTTTCTCGATTGATCTGTGTTCAGTTTTTCAAGGCCTATCCACTGTGCCAACTTATAACTAAATCTGAGGGGGGTGCGATGGGGAGGTTCCCTTGTGAGTAGTATTCTGTCCGTTGGCGTCCTGCCATTGGCGGATTGTACTCGGCAGGCAATTGGCCGAGGCGAAGTCGACATCTTCATCGTGAGCGCCGCCCGTGGCGCTGGTGGAACTCGCGCAAGTGGCGAGTCTCTATGGCACTGGCACCAGCTCGCATCTTTGCGCTGTGGTGCTTTGCCCTGTCTGTGTCTTGTTAGGAGGACAAAGCAATGAGGAAATACTTATCGTTGGACGATGTGTAAAAATGTCCAGTGATTAAATAATTACAGCTGTGACAAAGGGAGACACTACATTTTAAGTAATTTTAGCCAAAAAGTAGTCGTGTAGAGAGCAATATGAGCGTTACTGCAAGTTTTTCTGCTGTATTAATGAGTTTCTTGAACCGGTTGCACGTTTTATTTCTGTACTTAACTTTCTGTAAGCTGCAAAATACGCACAGTCTGACAGACATTTAATCTAAAATAGAGTGTGCAATATGTATAGCAACTTAAAAGGTTCCAGAATGAGATTTTCACTCTGCAGCGGAATGTGCGCTGATATGAAACTTCCCTGGAAGATTAAAACTGTGTTCCGGACCGAGACTCGAACTCGGGAAGGTGGGAGACGAGGTACTGGCAGAAGTAAAGCTGTGAGGACGGGGCGTGAGTCGTGCTTGGGTACCTCAGTTGGTAGAGCACTTGCCCGCGAAAGTCAAAGGTCCCGAGTTTGAGTCTCGGTCCGGCACACAGTTTTAATCTGCCAGGAAGTTTAATTTAAAAGCTGACTGTTAATCAAATTTTATAACAACTTTTACCGTCACGTATCGCAAAAATACTAGTAATCCTCTTCTTTTTTCCCTTGTTCTGTAGCCACAACAACTTTAGCATCTCGTCCCCTTCTTCTTGTAGTAAATTATTCAAGTAGTTCGAATTGAAAGCCAATTCGACCACGCTTCTCTTCATCCTGTTGCTGACTGCCCACTGCGGTTGCTGCTGGCGTCTTACCTTGGGAAACAGCGGCGGCTGCGGTCGGGTGGCGGCCGCGTAGCCGACTACTTGTCAGTTGGAAGGCTCAAATAGCTCTAAGCACTATGGGACTTAACATCTGAGGTTATCGGTCCCCTAGACTTAGAACTACATAAACCTAACTAACCTAAGGACATCACACACATCCATGCCCGAGGCAGGATTCGAAGCTGCGACCGTAGGAGCAGCACGGTTCCGGACTGAAGCGCCTAGAACCGCTCTGCTACAGCGGCCGGCTCAGTTGGAAGGCTCAGCCGCTGTCGCAGGCAGCAAGTAAATCTTGGACAAAATCAGAATTCAACGTAGAATAATATTGTCGTGTTATTAACTGTATGCTCAATATATTTTTTCATTAGTCTTTCTGCTAGTGGACGCTGCTGGGCGTCGTAACGCGGTATTGTGTCATGTAGCGTAGCAGCGGCGTGTTTTATCTGTGCAGACAGCGGAGGCGCGGCGCGGCACTGTAGTCAGTATACGTGATGAGGTTGGTCGGCTTCCTGCTTGTGCGCACCTGGTGGTCGACGTCACACAGTACTGTGTGGCGTGGTGTAGCAGCTGGGCGTTGTGTGTGTGCAGGCATCTGAAGCGCGGCTCAGTGCCGGAGTCGGTGTACCTGGTGAGCTCGTTCGGCTTCCTGCTGGTGCACACCTGGTGGTCGACGTCACACAGTAGTGTGTGGCGTAGTGTAGCAGCTGGGCGTTGTGTGTGTGCAGGCATCTGAAGCGCGGCTCGGTGCTGGAGTCGGTGTACCTGGTGAGCTCGTTCGGCTTCCTGCTGATGCGCACCTGGTGGTCGACGTCAAACAGTAGTGCGTGTCGTAGTGTAGCAGCTGGGCGTTGTGTGTGTGCAGGCATCTGAAGCGCGGCTCGGTGCTGGAGTCGGTGTACCTGGTGAGCTCGTTCGGCTTCCTGCTGGTGCACACCTGGTGGTCGACGTCACACAGTAGTGTGTGTCGTAGTGTAGCAGCTGGGCGTTGTGTGTGTGCAGGCATCTGAAGCGCGGCTCGGTGCTGGAGTCGGTGTACCTGGTGAGCTCGTTCGGCTTCCTGCTGGTGCAAACCTGGTGGTCGACGTCACACAGTAGTGTGTGTTGTAGTGTAGCAGCTGGGCGTTGTGTGTGTGCAGGCATCTGAAGCGCGGCTCGGTGCTGGAGTCGGTGTACCTGGTGAGCTCGTTCGGCTTCCTGCTGGTGCACACCTGGTGGTCGACGTCACACAGTAGTGTGTGGCGTAGTGTAGCAGCTGGGCGTTGTGTGTGTGCAGGCATCTGAAGCGCGGCTCGGTGCTGGAGTCCGTGTACCTGGTGAGCTCGTTCGGCTTCCTGCTGAAGTGCACCTGGTGGTCGACGTCAAACAGTAGTGCGTGTCGTAGTGTAGCAGCTGGGCGTTGTGTGTGTGCAGGCATCTGAAGCGCGGCTCGGTGCTGGAGTCGGTGTACCTGGTGAGCTCGTTCGGCTTCCTGCTGAAGTGCACCTGGTGGTCGACGTCAAACAGTAGTGCGTGTCGTAGTGTAGCAGCTGGGCGTTGTGTGTGTGCAGGCATCTGAAGCGCGGCTCCGTGCTGGAGTCGGTGTACCTGGTGAGCTCGTTCGGCTTCCTGCTGGTGCACACCTGGTGGTCGACGTCACACAGTAGTGTGTGGCGTAGTGTAGCAGCTGGGCGTTGTGTGTGTGCAGGCATCTGAAGCGCGGCTCGGTGCTGGAGTCGGTGTACCTGGTGAGCTCGTTCGGCTTCCTGCTGATGCACACCTGGTGGTCGACGTCACACAGTAGTGCGTGTCGTAGTGTAGCAGCTGGGCGTTGTGTGTGTGCAGGCATCTGAAGCGCGGCTCGGTGCTGGAGTCGGTGTACCTGGTGAGCTCGTTCGGCTTCCTGCTGGTGCACACCTGGTGGTCGACGTCACACAGTAGTGTGTGGCGTAGTGTAGCAGCTGGGCGTTGTGTGTGTGCAGGCATCTGAAGCGCGGCTCGGTGCTGGAGTCGGTGTACCTGGTGAGCTCGTTCGGCTTCCTGCTGGTGCACACCTGGTGGTCGACGTCACACAGTAGTGTGTGTCGTAGTGTAGCAGCTGGGCGTTGTGTGTGTGCAGGCATCTGAAGCGCGGCTCGGTGCTGGAGTCGGTGTACCTGGTGAGCTCGTTCGTCTTCCTGCTGGTGCACACCTGGTGGTCGACGTCACACAGTAGTGTGTGGCGTAGTGTAGCAGCTGGGCGTTGTGTGTGTGCAGGCATCTGAAGCGCGGCTCGGTGCTGGAGTCGGTGTACCTGGTGAGCTCGTTCGGCTTCCTGCTGAAGTGCACCTGGTGGTCGATGTCAAACAGTAGTGCGTGTCGTAGTGTAGCAGCTGGGCGTTGTGTGTGTGCAGGCATCTGAAGCGCGGCTCCGTGCTGGAGTCGGTGTACCTGGTGAGCTCGTTCGGCTTCCTGCTGGTGCACACCTGGTGGTCGACGTCACACAGTAGTGTGTGTCGTAGTGTAGCAGCTGGGCGTTGTGTGTGTGCAGGCATCTGAAGCGCGGCTCGGTGCTGGAGTCGGTGTACCTGGTGAGCTCGTTCGGCTTCCTGCTGATGCGCACCTGGTGGTCGACGTCAAACAGTAGTGCGTGTCGTAGTGTAGCAGCTGGGCGTTGTGTGTGTGCAGGCATCTGAAGCGCGGCTCGGTGCTGGAGTCGATGTACCTGGTGAGCTCGTTCGGCTTCCTGCTGGTGCACACCTGGTGGTCGACGTCACACAGTAGTGTGTGGCGTAGTGTAGCAGCTGGGCGTTGTGTGTGTGCAGGCATCTGAAGTGCGGCTCGGTGCTGGAGTCGGTGTACCTGGTGAGCTCGTTCGGCTTCCTGCTGATGCGCACCTGGTGGTCGACGTCACACAGTAGTGCGTGTCGTAGTGTAGCAGCTGGGCGTTGTGTGTGTGCAGGTATCTGAAGCGTGGCTCCGTGCTGGAGTCGGTGTACCTGGTGAGCTCGTTCGGCTTCCTGCTGGTGCACACCTGGTGGTCGACGTCACACAGTAGTGTGTGGCGTAGTGTAGCAGCTGGGCGTTGTGTGTGTGCAGGCATCTGAAGCGCGGCTCGGTGCTGGAGTCGGTGTACCTGGTGAGCTCGTTCGGCTTCCTGCTGATGCGCACCTGGTGGTCGACGTCAAACAGTAGTGCGTGTCGTAGTGTAGCAGCTGGGCGTTGTGTGTGTGCAGGCATCTGAAGCGCGGCTCGGTGCTGGAGTCGGTGTACCTGGTGAGCTCGTTCGGCTTCCTGCTGGTGCACACCTGGTGGTCGACGTCACACAGTAGTGTGTGGCGTAGTGTAGCAGCTGGGCGTTGTGTGTGTGCAGGCATCTGAAGCGCGGCTCGGTGCTGGAGTCGGTGTACCTGGTGAGCTCGTTCGGCTTCCTGCTGAAGTGCACCTGGTGGTCGATGTCAAACAGTAGTGCGTGTCGTAGTGTAGCAGCTGGGCGTTGTGTGTGTGCAGGCATCTGAAGCGCGGCTCCGTGCTGGAGTCGGTGTACCTGGTGAGCTCGTTTGGCTTCCTGCTGAAGTGCACCTGGTGGTCGACGTCAAACAGTAGTGCGTGTCGTAGTGTAGCAGCTGGGCGTTGTGTGTGTGCAGGCATCTGAAGCGCAGCTCGGTGCTGGAGTCGGTGTACCTGGTGAGCTCGTTTGGCTTCCTGCTGAAGTGCACCTGGTGGTCGACGTCAAACAGTAGTGCGTGTCGTAGTGTAGCAGCTGGGCGTTGTGTGTGTGCAGGCATCTGAAGCGTGGCTCGGTGCTGGAGTCGGTGTACCTGGTGAGCTCGTTCGGCTTCCTGCTGAAGTGCACCTGGTGGTCGACGTCAAACAGTAGTGCGTGTCGTAGTGTAGCAGCTGGGCGTTGTGTGTGTGCAGGCATCTGAAGCGCGGCTCCGTGCTGGAGTCGGTGTACCTGGTGAGCTCGTTCGGCTTCCTGCTGGTGCACACCTGG
Organism: Schistocerca nitens; assembly: GCF_023898315.1. Classification (NCBI taxonomy): domain Eukaryota; kingdom Metazoa; phylum Arthropoda; class Insecta; order Orthoptera; family Acrididae; genus Schistocerca; species Schistocerca nitens. The sequence continues at coordinate 673,755,278 of NC_064615.1, forward strand.
TGGTCGACGTCACACAGTAGTGTGTGGCGTAGTGTAGCAGCTGGGCGTTGTGTGTGTGCAGGCATCTGAAGCGCGGCTCGGTGCTGGAGTCGGTGTACCTGGTGAGCTCGTTCGGCTTCCTGCTGATGCGCACCTGGTGGTCGACGTCAAACAGTAGTGCGTGTCGTAGTGTAGCAGCTGGGCGTTGTGTGTGTGCAGGCATCTGAAGTGCGGCTCGGTGCTGGAGTCGGTGTACCTGGTGAGCTCGTTCGGCTTCCTGCTGGTGCACACCTGGTGGTCGTCGTCACACGGTAGTGTGTGGCGTAGTGTAGCAGCTGGGCGTTGTGTGTGTGCAGGCATCTGAAGCGCGGCTCGGTGCTGGAGTCGGTGTACCTGGTGAGCTCGTTCGGCTTCCTGCTGATGCGCACCTGGTGGTCAACGTCAAACAGTAGTGCGTGTCGTAGTGTAGCAGCTGGGCGTTGTGTGTGTGCAGGCATCTGAAGCGCGGCTCGGTGCTGGAGTCGGTGTACCTGGTGAGCTCGTTCGGCTTCCTGCTGGTGCACACCTGGTGGTCGACGTCACACAGTAGTGTGTGTCGTAGTGTAGCAGCTGGGTGTTGTGTGTGTGCAGGCATCTGAAGCGCGGCTCGGTGCTGGAGTCGGTGTACCTGGTGAGCTCGTTCGGCTTCCTGCTGATGCACACCTGGTGGTCGACGTCACACAGTAGTGTGTGGCGTAGTGTAGCAGCTGGGCGTTGTGTGTGTGCAGGCATCTGAAGCGCGGCTCGGTGCTGGAGTCGGTGTACCTGGTGAGCTCGTTCGGCTTCCTGCTGGTGCACACCTGTTGGTCGACGTCACACAGTAGTGTGTGGCGTAGTGTAGCAGCTGGGCGTTGTGTGTGTGCAGGTATCTGAAGTGCGGCTCGGTGCTGGAGTCGGTGTACCTGGTGAGCTCGTTCGGCTTCCTGCTGATGCGCACCTGGTGGTCGACGTCAAACAGTAGTGCGTGTCGTAGTGTAGCAGCTGGGCGTTGTGTGTGTGCAGGCATCTGAAGCGCGGCTCCGTGCTGGAGTCGGTGTACCTGGTGAGCTCGTTCGGCTTCCTGCTGGTGCACACCTGGTGGTCGACGTCACACAGTAGTGTGTGGCGTAGTGTAGCAGCTGGGCGTTGTGTGTGTGCAGGCATCTGAAGCGCGGCTCGGTGCTGGAGTCGGTGTACCTGGTGAGCTCGTTCGGCTTCCTGCTGATGCGCACCTGGTGGTCGGCGTCACACAGTAGTGCGTGTCGTAGTGTAGCAGCTGGGCGTTGTGTGTGTGCAGGCATCTGAAGCGCGGCTCGGTGCTGGAGTCGGTGTACCTGATGAGCTCGTTCGGCTTCCTGCTGGTGCACACCTGGTGGTCGACGTCACACAGTAGTGTGTGTCGTAGTGTAGCAGCTGGGCGTTGTGTGTGTGCAGGCATCTGAAGCGCGGCTCGGTGCTGGAGTCGGTGTACCTGGTGAGCTCGTTCGGCTTCCTGCTGAAGTGCACCTGGTGGTCGACGTCAAACAGTAGTGCGTGTCGTAGTGTAGCAGCTGGGCGTTGTGTGTGTGCAGGCATCTGAAGCGCGGCTCGGTGCTGGAGTCGGTGTACCTGGTGAGCTCGTTCGGCTTCCTGCTGGTGCGCGCCTGCTGGGTGACGCTGTCGGCTGCCGCGGTGTACGACGAGGGCCGCGTCGCGCTGCCCCACCTCTTCGCCTGCCCGGCGCTCTGCCCCGAGGTTCGCTCACTTCTGCTCACCTGTCTGTCATCAGCGACAACATCGCGTTACTGGGGAGCGAAGAATGAAGTGCACGACAGGCCAACTGAACATACCTTTTCGTCTGGCGCAATGATCTGCTGCGGTTGGACCTCCCGATATTCGGATTGCTCTCCATAGATTCAGATGCTGTAACGAAAGCTGTCACGTAATTGAATACCGATATGGACAGGGTTCCTCTGGTAATTGAATCTTCGGAGGAGAAAGTTGGTGATTGGAATTTCGTGAGAAGATTCCGTCGTAACGAGAAACGCCTTTCTTTTAATGATGTCCAGCCCAAATCCTGTATCATTTCTGTGACACCCTCTCCCATGTTTCGCGATAATACAAAACTAGCCGCCTTTCTTTGAACTTTTTCGATGTACTCCGTCCTGTCCTAGGTACCTAAGAAATCGTTTTACACAACAGTTCAATTTTTTTATTTATCTGGTAAGGATCCCACACCGCGCAGCAGTATTCTAAAAGAGGACGGCCAAGCGTAGTGTAGGCAGTCACCTTAGTAGGTCTGTTACATTTTCTAAGTGCCCCGCCAATAAAAGGCAGTCTTTGGTTAGCGTTCTCCACATTTTCTTTGTGTTCCTTCCAATTGAAGTTGTTCGTAATTGTAATACCTAGGTATTTAGTTGAATTTACGGCTTTTAGATTAGACTGATTTCTCGTGTAACCGAAGTTTAACGAGTTCCTTTTAGCACTCATGTGGATGACCTCACTCTTTTCGTTATTCAGGGTCAAATGGATAAAAAGAAAGATCTGAATGGAACCACTGTAGAGCATTTGAAGATAAATTTTAACTTGTGAGTTTAGCAAGTAGAATATCAAAGTCGATAATATACTTCGCAAATTGACAGTTTGCCAAAATAGCATTTATTCATGGGGCAAAGTTATGCACCTGAATATCATTGTCCTTACCATCATGTCGATTTTTCCGTTGACTTTTCTATTGCCAATATAGCTGAATTCCTCTTTGTCATCGCCAGTGAATATAATGGCGTTAACATCAGTCCGCCGTGTCTGTTCGCGAAGATATTTTTCACGATCGCTTTCCATGTTTGTACTGGATGGTGACTTTACCTCATTACTTGACGAAGTTGCAATCTGCTACGACCGCATATGAGGTTCCCATTGTGGAATAGGCCTTTTGTTTACATTTTATAGAGTACAAATGGCGTATGGCTCTTGTTAATAATGGAAAGAGCCTTCCTAAGCAATATGTCGCACGTAACACCCTTGTCAAGAACTTATACAAGAAAATATGATATTTCAATGTTATATAAGTAGCTATACCATAAACCTTTAAAAAGGATATTCATGTAACGTATAAGAAGTCATGTAAAATGGATTTAACAATGGAAATAAAATATATCTAGTACGTTGTGTCGTAAAATAAATAATTAAATTTTTCTCTAGTGATTTCCTGTTAATTTCATAATGTTAAACGTTCCTTTTCAGGCCCAACGACTGCAGTTCCAGATTTCATCTGACAACATTGTTCTCACAGGCATGAGATTCTTCTCCATCACAAGAAATTTCATGCTTGGGGTAAGTAACTATTGTAGTGATGCACAGCACTCATTTTCCAGTTTTCTACGATAACTGTAAAACCGTGCAACAGACGGTTGTCGTTACGGATATTTTGGTGTGTAATGCAGAGCGAATTACTACTGCTCCAAATTTGTTTTCAGATGCTTAGGACGCCGTTATCAGCCTTCTTAAAGCACGTTTATGTTACTGTGAATACACCCTTAGTTATAAATGTCCTGTGCTTTTTGTGTCATCGCGGTCACTAAGCTATCACTGCCCCGTCAGGCCATGCATATTTAGGTTTGTCATTATTTCCATAAAGCACTTAAGCGAAGAGGTCACCATCGATTTCCTACCCCATCCTTGAACAGTTCAAGATGAGTTCCTTTATTATTCATATCGACGTCCTCAGGACGTTAACACTAGTCTTAAGCTATCGTGTGGCCGAATCGTAATAATAAACGGTATTTTACACTAACAACGAGGAAACGGACAACTGTAGACGCCACGGCTGATAAACCAAGTCAAACGGGTAACCCAGAGAGAGAAAACCAGACGCAGAGATAAGAAACAGTAGTGCGTTACAACCAGACGGCACCGATGCGAATACACGACTGCCTAACGTGTCGTGTAGCCGTCTTACCCCAAATCACGTGATCTGGAGTCGTAGGCCCGCCTGCACTGCCGCCACAAGTGCTGAAAGGCCGGAGCGGCGGCCTGTGGCCACATTAGCGCTCGGAGGCTATCGCTGCTCCGTATACACAGCCGAGAATCAGCTACACGCTTTCCGACGGCCGTTCCAAGTCGCCAGGTCGAGATGCCAGAGTAACCATGACGACTGCCACTTTCAGAGCGACCAACGAAACGGTTCGACACATTTAGCGCTTATATAATTCAATAATTTCTTTTGAAAATAGGAGTGCTGTCATGATAATATGTTACAAGCAGTGTAGCCACACGACGAGTAATACTCGTCATTGCCAATAAAATAAAATGGAGCTGTTGTCTAACACGCTATTTTAGTACCTAGGACATCCATAGTAAAATTCAAAATGTAGCTACAAGTGCTGAAGAGGAACATTAATCTGGAGCGTTATTCTAGAGTGATAAATGTTGCGTACCTTTTATGTCACTGTTGCATAGTCACAAACCTTCGGTGACGTCCTTTTCTGGCATTTTCTCATTTTTAAGAGCCACCATTATTGTTTTTGCTTGTTGGCGCTCGTTAATAGAACGACCCCAAATGCACTTATGATTGATAGAATTCCAGTTGTTGTTGTTGTCGTCTTCAGTCCTGAGACTGGTTTGATGCATCTCTCCATGCTCCATACAGTATAGCTGCATGCCCTCGGGAAAAATTACGGCTGTAGTTTCCCCTTGCTTTCAGCCGTTCTAAGTACCAGCACAGCTAGGCCGTTTTGGTTAGTGTTTCAAGGCCAGATCAGTCAATCATCCAGACTGTTGCCCTTGCAACTACTGAAAAGACTGCTGCCCCCTTCAGGAACCACACGTTTGTCTGGCCTCTCAACAGATACCCCTCCGTTGTGGTTGCACCTACGGTACGACTATCTGTATCACTGAGGCACACAAGCCTCCCCACCAACGGCAAGGTCCATGGTTCATGGGGGGGGGGGGGGAGAATTCCAGTACCCGACTGGTAAATGTTTCCCAAGATTACGGATGACAGCTGCTCGTGGTTAATAGGACAGTTTGTTTTTTATATCCTCAAAACAAAAATTTAAACTGATAACTGTATCTACTTTATTAATCAGGAGCACTGGATCATGTAAAGAAGAACTGGCCAAAGATATAACACTGCCTGCCAAATGTATTTAAAACCAGCTAGCGACAACTTGGAATAGAATCTTCGCAAATAGGTGGCGACAATCTCGAATGTATCTGACTCGACTTTCGGTAGCAGAAGAAATTTTGACTACCAGTACCCGATCAGCCAATGGGAGGGGTTACGCTGGCGTAAAAAGCCAGATCACCACAATTTGTGCAGGTGATTTACATTACATTCCAAACCTCTGGTACCAAGTTTCACGCTCTCCGTTTTCTCGTTGTCTTACAACAGAACACTGTAGACGCATGCATTCCATTCACCTACGATTTACAGATACTCTGAATATAAAAATATCATACACCGGAAAGGGGCCATTGCGGGTGCAATTAAGAAAACGTTTATTGATTAGGCGGCTCAATTGACCCCTCGGAAACTCCCAGCCAACAATAACATATAAATCGTTCCAATTTCCTAGTTAGTTGAACATCTTTTGCTGGTTGTCTGATCGTGTGTCCGGCATAACAGCATGGGCAGTGCCGATCCTACCTGATGGCTCGAATGCGGTGGCAAGGAGGGCAGGAGACTAGAAGTTGGTGGGAGGGGTGGGGGAGGGGAGGTGCAGTTAGTCGTGACGTTTGTCCGATAGTTAAACGGCCCCTATACTGTGAATAATATTATGCAATACATTATTGACCGTCTCTAGATAGGATCGAAGGGTGTGCAGTATGTTGACGGATCTACTGGAATTAGATTTTTATCGAAAAAACTGCTTCGATTGTATGGTTTCTGGTTCATATTGTATCTTTTTCAGCTTAGGATCGTATGCTAAACCGTTTATTTTGTGCGATTTATTGTATTGTGAAATGCAAGTGACTTTGAAATCAGCGGGACGCACGGTCATTTGAGAATTATTTTAAGTATATAGGAGTTTGTCAGCCGTACAGTGTGTAAAATGAAACGAGTGTAGTAATAGCCAAACGATGATTAGTTGTTTTGAAAATATAGAGAAGCGTACCCGGAAGAAGGTAAGCTTGAATCAGTAAAGAAATTAAATTCACTGTGGACAACTTATAGGAAAGAACTGAAAAGAAGTAGGAGCGCAACGAAAAGCGCAACTGGTGTTTACGAGCTACTGAGTCAACACCTTGGTACTTTGATGCCATGAACGTTTTGCAAGTGCAACACATTTTTAGAGAAATTTGAATAAAAATTGGTTTACTCGTTTTTTTAATTGGATCTAAATAAATAAATATTACGCGAATGTAACCGCAAGTATAGGTGTAAGAATTTACAGAGGTACATCAAATTAGGAAGCTTCCATCCTCAGAATGTTTCGATAGTCATTTGGCTCGCTTTTCTTCAAGTCACTCAGTAAATTCTCATGCGCCCCTCTTCCTCTCTTCTCATACCAGTCCTTCATCCATCTACGCTTCCTCTTTCCCTTACATGAGCGCAAAATCTGTCCAAGAGCCAAATAACAGCTAGCGTCTGTACCCGCCATGTTTCTACGTCCGAGATTTGACACTTATATTGCGCAATATCGATTCACTGTGTGGAGCCAAGCGTCAGTATATTATACAATATTACTGCCCAATATACTGACGCTTGGCTCCACACAGCAAATTGATACCACACAATATTACTGCCCCCCCCCCCCCCCTATGAACCATGGACCATGCCGTTCATGGAGAGGTTCGCGTGCCTCAGCAATACAGATAGCCGTACCGTAGGTGCAAGAGCAACGGAGGAGTATCTGTAAAGTGGCCAGGCAAACGTGTGGTTCCTGAAGAGGGGCAGGAGTCTTTTCAGTAGTTACAGAGGCAACAGTCCAGATGATTGACTGTAACATCAACCAAAACGGCCTTTCTGTGCTCGTACTGTGAGCGGCTGAAAGCAAGGGGAAATTACAGTAGTAATTTTTCCCGACGGCATGCATCTTTACTGTATGGTTAAATGATGATATAGTCCTCTTGGGTAAAATGTTCTGGAGGTAAATAGTCCTCCATTCGGATCTCCGGGCGGGGACTACTCAGGAGGATGTTGCTATCAGGAGAAACAAAACTGGCGTTCTACGGATCGGAGAGTGGAATGTCAGGTCACTTAATCAGGTAGGTATGTTAGAAAATTTAAGAAGGGAAATGGATACGTTAAAGTTAGATGTAGTCGGAATTAGTGAAGTTCGAAGGTAGAAGGAACAAGACTTCTGGTCAGGTGAATACAGAGTTAAAATAGAAAACAAAATAAGGGTAATGCAGAAGTAGGTTTAATAATGAATAAAAAATAGGAGCGCGGGTAGGCTACTACGAACAGCATAGTGAACGCATTATTGTAGCCAAGATAGACACGAAGTCCAAGCCTACCACAGTAGTACAGGTTTATATTCCAACTAGCTCCGCAGATGATGAAAAGGTTCAGGGAATGTATGTTGCGATAAAAGAAATTATTCAGGTAGTAAAGGGAAACGAAAATTTAATAGTCATGGGGGACTGGAAATTCGATGGTAGGAAACGAAGAGAAGGAAAAGTAGTAGGTGAATATGAACTGACGGAAAGGAATGAAAACGGAAGCCGTCTGTTAGAATTTTGTACAGAGGATAACCTAATCATATCTAACAACTGGTTTAAGAATCATGAAAGAAGAATGTATAAGTGTAAGAGACCTGGAGACATTGGAAGGTTTCAGATAGATTATACACTCCTGGAAATTGAAATAAGAACACCGTGAATTCATTGTCCCAGGAAGGGGAAACTTTATTGACACATTCCTGGGGTCAGATACATCACATGGTCACACTGACAGAACCACAGGCACATAGACACAGGCAACAGAGCATGCACAATGTCGGCACTAGTACAGTGTATATACACCTTTCGCAGCAATGCAGGCTGCTATTCTCCCATGGAGACGATCTTAGAGATGCTGGATGTAGTCCTGTGGAACGGCTTGCCATGCCATTTCCACCTGGCGCCTCAGATGGACCAGCGTTCGTGCTGGACGTGCAGACCGCGTGAGACGACGCTTCATCCAGTCCCAAACATGCTCAATGGGGGACAGATCCGGAGATCTTGCTGGCCAGGGTAGTTGACTTACACCTTCTAGAGCACGTTGGGTGGCACGGGATACATGCGGACGTGCATTGTCCTGTTGGAACAGCAAGTTCCCTTGCCGGTCTAGGAATGGTAGAACGATGGGTTCGATGACGGTTTGGATGTACCGTGCACTATTCAGTGTCCCCTCGATGATCACCAGTGGTGTACGGCCAGTGTAGGAGATCGCTCCCCACACCATGATGCCGGGTGTTGGCCCTGTGTGCCTCGGTCGTATGCAGTCCTGATTGTGGCGCTCACCTGCACGGCGCCAAACACGCATACGACCATCATTGGCACCAAGGCAGAAGCGACTCTCATCGCTGAAGACGACACGTCTCCATTCGTCCCTCCATTCACGCCTGTCGCGACACCACTGGAGGCGGGCTGCACGATGTTGGGGCGTGAGCGGAAGACGGCCTAACGGTGTGCGGGACCGTAGCCCAGCTTCATGGAGACGGTTGCGAATGGTCCTCGCCGATACCCCAGGAGCAACAGTGTCCCTAATTTGCTGGGAAGTGGCGGTGCGGTCCCCTACGGCACTGCGTAGGATCCTACGGTCTTGGCGTGCATCCGTGCGTCGCTGCGGTCCGGTCCCAGGTCGACGGGCACGTGCACCTTACGCCGACCACTGGCGACAACATCGATGTACAGTGGAGACCTCACGCCCCATGTGTTGAGCAATTCGGCGGTACGTCCACCCGGCCTCCCGCATGCCCACTATACGCCCTCGCTCAAAGTCCGTCAACTGCACATACGGTTCACGTCCACGCTGTCGCGGCATGCTACCAGTGTTAAAGACTGCGATGGAGCTCCGTATGCCACGGCAAACTGGCTGACACTGACGGCGGCGGTGCACAAATGCTGCGCAGCTAGCGCCATTCGACGGCCAACACCGCGGTTCCTGGTGTGTCCGCTGTGCCGTGCGTGTGATCATTGCTTGTACAGCCCTCTCGCAGTGTCCGGAGCAAGTATGGTGGGTCTGACACACCGGTGTCAATGTGTTCTTTTTTCCATTTCCAGGAGTGTATAACGGTAAAACAGAGATTTAGGAACCAGGTTTTAGATTGTAAGACATTTCCAGGGACAGATGTGGGCTCTGGTTATGACATTGGTTATGAACTGTAGATTAGAACTGAAGAAACTGCAAAAATGTAGTAATTTAAGTAGATGTGACCAGGATAAACTGAAAGAACCAGAGGTTGTAGAGAGTTTCAGAGAGAGCATTAGGAAACAACTGACAAGAACAGGGGAACGAAATACAGAAGAAGAAGAATGTGTAGCTTTGAGAGACGAAATGGTGAAGGCGGCAGAGGATCAAGTAGGTAAAAAGACGAGGGCTTGTAGAAATCCTTGGGTAACAGAAGAAATATTGAATTTAATTGATGAAAGGAGAAAATATAAAAAGCAGTAGATGAAGTAGGCGGAAAGGAATGCAAACGACTCAACAATGAGATCGCCAGGAAGTGTAAAATGGCTAAGCATGGATGGCTAGAGGACAAATGCAAGGATGTAGAGGCATATATCACTAGGGGTAAGATAGATTCTGCAATTTGCACATTGACAGACGACGTGGAATCAGCAATTCGGTATCGGATTAACGCCTGGCGGCGGTGGAGACGTGGCGTCACAGGCTATGGATTGACGAAATTATGTGATTATGTGAATGCGCGGTGTGTTTTCTTTCGAATGTGTCTGAAACAAGAGACACCACGCCTCCATTTAATTGTTTCACCTCGATGGGCAATTAATCCAGAACGTTCAGTGCCGGATGGACATGGGAGGTGAACTTGGCTCATGTGTCTCCTCTCCGCCCACTGTGTGACTAGGAAAAAGTGGTGTTGGCTAGACTCGCCTATGCGCGTAGAACCAAGCCCTGTGATAAGTTAATTCAGCTAATAGGCCACTTATTAGAGAGGAGAAGGCTATGTTCCAACACCAGATCTCAGGCTCTCTCTTATCTCCCCTCCACCATCAACAACTAAAGCGTAGCTCTACTCCCACTAAAAATCGTCAATGTACGCGAGACAAGGAAAGCTTCCCAACTGTGCCTAACTGTGTTTCCCACGGCACGTCACATTTCAGATGCAGCTCTGCCGATATTAAAATTTCTTGATAATGTTTAATGCTTTTTGCTTTTTTCATAGGTGGCTGGAGCGATTGTGACATACGAAGTGGTACTTCTGCAGTTCAGCGTTCAGCGTTCAGTCCTCAATGCTACAATGTCATCTCGGTGAAGTGACATTTTTTCTGTACTAGACAATGTGATTGTTGCCTTAGTGCAGGACATTCAGATGTATTTTATTTGTAACGAAACTTAGAAAATTTGGAGAAATATAAACGTTTATTATATTTATGTAACATTAGACTGCTTAGCAAAAATAAAAATGAATTGTTTCAGCATATTGTAGCTATACAAAGTACAATTACACCACTTGATGTCGAGTGCTATACGAACAACCCTCAGACAAACTTCGTTAGGTCCTGGTCGAGTCGTCCCTCGGGCATGGGTGTGTATGATTGTCCTTAGGATAATTTAGGTTAAGTAGTGTGTAAGCTTAGGGACTGATAACCTTAGCAGTTAAGTCCCATAAGATTTCACACACATTTTTGAAACTTCGTTAAGCTCCAGGTACATGATGATGACTGGTATTTTCCTTAAAGGTGATAGGTGATTGATACGATACTCATTGAAAACTCATGTTATAAATTCTGCTACTTGTCTGGAATTCTGGTGCTTAATAAATAACATCTTAAATGTGTTAATGTTTTTACTGATGCTGTTTTTTTACCTTTATTGCATTCTAAGAACTGTTTATACACTTGTACACTATCAGAACTCGCAGAGATGAAATTAAATAATTGTGAATAATACAATACGGTACTGATTCTGCGTATTAGATGACGTCAAGAAAGACCAGGGACAGCCCGCCGCTGTGGCCGAGAGGTTCTAGGCCCTTCAGTCCGGAACCACGCTGCTGTTAAGGTCGCAGGTTCGAAAGCTGCCTCGGGTATGGATGTGTGTGATGTCCTTAGGTTAGTTAGGTTTAAGTAGTTCTAAGTCTAGGGGACTGATGACCTCAGATGTTAAGTCCCATAGTGCTTAGAGTCATTTGATTTTTTTTTTTTTTTACTAGAGGCACCCCTGGAGCTCTGCAAAATCACACACACAGTCCAGCTGATAGGTATGTACAGATTTTTCAAGTAGACAAAGGTCATTGGAGAATCCAGCAGCAAGCTCGTCAGTTTAATAATGCAAGTCGAAACAGCGGGCGAAGTGATGTGGCAATGCCTTTGACATTATGCCACAGGCGCTGCTAGAGGCGTGATATTGGAAGATGTCCCGTACTCTTTGCAGTGGACCTGTGTACAGTGTTGCTTCCTGCGGCTCCGCTGTGCTATGAAGAATGAAACATTTGGGTTTTAAATCCCTCTCTCTTGAAACAGGAATAAAGAGTTAGAAGGGTCTCTGCTTGAGCCTTCTCTGAGATGGTCGAATGTAACTGACCAAAGCAATGTCCCATCAGTTAAATCTTAGAACTCTCGAAGACAATGACACTGCTTGGCGCATCGTTAGGACCGACTAGTTTGATCTGCAATTGGGTGCGTCCTGATCGGCCCTGGCAGACCTCGGTGGATTGCTGGTGGCCACCTGTCATCGAATTTGCGATAAATACGCCCACCACTCTATCCACACGCTGTGCGGACGCCACCGGAGATTTACTCAGTCGAACACATAATATACGGAGCTGTTGTTCAGATAAAACACTTACTTGCACTGTGTCCTACATCTACATCTACATAATTTCTCTGCTATTCACAATAAAGTGCTGGCAGAGGGTTCAATGAACCACCTTCAAACTGTCTTTCTACCGTTCCACTCTCGAACGACGTGTGGGAAAAACTAGTACTTAAATTTTTCTGTGCGAGCCCTGATTTCTCTTATTTTATCGTGGTGATCATTTCTCCCTATGAAGGTGGGTGCCAACAATGTTTTCACAATCGGGGGAGAAACTTTCATGAGAAGATCCCGTCGCAATGAAAAAGGCCTTTGTTTTAATGATTGCCATTCCAATTCACGTATCATGTCTGTGGCACTATCATCCCTGTATCGCGATAGTACAAAACGAGCTGCCCTTCTTTGGACTTTTTCGATGTCATCCGCCAGTCCCACCTGATGCAGATCCCACACCACACAGCATAGGGCGGACAAGCTTGATGTAAGCAGTCTCTTTAGTAGACCTGTTGCACGTTCTAAATGTTCTGCCAATGAATTCCAGTCTTTGGTTATCATTATCTATGTGATCGTTCCAATTTAGGTTATTCGTAATTGTAATCCCTATGTAATTAGTTGAATTTACAGCCTTAAGATAATCGAAATTTAGCTGATTTCTTTTAGTACTCATGTGAATAACTTCACGCTTTTCTTTATTCAGGGTCAATTGCCACTTCTCGCACCATACAGATATTTTATCCAAGCTGAGCTGGCGTTGGACAGTTCTCAAAAAAAAAAAAAAAAAAAAAAAAAAAAAAAAAAAAAAAAAAAAAGGTTCAAATGGCTCTGAGCACTATGGGACTCAACTGCTGAGGTCATTAGTCCCCTAGAACTTAGAACTAGTTAAACCTAACTAACCTAAGGACATCACAAACATCCATGCCCGAGGCAGGATTCGAACCTGCGACCGTAGCGGTCTTGCGGTTCCAGACTGCAGCGCCTTTAACCGCACGGCCACTTCGGCCGGCGGACAGTTCTCGTTACACCCCATAGTATTAGCACTCGTTGAGAGTAATGTAAAGCCTTACATAGACATATAGATTCTGGTGCAGTCAGAACGAAATAATAAAGAGATACCATTTTTTGGAGACAGCCAACTTTATTGGCCCATAACTTCCGCACTGTATGTGAAATGAATTTTTCTATCCGAAGTGATAAGAACACTGATATTCTAGATATTTCTAATCATACATGTAGTGTCCGTAACCTAGAATACTTGTTGTTTGTTAGATAGGTATTGAAATTTGGTGCGCAGCAATGGCGCGCAGGTCCCCTCGTAAACTACTGTCTAAGACAAAAAGATAGATAAAGATAGAGAGAGGCGCACCACGAAGGAATTATCCTATTGGAACGGAAATCGGTTGATGTGATGTACATGTACAGACAATCAAATAATTACAATTCCACTGAAAATGGATAATTTATTCAAGAGAAAGAGCTACACAAATTGAGCAAGTCAATGACAAGTTGTTCCACCTCTGGCACTGATTGATAGAGTTGTTGGATGCCCTCCTGAGGGATATCGTAACAAATTCTGTTCGACTGGCGAGTTAAATCGTCAAAAGCCTGAGCTTTTTGGAGGGCCCTGCCAATAATGCTCCAAATGTTCCCAGTTGGGGAGAGATCCGGCGATGTTACTGGCCAAGGCAGGATTTGGTAAGTATGAAGACAAGCGGTAGACACTCTCGCTGTGTGCGGGCGGGCATTATCTTGCTGAAATGTAAGATCAGGATGGCTTGCCATAAAGGTCAACAAAACGGAGCGTAGAATATCATTGACATACCGCTGTTCTGTAAGGATACTGCTGATGACAACCAAGGGCGTCCTGCTGTGAAATGAAATGGCACACCAGACCGTCACTCCTGGTGTTTGGGCCGCACGAAGGGCGAAACTCAGGTTGGTATCCCACTGCTGTCCGGGGCACCTCCAGACACGTCTTCACTTGTCACTGGGGCGCAGTTCGAAACGGGATGTACCACTGAAGGCTCTGAAGGCAGTAACCCTTTGGTCACCGGAGCTTTCCTCAGTTGTGAAGTTTGAGCGTTATCGACAGGGACCTAAAACCAACTCTGGATTTTGACGCTCTAACGCTCAATTGGACTGAATTTGGCACGATATCCCCCAGGAGGACAACCATCAACTTTGTCAATCAATTCCAAGCCAAATAACAGCTTGCATGAGGGCCAGAGGTGAACCAATGAGTTGCTGACGTCCTTAGTTTGTGAAGCTCTTTTTCTTGAATAGATTACACACGTTTTCTGAAACTGTAATCATTTGTTTGTACATGTACATCGCCTTACCGATTTACGTCCCATTCAGATAATTCCTTCGTGATGAGTTTTTTTTGTATTAATGTGTAGTTCGTGGTAATGGCTTTTTCCCATCAGGTCAGCCTCTACTTATCACATTGCTCCATGCTACGGGAATATATGATGCCTTTGCTCTCCTGTAAGTTGGAACGGACACCTGAAACCCCACAAATGCAGCCTTGTTCAAATATTGTACTGAGAAGTCTTCAGTATGTACACTACTGACCATTACGTTACAACTCCACAAGATGGCATACAACGAACGTCAAATTCGAGTGAAGTGCACTACATTCTTGCACTTGCAAGTAATTAGTATTTCAGCACATCTGCACCAAGCAGGCAAGAGTTGCTATCTACATGGTGTCCCCAGAGGAATGGTCAGTATTCATAGATATTACAGGAATTATCATTCGAATTCTAGTAAACATGGGTCATAAAATGGAAACCATAAGAGCTATGGGCACTTCTTTATCTTCGATGCTGTGAAACAAATCACTTTTACTGCAAGCTCTTCGCTTTCCATACTTGGGGAGGAGATAATATGGAACAAAACAGGAGAAAATTTTCAAGTAAACATGGGCTCTAAAATGCGTACGTCGAGAGCTAACAGATGTGTTTCACGGTATCAAAGATGAAGAAATTCTCATCGCTCTTAAGGTACGCATTTTAGATCCCATGTATACGCGACTTTCGAATGGTCGTTCCTGTACTATTACTGAATACTGACCATTACTCCTTGGATGCCCTGTTTATCCCGTAGAGGAAAGTTCTTGCCCCATGTAAAGACGCTAAACATCTGCCAACACGTGCCAGAATTAGACAGTTGCAGATCATGGCCTACGGAGGCAGTGATTTTTCGTTTCATCATACTGCAGCTCGCGTTGATTTGGATCACATGACTGTCACGCAAAGATTATATCGATGGGTTCAGGTGGGCAATATTCATCGCCATCCATAATCTCAACGACCCTACGTGATTAGAGCCGTATGGGTCAGACTATTGTACTGTCATGTCAATTACCCTGTCAGTAAATTAGTATGTTTGCAGCAAGAGTAGAGTCCAGACAGTGCGACTACATCTCAAGCAGTACTGCCTGTTAGCACAGTGGCCATTGTTGAAGCTCCGCTTGGTGTGAAAGCAGAGAGACGTGTATCAACGGTGGTGTGCCGAATAACAGCACAGGATACGGAACTGGAGAAGCGTTATCTTTTCAGACGAGCCTCGATTTTCCTTACAAAATCATAATAGACATATCTGTGTGTGGAGGTTCCGAGGAGATCGAACGTTGCCATGTTGCATTTTTTATCGTCATACGAGCCCAGAATCTGATGACGTGGGAAGCTATTGGGTACGCATTTTTATAGCATTCGTTACCTTTGGGAGTGTTAGGACAGACTGCTGTGTCATATTTTTCAGGTGGATTTGATGTTGTGCTTCAACAAGATAGCGCAAGACCACATGTTCCCCGCACTGTCCTGGGCTACTGCGATGCAAAGGTTGTTTGATCGCTGACCTAGGCGGCACTTTCTCCAGATCCCTAATGCAACGAAAACATGTGATCATAGTTTTCGAACAGATTGGCACATCAAGGTCCGTCAGCCCATCTGACATAGAGTTGATGGAGCCTATAATGGCATACCCCTACCAGTCATCAATGCGATTGATGTGCAGCCGGGTTAGAGACGTTGTTGCTGACAGTGTTGCCAACACCTCAAAATCAGCTACAAATTTTATCACGCTTTTTTCTTACTACGGCGTGCACGGAAATTAGTAAATGTTTCAAACGGCTCTGAGCACTATGGGACTTAACATCTGAGGTCATCAGTCCCTAGAACTTAGAACTACTTAAACCTAACTAACCTAAGGACATCACACACATTCATTCCCGAGGCAGGATTCGAACCTGCAACCGTAGCGATCGCGCGGTTCCAGACTGAAGTGCCTAGAACCGTTCGGCCACGCCGGCCGGAAAATTAGTAAAATTTCGCAGCTTACTGGCACGTTTCAGCTTCATCAATTATAAGGGAAAGATTTAGACTATGAACATATTCAGGTGAAAGAGTGAAGAAAAGATCATTCCGAATTCTGGATCAGAAGAGAGAGAACAGATAGGTAGCAGCCGAAGCAACATGGACTAAAAGATGAAACTGAAATTCTGATACACCAAAATTATCCTATTAGTATCTGCATATTAAAGAAACATAAGCGTAAGGAAGTTAGGGAGAAAGAAAGGAAGGAAATGGTAATAACTAAACTGTTAGATGTGAAGGTGGCTTTTGGTTGAAAACTAAATCAAAGAAAAAGAAAACTAATAAAAAAATAATGAAGATAACCACTAACCGAATCTGATATCCACAGTTAAGAATGCAACGGAAAGTAAAGGAGAAATGATAAGGAAATAACTAGTGTGAAGTAAATTTAGGTGAATGGCGAATAGCATCTCCCCCTCCAGAATCAACAACACTAGAGTTAGTGCATTAGTACTTTCAATTTATTTACAGAAACTTGTGCCTCTATTGAGCTTGATTTTGGAGCGACTCTTTCAGAAAACAAGAAATTCAGTTGTATTCTGTAAAGTTTAAATCTTTAATCTTTGCTCCAGTTGTTGGTATTTGGCAACTTGTAACTATGAAATCGTTTCAATTCTGTAACACTGACAAGATACATTCTTTTCTTTTTAAAAAATTTTAAATTTCTTACTCCCCACCAAGTGGTATTATGATCCTAATTTGTTATTTCTTGCGTGGATATGGTCATGTTGGAAATTGTAAGGCATTCAATGTGAATATCTGTGTAGGTGACGGGTAATAACCAGTTACCCCGAAATTAAAGTCCAGTTGTTTGTACCATAGAATAAATGGAAGGAACTGAAAATTCCTTGTTATAGCCACCGCTAACTTTAGTAGAGCTAACTGAATCAAATCGAAATTACATACGTCAAAAGAAAATTCAAGAGATGCCATAAATCTATAACATCACTAACCAGGTATCATGAACAGCTTTGGTGGTGTGGTGTCTGTGAATCAATGTATGCAGATCACCCAAGATCTTTCCAGGTGTGTGAAAATAGACAAATATGAGTAAAGTGCAGCCAGGAAAAGTAGAAACGGACAACAATTAACTATCTGAACTAATTGCCGGGCTGAATAGTTTTGGGATCAACATGTACGGCCTGGTGAAGTACAGCAACAGACAGTGTTTATAGGTGCGTTGTACCGTCCACAGGGTATCTACAGTGTCGTCACTCACTTCACGTCTGCCGCTTGTTCCCTTGTCAGCAACACTGACAGTCTCTCTAAACTTTTCATAGCATCCTTTGACACTCTTCGAATATGACGGATCTCGACCATCAGAACTTCGGAATTGTCGCTGACCTGTAATAGACGACTGTTTCATGAAACCACAAACACATTGCGCTTTCTCCTGCGTACACGCCATTGTGACAGCAACACTCCTAAATTATGCTTCACGTAACAAGAGGGAGAGAAAAGACATCATACACTGTAAGAGTCCAACCTTTTGGAAAAAAAGGTCATATAGACATGTGCAAGTTGTGGTGGGCTAATTTAACCCAGGTTTTGTGTGTGCCACTATGTCTTCCTTTTCTAAATTCTCATGATTTCTGTATTGTTTTGCTTTACATTATGTATTTTTTGAGTTGGGGTAAGATATAATTTCATTGTATTTCTAGACCTCGGCACGATAGGAAAATCAATATCAGTGCTTAATGTTAATAACGCAGAGAGAGAGAGAGAGAGAGAGAGAGAGTTGAAGAGCAGCAGTGAGGTCAACGAAGGACTAAGACTAAATTAAACCTCGCCTGTTTTTATTATGAAGAAATTGTTCATCGGCAAGAGAAGAAGGAAAAGTTTTGAACAACTTGATTTGCTGAAGATCTAAAACGAGAGCAGTAGTACTGGGAGATAAAGCGACATTTTTATTCCAGATATATTTATTCTGTGGACCGTAATAACCAATAATTAAGACATAAAGGCGAATTCACAAGAAGAGAAGATCGCAAGAGAAGGAAGAAGCAGAAGAAAGATGATTTGGAGAAGAGAAGAGGTAGGGGAAGTCTAATCGTAGAAGAGTACACAATACACTTTGAACACACTAGAGCCTCAGAAAGTGCCAGATACACCGGTGGTAAACTGAAATGATTCAGCTATGCCACAAATCATCCCGGACTATACAGAGCCAGATATATGAGTGTAATTTATCTTCGAATAGAGACTGTGAGCTGCGTTATGCTGTCGAGAAAGTTCAGTAAACAATTATCGTTGGTGTAGCAAACTGTACTGCATGATTAGATACAGCCATGATTGGTATTATATCTACAGGAAGAGCATCAAATACTGTTTGGCTTTGAGGAGTATGAATAAACATATTATTTATGAGATTTAGCTTCGCTGTGTTTGCGCAATACCAGCGATCATCGATACAATGAAGAATCAGCACCAAAGATATCGCATCAGTTATCGAAGGTAGCGAGCAGCTGAAAACACGTCTATCCAATCACACTGTCAGATGTTAACTGGAATTTTTCAACACAAAACTACTGAGTACAAACATTTAAAGCGTGTCGCATGGGTTCAGGTCAGCTGTCGATCACCTTTATAATTCTCTCGCAGTAACTCAGCAGTTAAAATTACATATGTGCTATAAATGAGCAGTTCAATGCAAGGACTTCACATAATTTTTCGTCTAATGAAATGTGTTCAAGTAGTGATTTACGTGGAAAGTACTAGTTTTACTATGTTATTACTCCAAAGACATTACAAAACTGAAATGTAAAGAACGTTTTTTTACAAAATTATTAGATGTAGACTTGATCCTTTGGAACACTGCCTACCCACATTCCAAGGGACATTTATCATCACATTAACACCTACTGTAACATATTAGTATACATCCCATGTAGGCTTTCACGGCCGGCGTCTTCATCAGTAAACGCTTCCGGGCTAAGTTGCCGTGGTCGATCTGTAGAACTTCTTCTCCCTGACGTTTCGTTCTCAACTACCGAGAACATCTTCCGAGGTGAGTAGTCGTCGACTCACCTCGGTTGATGTTTTCCGTAGTTGAGAACGAAACGTCAGGGAGAAGAAGTTCTACAGATCGACCACGACAACTTAGCCCGGAAGCGTTTACTGATGATATTAGTATACAATTTATCTACTTGTGTGAGTAGCTTATATGAGTTCATTTTGTGTGTGGTACTTGAGTTCTGTGCCCGAAACATCGGTCAAACGTGTTTACGAATTGTAGAGAAATTACAGATGTTTGTTTCTTTGGAGGCCCCTACAGGATAGGATACATAGCTGGGGCAGCGATATTAACTTTTCATTAAAAGTCTTGAACGTACGGAAACATCAAGAGGAACCAGTTAAAAGAAATTAGAAGCAGTTATGACAGTATAACGTGCGCCATAAAAAAACTTTAAGAGCTAAGCTACCATTTGCAACTTACCGCTTAACTGTACCTAGCATAGTTCCTTAGAAATAAATGTTTGTAATCAGGGAAAGACTTTATAGGCACCATGTGTTTCTCTGCAGCAGTCTGGCCTTATTCAACGTGGGAGAAGCATGTAGTTTAGATTCACATCAATTTGTCTGAACTGCAAAGACAAAAAGGCTCGAAAAGGATGAATGAGCAAACAAATAACGCCACAAAGCTGCTGTGTTACAGAATTGGCTGTTTCGAGGAAGGTAAGTGAATAAGTCCCAAAACTTCTAAAACAATCTTATGCAATTTGAGTATGCTTCCTGATGAAACCGTTCCCTTCGTTTACGGCAGGTTTCAGCGTTTATCGAATCAGTTCGCTGCGCGTTATTGCAATGCAGACAAGGCCGCACCACGGCCCGTTCCCACCAAAACAGAACAGCGGTCTGGAAACCGTACGAAGTAGTGGTAGCGGCAGCAGTAGCAATAGTGTCTCTGTCGAACTGTGAGTAACTTTTGCATCGGTAATGGACATGTCAGAGCATTACAGTTTAGGAATATATTTTGATATATTTATTGATATATATTGATACATACAGATATTTACCGACTTATAGGTCTAATTTTACAAGGGTAGCCAGTTAGTCGGCCGTGGCCTTACAGCGAGACCCAACTGCAACATTTGCTTAAAGTAATTTCGGGAAACGACGGAAAACTTAAGTTAGGACAAATTTATCGGCATTAGCTTTCTGCCTCCTGAATTCAAGGACGACTGTTTAAATTAGATCAAACGCATTCTGTTTACCCTTAGTGTAAAACATTGTTTGGTTTATAGGTTCTTGTTGATAAGTTACTTCACAATGTAAGAAGCTAGCAGTACATTATTCATTCATTTCTCAACACCGATCACAGCACTCTCTACACAGAGACGACACACATTATTTCGTATAATGTAAAAAACTAACTTATTAATTAAACGTAAAACTTTTTTGCCTTCTGTCACAAATTTTATTATTAATGTACGACCTAGGTTTCGGGTTATAAGTCAATTTTCTAGTAAACAAACGATCCCAACGATGGCAAGCAAGCAAAAATAAACACGTCAATTTCTTACCCTACCGATTCTTTAGCTAAGCTATAAAAATTATCTTCATTGACAATTAAAATGATGAGGAACTAGTGCTACATCTTTCAGCAACCATTACACACATGATACACACACTAGAACGTGACATCAGGATCATAACGACGATGTTTGGTTCGCAAGGTGTGAGTTGGAGTTTCAGGATAGAAAATGTAACGAAATCTTTTGGCGTTATTCGGGGTAAATGTTGTATACGGGGATCTGTGTACCAGTGGACTGAATACTTGAAAAATGTTACAACAAGCTGTAACCTCCCCCTCACTTATCGACCTTAATGACAGTAAAAATTAAACCGCGTGTACCTAATGGAAATTTGGGAAAAGCAATCGTCAGCGAAGTTAATCTGTCGGTAAAGAGGGAGGAAAGGGTTACATCTACATGAAAGAAAAAATGCAAATGAAATTGGTGGAAATTAATTTTGAAAAAGGGTAAAGTTAATAAGGAAAGTAAATGTGCAGTCGTTACATTAACAATTAACTGGCGTTAATTAGATATTTGAGATTTGGGGATAATTACGGTCGCCAGTCCTATGGGCAACTACTATAATAACTGAAAAAGAAATGTTATTGCACATATAATTAGCACTAAAAGCGTGGCAACTGAAGGTTGACACGTGTTGTGTGAAAACTGAATGTTTGTCAGAAGTAATAAATTTCGCTACACTCTGACTTAATTTAGCAAAAGAATGAATAAAACCGGAAAATTGAAAGTTAATTTAGTGACTGAAATTAATAGTGAACTTTGTTTCTGAAGCACTACGAAATTCAATAAAATAAGGTTAGTCTTGGGCTACCTCAACAATCGTTTCAAAAGCTAGTTGAATCTACGCAATTTAGAAATAAGAGATTTAACTTTGAACTTGAATTAAATGATTCTGAACAATTAACAATAGTAAAATTTAGTATGTACCAAGCTGAGCTGCAGTCACAGGTAAGCTAGAATATGGTAACAAAACTCGCGCTCTTAATTTGTACTTGTGTAATCTAAATATTGTGGCCAGCTATGAATACCTTAACTGAACTTTGAAATTAAAGCAGTGAAATCGAATGATATTACTTTAATGCTGGCGTTTGAATTTCAACGACACTCGGGTTCATTCCGGAAAAGGAAGGGACCGTGCTTGGTAATGCAATTGGGACAATGAGCAACAAAGGTTCATGCTAAGTTGCTGTAATTTTGTGAGGCAAATGGAACAATTTTAAAAACTGGGGCCTGCCATACAGTTCTAAAACTTTACGTGCTTCCAGTCTTCCTTGTTGGTTGATTGAAGGTTTGAAGTCGTCGATCGAGGATGTGGCGACAATCGCTTATTGTCGGCCGCCGCTGTTGCAGAAGCTGGATGTTGGCACGCCTTCTTCTCGATACGGTCACCAGGCGAAATGGGCTCTTGATGTGTACCAGCTAATGTTTCCCGTCCGCGACACCCTGCAAGAAACTATCATAGCAAGTCGATCGCAATTACCTGCTGTCAAAACCCGAAAGCGCGGCAACTCGCAGGAGCGTCACTCAACACACCTGCTCCACCGCCCTACTCCATCCAGACTCTCCCTCTGCCCGCGCTCCACGTGGCAGAGTTAACACCACCAAAGATCCTAAACACTTTGGTTCTCCACACGACCTATCGATGTATTCGTTCGATAGCATAGTTTTCCCTAGGCAAGACCCAGCGTAAAAATACAAATAATATTTACAAAACAAACCAATTATACATCGACATAAATGCATATATATATATATATGCAAATAGTAAAACAATTACAATATATAAAGACACAGAAATGTCATATCTTCAGGTAACAAAATAAGGAAAAAAATTATAGTACAATAGATGGAAATAGGAGGATATGCATTTCCGGCGTTACTAAGCGAGGAGGGCGAGAAGACAGCAAGATACCCACCCTCATTCACCGATGATGCAAACAAGTCTGTATCCTGAAAAGTGTCTCCTGCGAAAGTGACAAAATGCAAGCACATGCATATTAGCAATGGTTTTGCATATGTAAGCATGTGTAACTAGTTCAATATTATAAACTCGGTAACAAAAAATGGCTCTGAGCACTATGGGACTCAACTGCTGAAGTCATTAGTCCCCTAGAACTTAGAACTAGTTAAACCTAACTAACCTAAGGACATCACACACATCCATGCCCGAGGCAGGATTCGAACCTGCGACCGTAGCGGTCTCGCGCTTCCAGACTGCAGCGCCAGAACCGCGCGGCCACTTCGGCCGGCTAAACTCGGTAATAGATAGGTTCCAAAAAAGCTTAGTGAAGAACACAAGATATAGAAATGGAGAATCCGTCAGCAGCTACTGGAGTCTCATACTAACGAAAATGAAGCTCTTTTGAAACGAATGATCACTGGAGATGGAACATGGATTCATCACTTCCAGCCCCGATCTACGATATTTCCGAATCGGGGCAAAAACTTGATAGTGGCGCCCCCCCACCCTCCCTCTCCCTCCAACGTTTGAGATAGGACGTCAGAAATTAAAAAAAAATCGATTTTTCAAAAATTTGTTCATTTTGTAGCACACACCTTTGTGAAGAGTTTGGTATATAAAACATATATGTTCGAGGAAATGTACGACTTGTTATTTGGTCTTAAATGTGCCAAAGTGCAGTGCCACGCCTCGTTACACAGAATTCTTCTATCGCACGTCATTGATTTGCTCTGTAGAATTGAGACGCATGTATCGTGTAATGGAAGCTATCAGATCTATATTCAGGACAGTGGAAATTAAATTGTCCTGTGGTGCCTCTCCTGCTGCCTTTCGGCCGGTTTGACATCCTACCCCTCTTACCAAAAATTCACAATTAATAGTGGGTGGGATTAATTGTGAGCAGGAGAAGAAGAACTACTCAGAAAATTTGCATTCTTTATTGCCTATTAGCTAGTAACTTTCTCTTTTATGTGACATAAAATTAAGTGTAGGAAAGATAAAACCAGTAAAGACAAGAGACAAGCGAGATAGTTCTCATTTCCTCAATCCTTAGGTCCCATCATTTTTTCTCTCTAATCTTGCTACAGCTTTACACGGCGTCTATTCCTTTCTGCGAACGAATCTGTTACTTCATCAAAACTCGTCAAACGTTTTGCTACATCAAAAATCAAAATGTCGTTGTCTGATACAGAAAAAGCTGTTAATGCCATTAGTACCCAAGACTGTTGTGGTTTCTCGATTTGATTACAACAATTTTGTAACTGGTAGATAAAACGAAATAGCTCTGTCTAATATTGCAGCAGTTGTAACACGCTCCAATTAAGCGAGACTTTTTTGGTGTAAATGGCCTTTTTATCTACCTCATTTACATAAATAATACGACAGAATGTAATTCACGAAGTACCAACATCAAATGCCTATTAGGCCTACTACAAACAAAAGGTGTTACGTTAGGAAATAGTTTCATGTTTCATTCATTTGCTTCAGTTTCTCAAGCATGAGATCGAAAATTAGTAGTAATAGTAGTGGTAGTACGAAACTTTTGTATGAATTTGGAATCGTCAAATACATCCATTTAATTTGTGTGATGTTCACGTTTTTTCTCCTTCCTCGTTCTAAAAAACGATTCTGGCGCAAATAATCTGTAACTATTCCTGCCACTGTCAAACCTTATTCTCCAGTTAACTTCATTAACCCTTCCAGAATCACCGGTTTAGTTATCTTGTGTTTACTCTCTCGTTAGGCGTTGTTACGTGTTCGTACAACGCATTTCCGCACTGTTCCGAGAATAGGACTTAAGCGGCTGCTAACCGGGGACTGTGCATCTGGCCCTTTGTAAAGTAGAGATCTGGCAAAAATTTTGTGTCAAAATTTCACTCTTGGATATACCGAGAAGATAAATGTAATCAATCTTACCTGTAATTCCTGTTAGTCGTTTATTTATACTCTGGTAGCCTGAATATATGGATTTCGCTAATAATTGTAACACCAATGATCATTCTCATACCCAATCAATCATATAAACAAACAGCAACTGGCATTCATCCATTCGGGTTTATTCGTCTCAGCTCGTACAGCCCCGTCGCATTTTAACTACGAGAAGTTTTTTTATTTCTAGATGCGACGAGGTTTCCCCTGGAAAAGACATCATGTACACTATACGCGCATACATAAGTCAACTTATAATTCGTTCAGAAGTCAACTTAGAATATGTTCAAAAATGTTTAAAAGCCAACAGGGATGCGTTTCACAATCATAGGAATAATCGATAGACCATCGTGCTCTGGATGCTTGGCGTTCGCTTTGTCAAACAAATTATTTTTTCTTAGTGTGTCCCCTGAAATTTCCTCCCGGGTCAGATACCCCGCTTTCACCTCCCCCCTCCCCCTAGATATGCACGTAATCGACCTAATCACTACAACCAGATATGAAATTCCAGGGCGTGGAATTTAAAACACCCAGAATCCTCATCCAAAAAGAAATTATCATAGTTTTTTTGGAATTACAGTAGACTATTTGGCTGCATTACTCGGTTAACAATAACCAGTGAACACTACAGTGATATGTTTTTGCAACAATATGAAGCCTACAATTCGAACGAAAAGTCGAGTCGATTGTTTGAAATTGTATGATGACTTGCGTTCATATGCCACAATCCACAGCGTGCAAACTCCGCAGAATCTGCCTTTTGAGGTGTCTATGCATTATGCAAACGTTTCCGTCGTTGACCCGTCGGACTGCCATTTATTCTCGCCACTCAAAGATATGTTAAGATGTTGTCAGTTCGAAGGAAGCAGAACATACGTGTCTTGATCTTCAACTTTTTTTTTCACTTTCAAGATATCAGAAAGATTGTACAAAGGTGCACCAAATACATTTAAAAAAGAATGAATATGTTTTTAAATTGACGTAACTGTAACTTTTGTACTGATATTCTATTAAATTATAAAAAAGAATTACTAAGTGCGGGTTCGACTCGCTCTCTGAGTATTCTGTACAAGCTTCATTATGTTTATAGACAGTTCATCCATCTCGGGAATCGAGAATTTCGGCAATTTTTCCTTGTTATCGATACTGGCAAGATAGCTGTCTTGCGAATTTCAAGGTTTTCGAGAAGATCTTTTACATTTGATGTAATTACAAACTGATAATTTTCGGATTGTATCCTTTACTTGTACTGTAAAACCTTGCTTGTTCTGAAATTTCATGATTCTAGGTCACGAGAAAGTACAATAAAGATTTTGACGAGTGACTTTCTAAAGGGACTGTAGACCTTAGTGTGTGATATACAATTCGACTTGATCCGTCCAGCCGTTCCTGAGAAAACTTTGTCCAAACAAACGGAGAGACATATAACACATGATAAATAAAATATTTCTTTCGTGCGATACAATTACACATTAATCATTTTCGGATTTTTCCTTTACGTGAAGTGTGAAATCTTGCTTCTTGCAAATTTTATGATTGTATATCAACGAGAAGTATCCTATAGGTTTTGAGGAGTGAGTTTCAGAGTGTTAAAATGCGGCGTAAATGGCCGTATCTCTTAATTACACTGACCTAGAAGCTTTTCAAGGAACGAACGGAACGAGAAAGTAGTGTGCAAGAGAATTTAAAACTTCGGTATGCTGAGTATAAGCGGAAAGATAACACTCACTATACTGTGAACACCAGCGCCACCACAGCATCAAAAATAACCAACGTCAGAAGCTATCAGCAGTAAATATTAACAGTAAACGGGCTAGATAGCTTTAAATCTGCCCCTCCGTTGTATGACCAGGGAGAGCGCAGGATTACACGCAGAATTTAAGTAAAAACCTCAGACTATTTTTTCAATCATCTGCTAATTTAACTTCAGTTTCTTTCTTAATAACATTTTCCCAGTAGCTGGATGTGCATGCCAGTATATCTATGTTGTAGTATTCCATAGGATGGCCGGTGCCAAGGCAGCGTTCTGCACTGGCAGGTTTTGTCGGCTGTTGTTATGTTCAGTAAACCGGTGGTACGCGGTATTGATGGTCTGACCAATGTATGACACACCCACAGCTGCAAGAAATACGGATTCCAAAATGGCTCTAATCTTAGATGGTGGTCGAAAAACACATTTCAGATCATGTTGCTGCAGAATACGACCAATCCTGTTGGACGTGATAACTGCGTAAGGCAAGAAGGTTGTAGATTTTGGTGCCACCTCGTTATTACTGTCACTCACTCGATTCATGGTTTGTCGATAGCGCTATATAGGTCTCATCTGTCTTACACAGCAGCTATTCTGACGAGAGGTGACGTCGTGGGTTAACTTAGCTGACAAATTTTAAGCGTTTTCAATTTCCTTGCACGGACTTCTTTCGTTGATTAGTGCTTGAAAACGACGGGGGTGTGCATCTGTCGAAAAATCAGCATTGTCGAAGACGTCACCAGGCTTCATTTCCGTAGCTTACTTGACGATGTTTTACTCCGATAGAAGTTTCACAGAGGTGTCTTGTATTTAATTTGTCTTCTTTTTGCATTGATTTGTAAGTCATGCAGTCATCTCCCGTATTACACAATTACCATTTTTTACAGCTTATATTAACGAAATTGTCATCCTGCGACAGCTATCTTTCCCACGCACTTTCATCTACACACACTCTCACCTCTCAACCCTTGTTTTGTGCACCTTACGTATAGTACATCACAGAGACGATTCCATCGTCCCAAATCGGTGAAGATGTTGTTTAAGACTTCCATGATTGCATTTTAGCCGCACCACTGCTGAGAAAAGTCTTCGTGCTCGTTGTTTAGTAATGAAATGCTCGACTGTATGAGGCTTCTTCAGTCAGGGATATCTTCAGATAGCGTTAGATGCTTTACATTCGCAGCCCCATTTGGTTCTTAACGCCTCCTTGTATGGGACTACGAGACATGAGCACGGGATCTAATCGTTCTCTTGATTACCCATTGTAATTCCTTCTTTCGTAAACTTGTCAGCGATTTTATTTCCAAGAAGACCTCAGTGGTATTTTATCCATACAGGAAATAACTTCGTCGTTGCTCTGTTAAACGTATTCATCGCGGTGGATTATGTTATGCACCAGGGGGTGTCATGTTCTTTGTGGTGGTACTTCAGTACTTGTATCAGTGCTTGAGAATACTATAGCATAATAGTCATAACGTCATTTTATCACCTTAACTTCATAGGTACCAAAACTGTTGTTAATTATGCTGTCATAATCGATGTATCAGTGACTAGTTCATATCATCCTACATCTACTAGGCCGAGTTTAGCTATGCACAGCCAGCACCCGTTGCACCATTTGATTTATGTGTGCAGAGGTGGATAAAAAATGGAAACACCAAAACATAACATATTACCAAGCCCAAAACCCTGTAGGAAAACCGTTGGAATTCAAAACAACCGCCAGTCGTCTCAGGATAAATAAATTCGGGTCTAGTATGGTTTCCAAGGGAACCTTATACCACTCAGCTTGCAAAATAGTGGCAAGTCCAGGTAACGATGAGAGGTGGATAGTGATCACAGACCCTTCTCTCCAGCCGGCCGCCGTGGCCGTGCGGTTCTAGGCGCTGCAGTCCGGAACCGCGGGACTGCTACGGTCGCAGGTTCGAATCCTGCCTCGGGCCTGGATGTGTGTGATGTCCTTAGGTTAGTTAGGTTTCAGTAGTTCTAAGTTCTAGGGGACTGATGACCTAAGATGTTAAGTCCCATAGTGCTCAGAGCCAATTGAACCAATTGAACCCCTTCTCTCCAAAGTAGACCACAAACTCTCAATAATATTGGGATCTGATCACTGTGGTGACCTGTGGGGTTCGGCACTTCGTCAGAAACAGTTTTGGACGAAGTGTGCTGTATGGACAGGGGTCCTTTCGTCTTGCAACACAGCATCAGCGTTTGGAGAACAAGCATTCTACCGTGAATTAGACCTGATCGCTCAAAATTGTCTCATAATCCTTGGCAGTAATCCGTTCCCCGCAGACTAACTGTGGGGCCCATGAAATACCACAATATGTGTTCAGACGTAAAGGCAGGCACCGGAACACCAGCCGAGAACGTTAGAGCAGAGAGGGCTGTGAGACGACGCAAGCCAATTGCATGCTGACCGACCCTTCTCCAGCCGGCCGGAGTGGCTGTGCGGTTCTAGGCGCTGCAGTCTGGAGCCGAGCGACCTCTACGGTCGCAGGTTCGAATCCTGCCTCGGGCATGGATGTGTGTGATGTCCTTAGGATAGTTAGGTTTAATTCGTTCTAAGTTCTACGCGACTGATGAGCTCAGAAGTTAAGTCGCATAGTGCTCAGAGCCATTTGAACCATTCGACCCTTCTCCAGGACGACAACGCGACGGCAGCGCCCTCTACACGAAGAGAACATAAGCACTGTGCCGCCTGGCCCCAGCCCAGTTCTACAAGTTGTACAGCAGCGAGTTCGAGAATAGCATCAAGACTAGTCATTTCACTTCTACTATGTGGCATTGTCTATACTGAAGAGATTTCTTATTTTGTCTGTTGCCATTTGCTTCCGACACACCTATTTAACACGAAGTTAAGTATTGTAATCATTTCCTTTTGTAATAAACTTCATTAATATGATTTGTTTGAATTCTTGTCTAGCGATCCGAGAAAGCAGGTTTCATAGGCACACCATATTTGACGAGTAGGCAGGATACAACAATATGACTGCCAAAATCATCACCGCACCCTGGTCATGTTTCAATCTTGAGACGTAAACTCGGCCAGAAGTTGGAAACAGTATGAAACAAGACTCATTCGACAGTACTAGGATAATGGGCTGATGACTCCAATTATAATATCAAATTGCTATGCCAACCACGCCCATCCCACCCCCAACCACGCCCACCCCTACCCATGGATGATGTCCTATATTTTTCTCAGCCTACACATGATCTCCACCCCTCCCTACTCTCCCTTCTCTCACCATTACCACGTACCATATTGGCGGGAAGTTCCAATTTTGTCGGAAATTTCGTAGTGGGAAATTCGGATTTTTGTGGGAATTTCTTTGTCTCTGGGCTGTTCCGACGTCCAACCCAACCCCTCACTCGAGAATTGGTGATTAAATATGGCGGTACCCTTTCCAGGACTGGAACCCGGATCCTCCTGGACCGTAAGACCAAGTGCACCCCCCTAACACAATTATACCACCAGAGCCGCTTGGAATTGCTTAAAAAATTACGGTGCCCATTCTGGGACTCGAACCCAGGTACTACTGGATTGAAAGCCGAAGAACCCCCCCCCCCCCCCAAACACACACACACATAGAAATTGTCCAGATGCAGGAGAGGAAGGTTAGGCTAGTCTATTTATTTTGGTTGGGAAAATGAATTAAAGATAAGTCCTAAAAATGTAATTACCCATAAAGATTGGGCCTAATTACACAACTATATGCGCAGCGCTACAGGAGGACGGCCTAAAATCACAATATAGACTGACAATACCATACAACTGGAGTTATCTCGCTGGGAATAAGATTTTGCTATACCACTCGAAACTAGTGACAGACACACTCAAACTCTACCCTTCTCCTACAAGCTGGCGGGAAAAAGGCTGGGGTGTAAGGTGATATCTTTCTTCTGTTTGGCTGGAAATATTTTCAACCGACGAGACGCTGGTGTGAGATATACAGTCGACCATATACGCCAAAGTAAACCAAACAGCGTCCTATACCGTCGAAAAGAGGTTATTTACATACTTCCAGCGCATCGATCAAAGTGCAGAATTTACGGTTACGACTGGCCATCTTTCCACGTGTGGATGGGCGCCACAGAATACTGTCGCATTCGTAAGATAAAGTCGGAGACTGTAAGATCCCTCTAACATTGTCCTTAAATAATCCTTCCTGTAACACTAATCTTACCCACAGCACCCATCCGAAAGCACTAGATCTCCCCAGACGCTTGCGTCTCGAGGAGTGTCGCACCTCTTATCGCTGTGTAGTAGACATGAGAGTGCTGCGTTGGTATTATAGAATTAAGAAGAAACGTGTGGTCTATACATGATGGAGGCCCAGACGTATGAACTTTGAAACATTTCACGTAAGTTAACAGTGCAATCAATTCTGATGCAGTATTCCACTGTCCGGACTCAGTACCAGGAAGGTAACGGCATGAGAGAAATGATCGTAGAGCATAAACGCGCACTCCGGTTATTACACGGTTCTGCACCTAAAAATACTAAATTGTTGAAGTCATACGGTTTCCGAAGTATTAGTCGTGCGGAATGCAACGCTCGTAATACTCGAATGAAGGATATATTTGTTCAGCATCAGACATACAACCACCCCGCAAGTACATTACCCCAGTCACTACGGTGACAAATTTTAAAATGATTACACTACTTTCTTCTACACTATTCCAGTATCCTAGGAAGGCATCATCAATATGTATCCACCGCTCGAGCTGA
Source organism: Schistocerca nitens (assembly GCF_023898315.1). NCBI lineage: Eukaryota > Metazoa > Arthropoda > Insecta > Orthoptera > Acrididae > Schistocerca > Schistocerca nitens. The sequence goes on from NC_064615.1 coordinate 673,786,465, forward strand.
TTAAAAAAGAACTAGAATGAAGTCTGGAGACAGTTTTTGTTTCTTAGGAAATTAAGGGATTTTATACGTCTTTCTAAGTCGGAAACGTACCTACTCTCAATCACACTTCCCATGTCAGACGTGCATATCATTAGTAATAGTAGTAGTATCGCTTTTGACGGAGGCGGCTACGTCTCAGTAGGAAATAGAGCGAAGAAAAGCCGACTTGAATATTTTCAATAGCTGATACATTGAGGTACCACACACACACTGCTGCAGGAAAATGCACACGAAGAAGCAGCAACTTTTTAAGAGGGAGTAAGCACCACAATCAGTAGACAAAGGAGACGTAACAGTCTTACTGCTGCTTACAATAGCATCACCACAGCTTTGGTAGCATTCCTCTTGCACAGAGAAGCCCGGGTCTCAGGTAAGATAGTTTTGATCATGTGTAGCAGTTTCATCCTAATAACATTTCTCGCGAGTACACTCCTCTCGCACTATTAAAGATGATACATGTGACATCGATCCACTCTTCTGCAGAGCACTCTAGAGAATGGCGTAAGTCTGATAAACGCCATGATTCTTCTCTTTAATACTTAAGGAATAACACTGTTTATGAGAACCAGCCGTAATTCGGAAATATATCAAATGCGTGTGTGAGAACACAGTTATGGATCGGGACGCATATGTTTTGCTTGGTTTAATTTGACGCCTCTGTGTAATACATATGTCGCCCTTGTAGGAGTGTGTGTTACAAAAACATACGTAGTTTAAAGGGGGAGCGAAGGGTTAAAAGTGAATGCAGCCAGCGCATAATTTTTAAGCTTTTCTGGGTCTTGAGTGACCGAGTACTCCCCTTATTACATAATTAGAACCTATCCTTACTTCCTTTTTCCCGACCAAAATAAATAATGTACACTAAGCCCACCTTCCTCTCCTACGTCTGGACAGATTCCATGTGTTGGGGGGGGGGGGGGGTACACTTGGGCTTTCCATCCAGTAGAACCAGGGTTCAAGTCCCAGAAAGGGCATTACCATTTTTAATTTCCTGTCAATGTCTGCACATCTGGTGATATAATTGTTCCTTTTTTTTTGGGGGGGGAGGGGGGAGGGAGTGCAGTTGGGATTTCCGTCCAGGAGGAACTAGGTTCGTGTCCCAGAAATGGTTCTGAAATTTTTAATTTCCCGCCAGCGCCCAGGTAGGGATAGGGGTGGGATGTCGATACAGCCTTTAGGCAAAGGCATTCCTATCAAAATTCGAATTTCCCGCAAAAATTCAAAATTCCCGCCAATAGGGTACGTGGTGGATGGGAGGGGGGAGAAATGGGAAATGTGACGAGGGGAGGGGATTTGGAGTATATGTGCAGACTGAGAGAAATGCATGACGTTATCTCGGGGTAGGGATGGGCGTGGTCTGGAGTGGGGGTGGGCATGGTTTGTGGGGAATTATTTGATCAAATTAATTAATTGGCATATCGATATGAAATCAAAATTAGAGTCATAGGCCTATTACGCTGTTACTTCCGACGTAATTACTTTCTTTCATTGATCAGTACTTCTTTGGCACCACATTTTCCTGTTTTGGGCATCTGCATCCCCGATGGGTGGTTTTACAATTCCTAACTTAAGGGGTCTCCCTTCTTGTCGTTTTGGTGCTGACAGCATTCATGAGTGTGACATTTGATTATATTTTGAGTATTTTAGGTGTCACCTATTGGTTCTCCTCATAAATCTCTTCAATGATCATTGTCACGATCTCTCAACACACACTTTCGTCCGCTTTGGGACTTAGCGGATGATGTTCCTCCGGATTTTCTGTATGTGCTATAAATCTTCGATACGGTGCCTCACGAAACACGAAAAGCTAATGCTACCTTGGTTATGGAAGCACTCACCATACAAGCACAAACTATTCGCTCACTTCCGAATTCACTTACCTCCGAGATAATGCACTCACAACTGCGCAGTACGCTGTTTGATGACGACTGTCATTTGCGATGTACTGAGGACATTTCACAGCTGTCTGTCGTGTTAAAAAACACATCAGTGCGATCTGCAGGCGTGGCTGTCATCTGAATTCATGTTCAAGCAAGCATTTCTCGCGAAGTTTCCATATTTTCATCCAACCCCAGTATACACACTGCCTGAAAAGAAAGTGAAGCACCTAGAAGACATGGTCGGGTGTCGGTGTAATTTTGTACGCAAACCAGCCATCGGCAGGTGTAGAAATGATTTGAGTTTCAATTATCTGTGAGAGGTAGATCGGCCGCCAGAGTCGATTGGCGCTGTTTGTGTTAAGTGTTGTTCCCAGGCCTGGTATGTATATAAAGGGCGTGTACAGCGCCTGATGTTGAGCGATTACTGAGAAGGAAGCGGAGATGCCGCGTTATTAGCATGTGATGGGGTTTGATAGGGGATTCCCTGTGGGTCTCCATTTGGCTGGTTGGTAGAGTTGTGCTGTATCCAGATTTGTGGAGCATTCCTATTTGGCAGTGCCCAAATGTTGGACTGCATGGGAACGTGAGGGCAGGGATACTGGACGTCAAGGTTCCAGTCAAGTAACTACGTCTATCACAAGGGAGGATCGCTGTTTTATGCACTAAGTAGGTTGTAACCCATCTACATCTGCGTCTGACATTCAGTAACTAGCAATGGCCTCACTGTAAGATTCTGTGTTAGTTGCATCATTGGTCGGACTGGCAGTAGATGGCTAGAGATTACCATCCCATGCGTAGGCTACCGTTAACACCACGATATAAAAATCTGGAATGGTGCCTTGACCAGGAAGCATGGACTGCTGGTGAATCACGTGGCATTGTGTTGAACGACAAATCGCGGTTCTAAACTAACCCAGATCACCATAAGTGGGGACTTGGGAAGAGGTTCCAGTCCTCCAATGTTTTGGAGAGGCACAATTATGCTACATTTGGGGTCGTGATGTGAAGACCATTGGGTATGGCTTCTGGTCGCGGCTGGTAGTGACTGAGGGAACTCTGATATCATAATGGTACGTCACGGAAATCCAGCGTCGTTGTATGTTACCTCTCACGCGACAGTACCGTGGTACTTTCAGCAGGACGATGCTCGCCCACAAGTGGCATGTTTTTCTGTAAATTGTCTCTGTGATGCTGAGATACTGCCGGGACCACCAAGATCCTTAGATCTGTCCTCGTGTAGGACCAGTTCTGGCGTCAACTCAGTACCAGTATTCGAAATGTCAAGGACGACTTACAACAGTTATAGGCCGGTTTGCCTCAAGAGAATACACACCGGTCTTATGACACCCTTCCCAAACGAATCACTGTATGCATCTTGACCAGAGTGGGTGGAAAGTCATACTGATATGTGGGCCCGTACTGCCAAGTCCTTTATAAATTTGATTCGGTATTGTAATCACTGCAGTAACACCACATGCCATCTCAACTCAGTGAAGTTTCATTTAGTCTCCTCCTTCCGTTCTTGGTGCTTAAATTTTTCATATTGGGTGGTATATATATGTTCTTTTATGTAAACGATGAAGACTACAGCTTGATTATTCAGATGGTACAGGCAAATATGATTGACACAATGTCAGTGTCCTCTGAAAAGAAAGTCTATTGACTAACGCACTCCTTAGTAAAGTATCACTTGAGAATGGCATAATAGGCCATCACAAGTGACTGGCTTTGTTAAAGATTCGCTCTTCATTGCTGGTGGCGAAGTGTGGTGGATTGTGAACTAACAACGGCAGGCACACTTGCTGCCGAAACGTCAAGAAAACCATTAAACTAACGTCATCCGAAGTTGCCGAGCAGAAACCACAAAGCAATACTTCAAAAACTTAGCATAAGAGAATATTCAGTCTTTGTGCTTTTTAGCCGGCCGAAGTGGCCGTGCGGTTAAAGGCGCTGCAGTCTGGAACCGCAAGACCGCTACGGTCGCAGGTTCGAATCCTGCCTCGGGCATGGATGTTTGTGATGTCCTTAGGTTAGTTAGGTTTACCTAGTTCTAAGTTCTAGGGGACTAATGACCTCAGCAGTTGAGTCCCATAGTGCTCAGAGCCATTTGAACCATTTTTTTGTGCTTTTTGCTAGTTAATTTTAATCAAAACAATTTAGATTTTTCTTTAAATTGGTGTCATACAGGTCAGGTCTGGTGTTAGAAGCGTTTTATGATTGATTTAATGAAATAGTTTAATTTGGTTTATAATTTATGTGGTGATATATCAGTATTTAAAATGTAAGTAAACCGTTACACGTAATCATAACCTACTTTTGGTACCAGATAATTTATAACAGAACGATGGAGGCGAGATGTTTTCGAACCTAAGAGCACATTATTTTAAATTAGCTGAACATTTAGAAAAACGTAGAAAGGACAAAGCCACCTCAGAAGAAACGAAAGAAAAGAACTTATGAAACGTCCAGACTTAAAACAAAGGAAGAAGATGAAAAAAGATGAAGAAAAAGTATATATAGAAAATAGACCAGCCACTCAGGTCAGTGGAGCGTCCTCACCAGGTTCATACAGATCCCCATGAACTTCAGGAAAAAAGGCAGTGAAAAGAGTGATAAAGCTACTTCCAAACATATGCTGTAGCGAAGAAATTAACTGAATTTTTAAGCGAACACAAAAAATGTAATCTGAATCTCAACATTTGTGATGAAGACAAGCAAAGAGAGAAAATTTTTACAACGTAAGCTACAACACAAGTTATCAGGTTCCTAGTACAATGGATGCAACATTAGTTCAAGATCCTGAGACTAAGAGGCATACAGTTTTGCAGAAATTTACTTGGTTATCTCCGTTAAGGAAGCTTCTTGGCAGGTTATGGTAGTTACTAAAATGGGATGCATAAAAAGGGACTGCTCTTTATGCACTACGACGGAAACGTGTTGTGGTGGTTTCTGATGCATCTCGAAACATAAGTGGCTGTAGATGTTATGCTAATTTTGATCGTCTGGTGGAATCACTGAAAAATAACACAGAAAAGAGCATTTTTCAAGAGGTAAGATATTACTGGAACACGGTATCTCCGATTTGAAAAACTAATTCTGCGTGTTGAATTCATGTATGAAGTGTGAAAATTGTAGTCCTACGTCACAATACTGGTTAAACGATAAACTGCACTACGATACAGAAGCCGATGGAAACAATGGACTGATTTTTATAGACAACCAAAACTTGTAGAAGTTAATTGTCCCATTGTTGATGTAGTGTCAGTAACTGCTAAGATAATTATTAAATATAAATTTCACTGCTTCATGAAAACATCAAAATCTGATGAATTTGAATGATGAAAGTGAAATGGATCTCGAGAAACGGAGGGCTACATATATACTTTGGAAAAAAAATTTCTCTTATTGTGTAAGACGAAATTCAGATTGCTCATTCATTGCAAGAGCAAGTATTAGTTCGTGTTGCAAGGAAAAACCACAAGGTTTTCAAATTGTGTAATTTATGTTTATATTTCAGTTTTGTAAAGTATAAATAACAACACAATTTGGACGAGTTCTGTACTGAACCATAAAGAACTAGAGTTTTTAATATTTAACTAAGTAAGATTTCAATTTTTAGGTTCAATTATTGCATGACTAAATCAGTTCACCGTTCATGTAGATGTAAAAAAGTAGATTAGTAGGTCAAATCATTCACAGGGGTTTCTGGATCGGGACACACATACACGGTAATAGGTGCTTTTTACGTGGCCTTATGAAACCTTTAATTTTGTGGTATAAATATAATTTTAAAAACAGATTTCTTTATTGAGTTATATTTAATACTGCACAGTGAGCTGTCTGAGTCATTATTCACAATTTAGAAAAGAAATATTAGTGTACTGTGTAATTAGCCCGTCAGAAATGAATTCACATTCAAATTGTCCCTTGGAATGTCTCATAAATCGTCATAAAACTGGAGGGGACAACACTTATCCTTCATAGCTTCCTGTAAGTCACTTGTGTACGTGTGTTATTGGACTAAAAATAAGCCCCTGAGGCTAGCCAAAGGTCGAAGACCTCTGGCCTATGGTTTTCGTAGCACTCTTGACTACTATCAGTTGTATTGGAGGTGTTGTATGTTGTGAGCGATTAGAGTGGAAACTCGCCGGGTTATTAATTTTCAAATTACAACATTTAAAAATATATTGTTATAGAGATTCGTGATACCAGTATATCCCACCTGTTCTACAATTTTCGAGGTTAGATTAATAAAATATAAAGAAACATTAAGATGGTATTTTTAATGCTTTAGGTGTTCGACGTAGACTTCCCACACTTGTGGACAATCCACAGACGTTCATACAAACATGTCTTACAGACAGAAAAATCCTTGTATGGAATGTTGTTCAACTCGCTAATCACATTGGCTTGAACGTCGATTATGCTGCCAAAGCTTCGACCTTTTATGTGAATTTCTGCGCTTTGTCGTTTTGTGATAATAACACTAAGTCTCATCCTCTTCAATGATTTTTTTCGGAATTGTACGAGTTTTTCATTTCAGTCAAGACAAGGCGCAAGTACATGCATAATTTTTTTTTGTTTGGGAGTCAAAGTGTGTGGCACAAAACTTACACACACTTTTTGCTTCCTCAAAGGATTCTGTATTATATGGTCTGATAACACGACAATGCCGAAACGGATAAGAAGTAGCAGCTCAAAGCCAATTCTGCCAGAGATAATGTTCTTATCACATGTGGTGTCAGATAACACGTCTGGTGTGCAGGTTACCAACTTGTGCTACATGTATTCAAGGGCACCCCCCCCCCCCCCCCCCCCCGCCTTTCTTCTCTCCTCAAAGGGAACCTTCGAGAATTGATCAGGGTGACCTAGAGGAACTCCTCACATACCTTACGTAAGTGTACTACTGGTACTAAAGGTCATGACGCAACTCGATACTGGCCATGTGATATGAAATTGGTGGAAAACCCCTCTCAGCCAAAGAGAGCATAATAAAATGACGATAAACCCAGAGGACCATTAAGACTTGAGCCACTCTTATACTTCCTTATAAGTAGCTCAACTGTGTGTAGGCCTCTTCAATTGAAATTATTATAAGCAATAATTGTATAGGACATGGTATGGAAATAGTAGCAATGATATAACGAACTACAATTATGGTTTATTATTAACAGTATTTTGAAATACAGTGATTTACAATTATTTTTTGTTGTTTATTAAAATTTTTTTCTTTATTTACAAAGCTATTTGTTTCTGATAATATGTCACACTGTTGTTCTTCAAATCTATTTGTTTCTTATATACAATAATTTGCAAAACTAATATTAAAAAAATTTTTCGTGACGTGTGTACACAACTTTTTTCCTTGCAGGTATACACATCGGTTTTATTTGCAAAGTAATTTTTTTCTGATATCTTATGACTAATGGGTACAGTCAATAACACTAAACCTAGTACAGAGAAGAGGAAATAGGATTAAAATTCTCCATTTTGTTTCTATAGATACTTCTTACTCTCTTATTCAGTACTTAATTTTTTTGACTGGTTTCATCATTATTTAATATATAAAGTACTTACGTTTCTTCTTTCATTCAATGTATACAGTATTTACATTCTAATAATTTTTCCTCATCACTTTTTCTGTATGCAATGTATATGTGATCGAAATGAGGAGAAACAACAAGGGGCGAAGAAAAATGCCACCTACCTGCACTCATGCACACACACACACACACACACACACACACACACACACACACACACACACACACACACACAAATATGTACAATATTTACATGCACACATACTGTGGAGTTGTGTACATGGTACACAGTATATTCACATATCATATCCAATAATGTATTGATGTAGGTATGAGAAGGGGGCCACTATGTTTTCAGCTAACTAGATTCAACTACTTTTCCATATTACACAGCTACCTATTCCCATACAAGTAGATCATTGTAAATGGGAGGCTTCTTAAGATTTTTGGCAGGGCAGTGAATAAGGAAGCATATATTCTTGTATAAAAGCCTTATTAATGCATAAAATATAATTTTTCCTTTTTTGTTTGCTGTATTTTTAATAACATCAAGCGTAATATTTACTTTATAATTTAAATCTGCACCTGAGTTAACTGTTCTCTTATTCATCCCATAATCTGACAGAAACACAAAAAAGGAACATTCTTGAAATCTAGTACGTATCTCGTTTTCTTGCTGTAAAATATCTGTTTTATGGCTTTAAAATATTAGTTCTAATTCTTCCTGCAGTTTTTCTAGGCGAGAGCATTCAGAGGTTTTAATTTTACCTCATATCTCCTGCATAATAGTATTGTTAAATTCCTCCATATCTCCCTGCAATTTACGTTGACAAGTCTTCTGCTCCACAGTCTTGCGAAATTTTTGTGTAGAACTTAAAGTTAACAATTCTCGCAAACAACTGTCCTTAAATATTGATATTGCACCAGTTTTACACTCTAAAAATGGCCGTTCTATCAATACGTGTGCAACATCCAGTCCACCACAGTTAAGTAGAATATAACTATTTTTTTTTTTTAGCAAATCAAAATGGGAAAGGAGGTTCATAAAAAATTTTCGGGTACCCTTTCATGTAGTAAACATTCCCTACTCCACTAATTTTGACCTGTACTCCAACAAGTGACCAATTTCTATTGCTGTTTACTGTAAATGCAGATATTTTATATTCCACAGTCACAGTCAGACTTTGCCATACATAGTGTTTAAAGTAATGTGCAGACATTGCTTGCACATCTGCAATAGTTTCTTTTTTCAGTTGCAATTTATATTCGTCGTTTGTGGCAGTTGTCTTCATCACACACTACAGTTTTCGTTTCGTGAAATCGTTCTCTTTCATTTCGAGGTTCCTTTATCGTACACACTACACATTAACTGCACTTAAATATGTACTTTCTTTAACGAATAATGCTCAACTCTGTGTGATACATTTACCACTTTTTTAGGATTTGTGGAATCATATTGTTTGTAGGCACCGGTAATACTCAGCGATATCCTTTCTAACAGTATTGTGGAGAAAAATGTAGGGGGTTGAGAGAAACATGTTTCTTCTGGTTTAACATACACTTCTTTGTAATACTTACATCATCTTCGTTGGAGTCAGTGTTAAGAATCTCCAGGTATTTTACACATAGATAATAAATTGTATACAGACAGAACACAATTTACAAGTTTTTTTCAGTCTTGAGTGTCTGGAAGGTTTTTGTGCACACCAGTCATTTTTTGGGCATTCTTATTAGCCCAGTCGAAAAACTACAGAACGTTGTTAAAAACCACACGCCAGATGTTCTGTAAGCTTTTTGGTCAACATGAAGGGTGAAACACACGAACCATTTGTAGTTGTGTACTGTAGCCTCTAACCTGGTAGTACCATTTTCCTCAGCCAACGAGGTCATAAAAGTTCCTCATCTGAACAACACGTTGCAAGGCATTCCACATATGTTCATAATGTTCATGAATGGGGAATTTGGTGGACAGCGGAAGTGTTTAAACTCAGAAGAGTGTCACTGGTGCCACTCTGTAGCAATTCTGGATGTTGGGGTGACGCATTGTCCTGCTGGAATTGCCCAAGTTCGTCGGAATACACAATGGGCATGAATGGATACAGGTGATCAGACAGGATCACCTGTCAGAGTCGTATCTAGACGTATCAGGGGTCCCATATCACTCCAACTGCACACTCCCTTGCACCATTACAGAGCCTCCACCAGCTTGAACAGTCCCCAGCTAACATGCAGAATAATTGGATTCAAGAAGTTGTCTCCATACCCGTACACTTTTATCCACTTGATGGAATCAAAAACGAGACGCGTCCTATCAGCCAACATGTTTTCAGTCATTAACACTCCAATGTCGGTGTTGATGGGCCAAGATGAGGCGTAAAGCAATGTGTCGTGCAGTAATCAAGGGTGCACAAGTGGCTCTTGGGCTCCAAAAGCCGATATTGATGATGTTTGGTTGAATGGTTCGGACGTTGACACTTGTTGATGGCCCAGCATTGAAATGTGCCGCAATTTGCAGAAGGGTTGCACTTCTGTCGCGTTGAATGATGCTCTTCAGTTGTCGTTGGTCTCGTTCTTGCAGGATCATTTTCTGGATGTTTTACCAGATTCATGATATTCACCGAACGCCCGTGAAATGGTCGTACTGGAAAATCCACACTTCATAGCTATCTCGGAAATGCTGTGTCCCGTCGTTCGTGCGCCGACTTTAACACCACGTTCAACTCACTTAAATCTTGATAACCTGCCATTGTAGCAGCAGTAACCGATCAAACAACTGTGCCAGACACTTGTTTTATGTAGGCGCTGCCGACCGCAGCGCCGTATTCTGCATGATTACATATCTCTGTATTTGAATACGCATGCGTATACCAGTTTCTTTGCCTCTTCAGGTAATATCCATATGTTGATTACCAATAACTTTTCTCATGCCTGAGCCTGTGATTTGACATATAAATTTGTTATATACTGCCGTGGATCCATTTTCAGACACTACCCACTACTCAGATCAAGTGGACCAACTTCCAGAACCTACCCTGGACCTGCAGTAGGATGCATCCACATTCGGATGTTACTCATGCTTTATACATCTGAATTCATTTTCTGTCTCTCGCTTGGACGTAATGTATCGCAAACATAGTGCTAGTGGTACAACCATGGGACGTTACGCAGACTCGTCCGTGGATCCATGCCGTACAATATTTCTTGCGTATTGCAGCTGTATCCACCTTCAGACGACTTTTGTGCTCCCTATCCCCTGAACCTACGCCGATGTGGGAAGCGTTACCAATGACTCGAAAAAAGTGCAGGTCATCCACATTTTTAAGAACGGTCGTCGAACATATGTACAAAACTATAGATCTGTATCTCTGGCAGTGATCTGTTACAGAATTTTGGAACATGTTTTATGCTCACGAATTATGACATTTCTGGAGACTGAAAGTCCCCTCTGTAGCAACGATATGGGTTCTGAAAACAAGTATCATACGAAATACAGCTCGTTATGTTCGTCCACAAGACCCAGAAAGCAGAAGACACAGGCGCCCAGGCAGATTCTTTGTTCCTTGACTTCCGTAAGACATTCGATACAGTGCCGCACTGCTGACTAGTGAAAAAAATACGAGCGTACGGAATATCAGACGTAAAATAACTTCAGAGAGATTTTTCTCTGGAACGACATAATTTTATTTTATTAAAGCACGTACCCCTGGGTTTCAGGCAGGATACTCTGTTTCTTACGTTGGTAAGATGCTATTTCAATATAGCTAGAGATCCTCTACAATTCTATTCGAGTTTAGGGGGAATACCAAATACATTGAGGCGTGAATAGTAATTTGGATTAAGGAGGGAGGTATGCTATGGTAGTCTGTGCAGTTGCGCAAAGCCAGTGTGCCAGGGTGGCGTAGTGGTTAGCACATGTGTCTAGTGAGCAGGTGAGCTGGGTTCGAATACCGGTTGTATACTTTTAAGCATTTTCATACGCACACATACTTCGCCCTCACAACAACGTGCTAGAAAGTAATGACTCCGAATTTTTTGTTCTAAGGATTTTTAAATAAAACAAACATTATCAACATTCTATCTCTTTATTCTTCATGTCTACATATTGGCAGGCTTCGCTAGAAGGCACTGAATTGTAGTGCGTAACGTGGCTGCGTGTAATGTAACTATGTCGGTGCTTGAGACACAGTGTGCTGCCATCGAGTTTCATATTCAAAGAGTCCGTCCACACACGGAGCATCTTCTCCTTCAGCTTGACAATGCCAGACCACACACGAGCGCTACGACATCTGCAGCAATTCGACCTCCTGGGTTCATTGTCACCGATCATCTTCCAAGGAGCCCCAAATTGGACCCATTAGATTAGCATCTGTTTCCCAAACTGGAAGAACGTCTTAGAGGACTTCATTCTGATAGTGGTAAAGCGGTGCAAGTAAAGATTATATTGTAGCTCCGTCAACGAAATCAAACATTCTCAAGTGACGGTATCAACAAACTGATCCCTCTTTGGGAGAAATGTGTTCACCGCCAGGGTGCCTATGTTGAGAAATAAATACGTAGATCTAAGTAGTAAAGGTGTAGAATGGTAATAACGTTCGTTTTACTAAAAAAGCCTTACGAGTTTTCGCATAAAAAATCCGGAGGCATTACTTTTCTGTTTGCCCATCTGTTAAGAGAAAATGACAAAATATTTAAGAAAAGTGATTGAAAACACCGATAACTGAAAAATATCTTGCTACACCTAGCAGTCGGCCGCCACCATTCCCACTGATTTTTTCTGAAACCTTTGATGCACCCTAATGGAATGGGCTTATAATATTACCACGAGCCGAGGCGTAGTGTAGCGATAAGCGTCGGTGGCTACCGTACTGTGATTTGCCAGTTCAAACCTGACCACCTTCAGTTACTTGTATTTATCGTTTCTGGAATGTTCCTAAAACATGTCATATTTCTAATGTTGTCATATTCTGGAATATTCAATATTTCTGTAGGTACCAGCACTCTGGAATATTCGATGTTTGTGTGAACAGCTGCACCTTCCGTCCAGAGGTTCATTTCCGTTCTGGCTGTACGTTGATGTCAGAAATAAACATGCTTTCACCCTTACGAGTGTTGTACTTTATTGACGACCGTGCCTTCGGATCTGGCCTTGGTTGCGGTTTCGACGTGACGCTGTTTGGTGGAGACGCCAGGTACTTCAAAACTTCTTAATCACTGTGAGTCCAATTAGGCAACGAAAAAGCTGTCATCTACACGGACAGCTACCGGAAAACGTGCAGTACGTCGTTCCTGAGATCCGTATATTTAGGAGACAGATCGATTCTAAAAATAACAGTAAATAAGCCTTGCGTTAGGCACCCGCTAGTGTTTTCCGGTGACGCTGATCATAACACGTAGGAATGGCTGAAAGGATTCCATCGAATCCCTAAATACAGTAGGTGGGATTACGTGATGTGTTTTACAAATCTGTACTTTTACTTGGACGGCACAGCCCTGCAGAAGTTGGAGAAAAAGTAATAGCAACTGTGATATTATTGGATTTCAGACATTTTGCATATGAGAAAAGGACAGCCATCGAGCTGTAGTTTGTAATGATACTAAGCATTACAACGCGAGAGTAAAGAAACGAAATTTGTTTATAACGTGTGCCTATACCAAGACGCAAGGCCAGCGTTTAACAGGTAGTTTTAAACACTATGACTCGCTGGGCGCAGATATTTAAAATCATTGCCGCAGCACTTGATACCAAGCAGCTGCGAAACAGAAGAAAGAACAATTTATCATTTGTTAGAAAAATTCTAGAGTCTTTATAGTTAGTTGTACTTCTGGTCGCCGATATGTTAACATGTACTTCATTACCTTTGATGTTTGGTCGCCGACTTGTTAAGACGTGTTGTGTAGCACCGCTACAAGTTATATTTCATTTAGTGTGAAAAACCACGTTATCATCAAGAAAGAAAACGCTTTTGTAAACCTTGTGACGATAAAAAATACTTACGCGCAAGCCAGGACATTTAATTTTTACAAAATATCGCACATACAAAAACAGCGATTGTTGGACTGTTCCATGTATGAGAAAAACATAAAAAATGTAAGTTTTGTATTCATTGTAAATTTGTTAATGTTTATAGTTTAACACCTTTGTTCTTTGAGAATATATTGATGCTTCACCGTAGAGAAAATCTATGTTTATTCTTTTCTTTAAATTAATCACAAATAATGTTTATGTTTAAATGAACTTTGTTACAGGTTCGCTCTTTATCGCGGTGTCTCGATTGTATTTGGGAGACCATTAATGTGTTCAGTTTCCGATCTGACAACTTTTTTTACAAAATTTCACTGTTTTGAATTTTTTTTATTATTCAAATAGATCCCTTAGGTAATTTCATTGAAGAGTCTGATTGCGTGAAAGGAATCCGGGTTAAGAGGTCATTTGAGAAACTATTTTCACGCAATCAATCTGTACGTCTCCTGAACAGAATCGAGAACCAACGCATCGTCGATCATTCATTAATTTTTCTCTCTTTCCAAGTCGTACAAAAAAAAAAAAAAAAAAAAAAAAAAAAAAAAACGGCCAAGGAGAACTGCCGTGAGTACGCAATCTAGTGTTAAAAGGTTGCATTCATTATCTTGTCGGCAAACATTACCATAAATTATCATCATCAATGTTATATTTGGTTAAATGTGAAAAGCCAAAAAACCTTCTAACGCTAGACAACTCAACAGCTGTGACAAATTTCACGCCGAAGTAGAGGAATTGTTTGGTAACAATCGTCAGTCCGCTCAGTGGAAGAATATTTTAAGAACAGGGCTCAACATCATGGGGAAACGATGCTGCCGTATATAAAGAATGTTTCGGCCCTACGACATATTGCGAACCCGAATTTGACAGAAACCGACAAAATCTCATAACTGATGAAAGGAGTTGCAGAAGATCAAGCTCTTCTTGTAAGGGATGTCACAACGGCAAAGGAATTAATCAAGTGATGCCAGCGAGTCGAAAAAATTCTACAGAAAAAGTCACACGAAAGAGATATGTCCGACTGTCGAATGTGGTACCTAGGGCAGTTCTGGTGACCACCATGAGCTCACCTCTCTCATATGCCACACACCAAGACAAATGACACAGCAATGTTTGGCAGGCAGAAAATTCAGACCGAGTACACATGGGACAGTAGTTCAGAATGTCGACCGCATACGACAGGACGTGACAGAGAATGCCAATCAAGAGGTGCATCGATCTTTGGCACCAATCTCCGCCACTAGTCGGACATGCTATGAAAAATGGACTCCATCAACTAGAACCTATGCCGCCAACGTCAAACAATAAATCAGTGTCTGGTCAACGCAGGTGCAACCAACTTCGCCGCCAAGCACAACGCCCCGCAGGAAAACAGACATTCGAAGGACTGAGAACAACACACCAGTATGATTTCGCTGCGAACGCTCTGGACAGATTATACGTTACTGCAGCGAAAGAAGACGAGTATTTGACGACTACTACGCCGCAAGGCATCATCGAGCGCAACAGTAGTACTGATGCCAGTAACATGCAGACGATTATTGTCGACCAGTGGGCCGATACAAATCAGCGTTTCCTGCACGAGGTTGCTACCCATCACGCCGTAGGACGCATATGCAGAAAATCGCAGTAAGAATCCACAACAGCAATAAATAGCAGCGCGCAAGACAACTAATGTGAGTACGATTTTTCATTACGTTTGAAGCTTTGCGTACCGAGCATTCAGTCGGCTCGTAACATACACTCTCTACGCTTTTTTCCTTTTCCTCAAGCAATTTAATTTCCAAATTTCTGTTTCCTTTTGCTATTAGATCCGCCTCTATCTCATCATTTCGCTTACAATAGTTAGAAATAGTTAGCAAGAATTTCCATTGTTGTGCATTTTAGTAAATCACAATGGCCGCTATCTGTGCCAGTTTCAGTGCTCTATAAGTGTTTTTCATTTATTTTATCACTCCCGTTGCCATATTGTCATTTTCGTGTGTCAGAGTTTCAATTGTTTATAACGCGCAAGCAATATCTGTGAAATCAGGACGCGAAATCCTTGGCGCACCTGACAAGTGAAAATCATAATTAAAGAAAAATTATCTTTTCTAGCTCGTGCAGTGTAACTACTTTAAATTTACGATGGCTGATGAGCAACCAAGGCATCTTAGACCGCGCGCGGGTGTAAACAAACCTGGATCTCGTAGTGAGGGAACAACAGACGACGAAGCGACACGTGAGCTGTCGGCGCCACAGACCGCGTCGCAGTCACGTGAATGCTCGCTGTCAGATATACTAAAATTGTTTGCTGATATGAAAACCAGTTTTGAAGCAAACATGGCACAGCTTACAAACCAAAGTGACAATCTTGGAACGCAAATCAGTCAGTTAGCAAATCAAAGTGACAGCAGGTTCAACAGTTTAGAATCAAGGATAGAGGACATCCAATCACAAATCAAAAATTCGAATGACACCATGGAGGAAAAAATTAAAGCCATTACCACTGCTTGCGCAAGCGAGCTAAACGCAAGCGTACACGCAAAAATTGATAGTGTTCTTTCGATGGTGGAACCCGCCGAGACCAATATTGGTAGCAAGTTCATAGATATGCAGGCCCAAATAGATGTGTGTAAATCAACTGCGAGTGACTCTTTGAAACATTACAGTGATGTTTCAAAGAGAGTAAGCTAATTGACAGAAAATGTCAACCACGTTGGCGAGCGAGTTGAAGACCTTGCTCAGCAAATATCCGATGTCAATATTGGCAAAAAGATCGCAGATCAGATGTCACCAGTATAAGCAATACACTTAATAGGGAATTTGAAGAGTGGATGCAATCCAAAGAACAGTACATTGTCAGCAAGGTACACGCTGAACTTAAGGGTACGGTTAAATCTGCTACAGCAGAAATCTTAACCGCTCCCGGTACTTCTGGTGACACTTTAACCAGTGAATTAGGTGAAATCAGACGAGCATTTAGCCACGATCTTCCGGAATGGAAACGTCAGCTAAGCAATGATATAGATCAACTGAAACGACAAGTTACGGAATTGCAAGGTGACAATCAAAGTGAGTATTCGCTAACGTCAGAACACGATAATCGTCAATATCCCGAGTGTCAGGTACAATTCTCACCAACAGTAAATAACACGCGTGACGAAACTTCTACGTCACGTAGTCATGCCGATCAACTAACACTCGTTGAACTAATGCGAGAGGAGAGTGTGCTAAAACACAGAGTTTTTCAGCCTTTTATACCTGAAAAACGAAATATACATCCAATGGTGTTTCTAAAATCATTCACAGGCGCTTTTCCAGAATCATGGAACGACAGGCAGCGGATACAGTTCATCTTAGGCTATGTACACGGTGAAGGATCAATTTGGGGTACAGAAATAATAGACAAATGTCACGCCTATGCAGATTTTGAAAGGCATTTTTTGAATAAATTCTGGAGTTCAGGTATACAACAAAGACTCCGAAAGGAGGTTTACAACGCAGAACCTTTCAACACCAAAGGAGGAGGTTTGAGACGTTATTTTGAAAAATATCTACGTAAAATTCAGTATTGGGACACGCCCATTTCAACCAAAGATGTAATCATGATCTTAAAGTCAAAACTTCCTGTGTCAATAAGAGAAAAACTAGTTAATGTGAGTGAAGAAGACCTAGAAGCCTTTCTTTCTGTTCTTGACTATTTGGATATGATCTATGAGGATGTGCGTGCGAGCGCGCGGAATAATTATAATAATGGACCGCCCGCTCCGCAGCAGCACATAACAAATTGCGTCAATGGAATGTCGTACCAACATAACACGGGACAACCAAACGCTCAGCCTTACGGCAATCGTAACAGTTTCAACCGCCGTAATGGAAAACAATATAACAAATATCCACACCAGAATAGATACAATCCGATTTATCAAAACACACAGCAACAATACGGTAATTCACCGATAAATCACAACGGTAATTACCAGTACCAGAACAACAAGACGAATAATGGAAATCGTCACAAGGGAAAGAAATGGAACAATTATAACGGACCACAACAGTACAGTCAGCCGAGTCACTTCACTCCCTCTCACAGCCGAAAAATGCGACATTTTCTCACCAACCCAACCAACAGTTCAGGAACAATAGTCAGGACAATTCGTCGCATGCTTTTCCTGACACCGCCGGTCATAATAGCCAAGGAAACCCGACCATTTTCTACACACAGGCGAACCAAGCACCAAACGCGATGTCAAATAACACGCAATCAAGAGATGCACAAGTCGTATGGGATACGAACGCAAATTTTCGACCTGGTAGGTCGCAACATACTAGTCAAGTAAAAATAACTGACATTTCAGCTCCACCCCAGTCGGAAAACCATTAGCAGCTTCTTTAGGCCTCCACGGGGAAGCTGCGGAACCAGTGGGGGGCAACTTCATTAAAAGACATATCAACGTAATTAGATACGAAGACGACAGAGACTTACGGGACGAACTATTAGACGAAAAGAACACCTACGAAAACAACGACCTTTGGGAAAACCAAGTACAAGCGTCAACTCTGATTCACATTTATGATATACCAATCGTTGCCATCATCGACACAGGTGCAAATATTAATGCTATGTCTATGTGTGTATATAAAAAGGTGTGCTCTGTAACAAAAATTCCTTCACTTCCTGTACAAGGATGTACTGTATCTGGAGCAGTAGGCTCCCTAGTACAGAAGGTTAGCTTGCAAGTACAAGCAACAATACAATTTAAATCCGACTGTATACAGTGCACATTTTTAGTAGTAAAGAACCTGTCAGTGCCATGCTTGTTAGGAATGGACTTTCTACGAAGAAATCGTGCCATCATTGATTTAGCTGAAGGTAAGTGCACGTTAAGACTAGATGGTAGGACACTGGTCATACATCTAATGTGAACCAAAGTCAGGATAACCAACCTGGAACGTAAAGTGGAAATACGTAGACTTTCTGACAGGCAACATTACCACCGTGCGGTTGACGAGTTCAGTGACGTCAACAATGACCCTGACTTATTGCCAACTGCCGACGAATTACGCATAAAAATTGTGGAAACAGACGGACTCGACGACAGACAGAAGTATGAACTACATGACCTATTATCAACATTTGTGAACATTTTTTCCAGAAAACCAGGTATCATAGCAGACTATGAATTTAACATGAGAGTGAAACCCCATGATACTTTTTGCAAAACAACCTATTCAGTTCCGCAGTCCCGTAAAGAAGCCGTCAAACAAGAAATACGTAAAATGCTTAAGTGGAAAATCATAGAACCGTCCGACTCTCCCTACAGTAGCCCGTTGTTACCTGTTTTCAAACACGATGGAAGCGTCAGACTTGTCTTGGACGCAAGGAATATTAATAAAATCATCATTCCAGTATGCACAAGACCGGAACCACTGGAGGAACAACTACAAAAATTCCATAGTGTGAGGTTCTTATCCTCAATAGATCTCCGAAGTAGCTATTGGCAGGTGAAACTATCATCATCATCGAGGAAGTACACAGCCTTTATCTTTGCCGGCAGATCCTATCATTTTCGTGTAGTACCTTTCGATCTCAATGTGGTGTCACCGCCAGACACCACACTTGCTAGGTGGTAGCTTTAAATCGGCCGCGGTCCATTAGTACATGTCGGACCCGCGTGTCGCCACTGTCAGTGATCGCAGACCAAGCGCCACCACACGGCAGGTCTCGAGAGACTTACTAGCACCCGCCCAATTGTACTGCCGACACTTCATATTGGCGACGAGGCTTAAAAGAGGATTTCGCGTTCGTATTGCTCTAATTTACTTGTGTCATGGCTTCGCCACAATCTCCAGATGTACTGTCCGAATTTTATCGCTTGCAGAATCAGCAGACGCAGGCGTTATTGGATGCCCTTGGACAGCTCGTCCAGGGTCAATGTGCAATGCAAAACGATGCGGCAGCCGCCGCTTCACAGCTACCGCTCCCACAACATGCAGTTGCACCACCTTTTAGACGCTTCGATGCGGCCCTGGAAAGCTGGACGGAGTGGTCACGCCAATTTGGATTTCATCTCGCCGCCTGCAGAATTCAAGGTAACGAGCGGCAGCCTCATTTATTGGCGTGTGTAGGGGTGCAAACGTACCGTGTGATAGTGAAATTATTTCCCCTACGCGACGTAGCAACTCTGTCTTACGAAGAAATTTTGTCTGCTTTAGACGCCTATTTCAAAGAAACAGTCAATGTAGTTGCAAAAAGGTATACGTTCTTTCGTACAAAACGTACGGCCGGTCAGACTAATAGGGAGTGGGTTGCAACATTGCAAGGTCTTACAAGGGATTGTGCTTTTGAGTGTGAATGTGGACTCCCTTATTCAGATACTATGGTACGTCATGTAATTGCACAGAACGTTTCTGATGTTCGTATATGGGAGCAAATTTTGAAACTAGTCAATCCCTCCCTTCCACAAGTGATAGACATATTGGATAGGCAAGACACACTTGACTTTGCTCAGGAATCATTTGCAACTTCGCCAGCTGTGTGTCACATTAACCGGCCCGCCGGGCGAGCTGCACGGAACGGTAAACAGCCCTCGCGCACGTCCGCGCAGCCACGTGTCCCGCGCAAGCATGCAAATGCAGTGTAATCATGCCCGCTGTGCAACTAGACATTCGCGTGACAGTTGCCCATCACGCCAAGCTATTTGCTTTTTCTGTAATAAGAAAGGACATGTTCAAAGTGTTTGCCAGAAAAAGCTCCGAAAGGACACTCACAACCATTCCAGGCCCTTTGCTTCGCGCCGGAATCGAACCAAGAATACTCAGGCTCGTGAACCTTCGCCCATGGACATTCATGTAGTTAGTTCCACTCCGCCCAGTGCCGCTCCTTCTGACAGTGACTGTGTTCGTCCCACAAAAAGTGTGCGTCGACATCGACGGAAATCACGTCAAGTCGCGAGTGAGTCTGTACCAGTGTCTGTTCACGTTGCACGAGACAGTCGCTCTTGTCGTCAGCAGGACAATAAACTTTTTGTAGACTTAGATCGAGAAAGAAGCTTTGGCTCTCGTGTTTGGTGTTACAAAGTTTCATGATTTCTTGTATGGTCGTCACTTTACCATCATCACAGACCACAAACCTTTGACATCGCTTTTTCATCCGAACAAGCCTGTACCTCCACGTACAGCACAGAAATTTATTCGCTGGTCTATTTTCCTCTCGCAGTACCGCTACGATATCTTGTATTGGTCCACTGCTAAGCACGGAAACGCCGATGCGTTGTCCCGTTTGCCTGTTGCTGAGGATAGAGCATTCGATTCTTCCGAACTTGCTTGCATGTTCATTGATTCGGAAACCGATGACGTGGTCGAATCGTTTCCGATTGATTTTCGTCGTGTAGCTACAGCCACATCTGCTGACCCTGTCCTTGCTACAGTTTTGCGTTTTGTTGCTACGCAATGGCCCTTGTCAAAGTCGCGGATCACGGATCCGTTGGTTCGCCGATTTTTTGCTCACAAGGAGAGACTTTTAGTACGACGTGGTGTTTTGCTGTTGCGTTCTGATAATGATCAGTCCAGAGTCGTGGTCCCACGTTCGTTACAGTCCTCTGTCTTACGGCTTCTTCACCAAGGACATTGGGGTATAGTGCGAACGAAACAACTTGCTCGTCAGAACTGTGCTTGGTTCGGAATCGATGCTGCGATTA
The DNA here is from genome assembly GCF_023898315.1 of Schistocerca nitens. Taxonomy (NCBI): domain Eukaryota; kingdom Metazoa; phylum Arthropoda; class Insecta; order Orthoptera; family Acrididae; genus Schistocerca; species Schistocerca nitens. Next base: position 673,807,628 of record NC_064615.1, read on the forward strand.
CGAATATGTGCTCTTCTTGCATGGCGTGTGCTGAACAACACTCCACACCGCTGCGGAAATTCTTTGCATGGCCGAAAGCCACTTCCCCTTGGCAACGCTTGCACATCGATTTTGCTGGTCCATTCTGGAATGCTCGATGGTTGGTTGTGGTCGATTCCTTCATTCATTTTCCTTTTGTTGTACGGATGTCTTCCACGACGTCATCTGCCACCATCCAGGCGTTATCGGCTATCTTTTGCATTGAAGGTCTTCCACAGACTATTGTTTCCGACAATGGCCCACAATTCATGTCCACAGAATTTCAGTCATTCTGCAAGGCCAATGGTATTCAACATCTGACATCCGCGCCGTTTTCGCCTCAGTCAAACGGTGCCGCTGAACGACTGGTCCGGACTTTCAAGTCACAGATGTTGAAGTTGAAAGAGCCGCATTCTCGGGAGGACGCGTTGTTGCTCTTTTTGTCTTCGTATCGCTCTCAACCCCGAGATGGTCGCTCGCCAGCTGAGTTGCTCCACGGTCGTCCTCATCGAACCTTGATGTCTTTGCTGCATCCGCCGCATAAGGTTCCTGTGCAGCGGCAGCCACCTGCTTTTGCTCCAGGCGACGTTGTATACTATCGCAACTATCGACGTTCACGGCGTTGGCTCGCAGGGCGCATTCTTCGCTGCCTCGGCCGCGCTATGTATCTGGTTTTGGGGGCCACTGGTGAGGTGCGTCGGCATCTCAATCAGCTGCGCCTCTGTCGTCGCACGGGTTCTGCCGCTCCCCGTCTGCTTTCAGCGACGGTGCCGTCCGGTCAGCGCCCTGGGGACCCATCTACTGGCTCGCCTCATCCCCAGGTGTTACCGACGATGCCTTCCATTTTGCCCCATAGCGACGCGCCGCCGCCGCCGGTTCTCCCGCCGGCGCCGCCCGCAGTGGACGCTTCGCTGCAGCCGCCAAGCGCCTCCCTGGGTCACGCGCCGCCGATCGCTTCCCGTGACCTGCTGTCCTCCGCCATGGAACTCTTGCCCGCTCCGGACCACATGGCGTCTTCGTGCGTCGGGTACCCCGACGCAATGGAGGTCGACCCTTCGGCCTCTCCTGTCTCTTTACGTGCGCATACACCGCATGTTGACGTGCACCCTGGACTAGGTTTTCAGGCGTTTCCTAGCTCCCCTCGGACCGAATGGCCGGGTGCGGGTGGCACAGCCTCGCCTGTTGTTAGGCTCCCCACCTCATCGCATACGTCAACATGGGGTCCTCCCCACGGCGGGCGGAAGCCTTATAACACGACCGTTCGCCGATTTGCGGGGGAGGAATGTGGTGTCACCGCCAGACACCACACTTGCTAGGTGGTAGCTTTAAATTGGCCGCGGTCCATTAGTACATGTCGGACCCGCGTGTCGCCACTGTCAGTGATCGCAGACCGAGCGCCACTACACGGCAGGTCTCGAGAGACTTACTAGCACTCGCCCGGTTGTACTGCCGACACTTCACTCAACATTAGTTCTGGTGTTTTCATTGCAGCACTTGATCATGTGCTAGGACCAGAGTTACTTGACCAAGTCACCGTCTATGTTGATGATTTACTGATAGCAACGACTTCCTGGGAAGAACATTTAACTCTCCTACAAAAGATCTTTCAAAGATTCTCTGATTTTGGTGTTACTGCAAATTTACAAAAATCCAAATTTGCCAAGAAAGAAGTCAAGTTTTTAGGACATATAATTTCTTCGGAAGGAATCTCACCTGATCCCAGCAAGTTAACAGCAATAGAAAATTTCCCTGTGCCTTGCACTAAAAGGCAACTAAAAGGTTTCATTGGATTAGCTTCATTCTTCCGTCGCTTCATTCCGAATCAATCAATGAACAATCCCGCATTGTTAAATTTGCTCAAGAAAAACGTCCACTGGATGTGGACTTCTGAATGCCAAAAAACCTTTGACAAGATCAAAGAAGCTCTTCTAAAGAGTAACATTTTAAGTCATCCAAACATGAGTTTAGATTTCTGCATTTCTTGCGATGCATCGTTTCAAGGATTAGGTGCATGTTTATTTCAAATAGACAAAACAGATGGGCAGGAGGAAGTCAAAATAATCAGTTTTGCCAGTCGGGTCTTAACCGAATGTGAGAGATCATATTCGGTAACCGAATTAGAGGGATTAGCAGTTGTGTGGGCTTTTCGCCGCTTTAATTACTATATTTATGGTCATAAAATCAGAGTATACTCAGATCATCAAGCACTGAGCTTCTTACTCTCTTGCAAACTGTATCATCCTCGGCTTACTCGATGGTGTTTATTTCTACAAGAGTATGATTTTCAAATTATTTACGTAAAGGGCAAGAATAACATCATTGCTGATGCATTGTCACGTATGCCGGAAGGATTGCCGGAGCCTACTGAATCAATAGAACAGATTTCTAATCACAAAATTCTTCTTATGAAAGATCCTCTACATCGGAGTTACTTTCTGCGTCTTTGCCGTCAAACGAATACTCTTCAAGACACAGATCGCAATTGGCTAGAAATTAAACAGCTTCTTCAAAACAACCCTGATCACTCGTTGTCAAAATTTTATAAAGTACACAATGGAGTTCTGTTTCACCGAACTTCTCTGTTGACAGGAAGGTGGTGTGTCTGTATTCATAAAGACTATGTTGAACATCTCATTTGGTACACTCACCTCTCCTGGGGTCACTATGGCCCAGAAAAATGCAAACGCAAGATTTCAACATACTGCTATGTACCTAATCTTCACAAGAAGATGCACCAATTATTAAGAAATTGTTCCATTTGCTAAAAGGCGAAACCTTTCAACTTGTCAAATGCCTTACCTTTAAACCCGAAACGTACAGAAAGACCAAACCAAATCGTCAGTTTGGATTATGCAGGTCCACTTCCTCAGGGAAGAGGAGGTGTGAAGTATCTGGTCGTATTGTTAGATCTTTTTACCAAACACGTGAGACTTTATGCAATGAAGTCATCTAATATACTTCCACTAATTAGACGTATTGAGAAAGACTATTTTCCTCGCTTTGGCAAGCCTGAAGCCATCTTATCTGATAACGCATCAACCTTCGTGGGGAAACGATGGAGGAATTTCCTTGTAACCAACAACATCAGACAAATTTTGATATCCGGGTATCGACCGCAAAGTAATCCCACAGAAAGAGTATTCAAAGAGTTCAATCGTTTCATACGAACGTATATTCCAAACCAGCAGACACGGTGGATTGATTTCGTCACACCCTTTGAAGAGATTGTTAATAATTTACCTCACACATCAACTGGTTTCACACCATCAGAACTAGTCTCTAAACGACTAGAAAGAAATGAATGGGTAGACCCCATCCCAAAATTACAACACCCTGAAGTAACACTAGACGACAAGTTAAGACAAGCTCTCATATCTTTAACCACTCATGCCAACCTTAGAAAAAAGGCGCATGACAAACACATTAGCAAAGTCTTATCGTATCGTATAAATGAACGAGTGCTATTAAAGACCCACTTCAAACCATCTTTGATTCATCATAAGAATCGCAAGTGGCAGCACTTGTATGAAGGACCATATATTATCTTAAGAAAGCCGCACATTGGTTGCTATCTATTAGCTGACCCTGTATCTGGACGAATAAAAGGATTGTTTCATCACGCAGACTTGAAGAAATACCGAGTCAACCATTGAAAATATCTGTTAAGTTAAGCTGCTAAAATAAAATATACACACACTATAAGTTGTCATACTATGTGTGAAGTACCAACGTATGTAAGAGTAGTGCACAGGACTAACACCGTGTTGACCTGCCACAACAAGATAAGTAATTTATATGAGCACCTTAAGTAAAACACATTTATTGTAGGTGAGCAAGATTTGCCTTAGATGTAAGTTAGTTTTAAGTTAATTGACCCATGAACGGCCACAGTCGAAAGAGCTGACAAATAAATATTATAGTAGGGACGTGCTAAGTGCCACCTGCTACCACTAGTTTTAAGTATAGCAAAGCTCGCTCCTCTTGAATGAAATAAATTAAAATGATCATTCAGACCAGAGTGATTGCTCGTAGGTAAAAAAAAAAAAAAAAAAAAAAACCTCTAATGAGTTAAATGTTATGTTATGCATAAGGAGTGTGTCACAACAAATTTTATGAGACCACCTATGAAACGCAGCAGGCAAAAAGCAGCAGCTTAGCATATAAGAATCAAGTAATTCAATAACGATCCAGGTAGCAGGAAAGAAGTGCGCAACTCAATTATTTTATTATAATACGGAGAAAACCGTATACGCTCATAACAATTTTACGGCACAGTGCAGACACAGTTCACAGACACAGTTCACTGCTAATGCATGGTTTAAGTAATTTTAGATATGCATAGAAAATTGTTTAGAGAGCTGGATAAGACGACAAGGAAACTACTGTATCGATTTAATTATACTATTTGGCATGAAAAACTAAGGTGATAATAATTTGTGTTAAGCTCATCATATCATACGTCATTAACACTGTGTCTTCAAATCTCTTCACTCCATAAAAGTCTTTCGTGTTTTCCTCTGACCAGTATCCTTACCATCCTACCTTATCCAGTAGAGAAGTGAATTTTACGAGCTGGTTGCATGATTGATACATACAGGCTATACGAATGGATAATCGTGACACATTGGTTGTCGACGGGCTATGCTTATTCTCCGCAAATTGCGATTTCAATTACGATTTGTTATGTGCAATTGCACGACAGAGAAAACCAAGCTTCCCAATTTCCCTAATGGTAGTTTGAACACGAACTGTTCATCACGTAAGCGAAGCCACATTGACTATGTCTTCAAACTAACGACGTAATAGAGAGAAGAGCTGAAGAGCTGAACTTGAGAAAAGAGTAACTATTCTAAAAAGAAAAGAATAACAAGATTTCGAACAAAGTGTAAACATAAAGTGCCTAGGAAGCACAAACTACGAACAAGAGACACGCTTTTCGTCAGGCCTTGTAGTCACAGAGACTAAATATTTCTTTGTAAATAATTTTTAGACATGATATATATACTAAATGTTAACTGTACTTTGTAGTAATAATGCAGTCAGTAATAAATGGACACGTATATGCTGCTGCGTGTGAACCGACTATAGACAAGTAATTAATGGGCACGTATAAAAGTGGTGCGTGTGAACCTTAACATGACGACCAAATAAATGTGAACACGAATTAATAGTAACGTGTGAACTGAAAAGGTGATAACTCCGAGGACACGTGTGAAATACTGCGTGTGAAGTAATGTTATAAGTACTTGTACCACGAAACCACGATGTAGAAAGCCGAAGAGTGAAAGTGAATAAGTGTTGTACTTACCACAAACGGTACTGTACGCCTTTCCACGGACACATTCTTCAAAACAGCTGCGGGAGTCGCCGCATCTAGCTGCTTCCGTAATCCAGAGTCGATGAAAAACTGTAAAAACTCACACCACTACCAGTAGACACCAAACGCTCTGCTTCTCGCAGAATACTGTTGCTAGCGTTGTGGAACTGTCAAGTTATTATCACGTGATTGTGACCAACGGACATAACACTGTGTACGCTGAGCGCTCAACAATCAATTTTTCTTTGCACAACGAGCGCGGATGCCAAATGTGTTTGAAATGCATTCAAAATAAAATATGATAAAGCAATGAATTAAGCACTCATGTACCTTGTGAAATTATAAAGACACTAATCGGAAGAGTCTTAAGCTCGATTTTGACAATTGCTACCGAATTTACTGACCAGGCCGAGTAATGACGAAAACGTGTCGAACCAAAGAAAACCAAAAAAACAGATAAATATGAGAACTAAGCATTCCTGAGAGAATGAGACCTTATGTACATAAACAATTGTTATCCTTACCTAATCCAATTTTCTTTTAGACTAAGTTATTAGTAAGTAAGCACATTCTAATACAGATTTTTTCTGTATTTTTCATGTACGAAAACATAAATGGAAGCACGGACATGTGTCAAGTGAAATAGAGACCGCCACCATAGGGCTCAACATGTTGCAGAACCAATCTTCCAGTTCCTGACCCACGACGTATTTCCAACGCAACATCACACCCCGACAACTACTCCAAGTTCCACAGTGAAAGTGATGCCCTACTTTTCCTCCACTGTGAAAGTGTAATCAATTTCCCCACTCAAGTGCAGTGCTATCATTTATGCCCGAAGCTCTACCACTCCCAGTGCAACTCATACCTACCCAAGTGTAGTGAAATATTTTTTTTTTTTTGCATGTCGTGAAAACCACAAATAAGTAAAGTGCTACGTATTTACTGCAAGAAATCTTCGACGAAAATATTCCTGTAATATGTCATTGAAAAACAAGAATGTCAATATTTTGTAACATATTTTTTCCACGAGTGCACACAGCACCCAGACTTCCTGCGAAGTCATATTTCTTTGTTATTTTTTAATATTTATTATGCCATGTATAATGTATCTATGTATGTGTATCTTTATCTTAATTTCATTATCTTTTACCGAGAAATGAACATTTGTTATCCTTGTACAATACATTAGAAAGAGCACAGTTCAATTGTCATGTAGTTACCCTATGGACAAATTACTATCAATTTCAGTCGTACGAATATACTTACCTGATAGGGCTCAACATGTTGCAGAACCAATCTTCCAGTTCCTGACCCACGACGTATTTCCAACGCAACATCACACCCCGACAACTACTCCAACTTCCACAGTGAAAGTGATGCCCTACTTTTCCTCCACTGTGAAAGTGTAATCAATTTCCCCACTCAAGTGCAGTGCTATCATTTATACCCGAAGCTCTACCACTCCCAGTGCAACTCATACCTACCCAAGTGTAGTGAAATATTTTTTTTTTGCATGTCGTGAAAACCACAAATAAGTAAAGTGCTACGTATTTACTGCAAGAAATCTTCGACAAAAATATTCCTGTAATATGTCATTGAAAAACAAGAATGTCAATATTTTGTAACATATTTTTTCCACGAGTGCACACAGCACCCAGACTTCCTGCGAAGTCATATTTCTTTGTTATTTCTTAATATTTATTATGCCATGTATAATGTATCTATGTATGTGTATCTTTATCTTAATTTCATTATCTTTTACCGAGAAATGAACATTTGTTATCCTTGTACAATACATTAGAAAGAGCACAGTTCAATTGTCATGTAGTTACCCTATGGACAAATTACTATCAATTTCAGTCGTACGAATATACTTACCTGATACTCTGTATGTTAACCACTTTGCCTGATGTAGTGTGTAAAATGTATTGTAACGAATTTTTGCAAGTAATACTAACTTGTTTCACGAAAGCAATAATATCACGACTACGCGTGAGTCGCGATGATCCTGACGGAGTCATCGCTCCTCACGCGGGAAGCAATGTGATATTATTGGATTTCAGACATTTTGCATATGAGAAAAGGACAGCCATCGAGCTGTAGTTTGTAATGATACTAAGCATTACAACGCGAGAGTAAAGAAACGAAATTTGTTTATAACGTGTGCCTATACCAAGACGCAAGGCCAGCGTTTAACAGGTAGTTTTAAACACTATGACTCGCTGGGCGCAGATATTTAAAATCATTGCCGCAGCGCTTGATACCAAGCAGCTGCGAAACAGAAGAAAGAACAATTTATCATTTGTTAGAAAAATTCTAGAATCTTTATAGTTAGTTGTACTTCTGGTCGCCGATATGTTAACATGTACTTCATTACCTTTGATGTTTGGTCGCCGACTTGTTAAGACGTGTTGTGTAGCACCGCTACAAGTTATATTTCATTTAGTGTGAAAAACCACGTTATCATCAAGAAAGAAAACGCTTTTGTAAACCTTGTGACGATAAAAAATACTTACGCGCAAGCCAGGACATTTAATTTTTACAAAATATCGCACATACAAAAACAGCGATTGTTGGACTGTTCCATGTATGAGAAAAACATAAAAATGTAAGTTTTGTATTCATTGTAAATTTGTTAATGTTTATAGTTTAACGCCTTTGTTCTTTGAGAATATATTGATGCTTCACTGTACAGAAAATCTGTGTTTATTCTTTTCTTTAAATTAATCACAAATAATGTTTATGTTTAAATGAACTTTGTTACAGGTTCGCTCTTTATCGCGGTGTCTCGATTGTATTTGGGAGACCATTAATGTGTTCAGTTTCCGATCTGACAACTTTTTTTACAAAATTTCACTGTTTTGCATTTTTTTATTATTCAAATAGATCCCTTAGGTAATTTCATTGAAGAGTCTGATTGCGTGAAAGGAATCCGGGTTAAGAGGTCATTTGAGAAACTATTTTCACGCAATCAATCTGTACGTCTCCTGAACAGAATCGAGAACCAACGCATCGTCGATCATTCATTAATTTTTCTCTATTTCCAAGTCGTACAAAAAAAAAAAAAAAAAAAAAACGGCCAAGGAGAACTGCCGTGAGTACGCAATCTAGTGTTAAAAGGTTGCATTCATTATCTTGTCGGCAAACATTGCCATAAATTATCATCATCAATGTTATATTTGGTTAAATGTGAAAAGCCAAAAAACCTTCTAACGCTAGACAACTCAACAGCTGTGACAAATTTCACGCCGAAGTAGAGGAATTGTTTGGTAACAATCGTCAGTCCGCTCAGTGGAAGAATATTTTAAGAACAGGGCTCAACATCATGGGGAAACGATGCTGCCGTATATAAAGAATGTTTCGGCCCTACGACATATTGCGAACCCGAATTTGACAGAAACCGACAAAATCTCATAACTGATGAAAGGAGTTGCAGAAGATCAAGCTCTTCTTGTAAGGGATGTCACAACGGCAAAGGAATTAATCAAGTGATGCCAGCGAGTCGAAAAAATTCTACAGAAAAAGTCACACGAAAGAGATATGTCCGACTGTCGAATGTGGTACCTATAGTCTATTCACCGAGAGCTGGGACGAAACATAAACAGTGTCACGTGAGCGACTACGCTCGTTTCCAGAGAAAGCATTCGGTGTTCACGTGATACGTAGGGGTGTGGAAAATCCTTGGCGTACGTTTTGCAGCTGGCGGCGTTCGGCTGGCTGCCGAGCTGTCACAGCGGACCGTGAGAAACCTGGGCAACAATGTACGAAATAAATTTAACAATAATGTTAAACTGAGTTCATTCTGTCGAAGCAGATTTCTTTCGTTCAGTTGCTAACAAAACGCTCCATTCAAACATAATTAATTGTTAATTTTAATAATAATACCAGTAATAATAATAATGATAAAGGACGAAACAAGGTTCACTCTGTCGAACTTGAACTGTTTTCATTGAGGTTTATAACAAACCGCTCCTCTCTCTCCTCTATAATGCAGTCTAATTTCCACATTTGAGTTTCCACTTTTTCTACGACGTGGAGGATGCACTTGTTCCAATCCTCTGCAGTCACTGTTCTTACTGCTTCTTCCAGCAGTACTTCCGGCATTTTGTATGTTTTGTTTTTCGCTGCAACATAGCCTTTGATTCTGGCCCACACTAACTCGATGGCGTTTAATTTACAGTGGTACGGAGGAATTCTGAGAACAGTTTTCCCTGCATTCTTCGCCATTACATCTATTGCGTATTCGTTGTGCGCTGTTCTGTGATATCTAAAAGTTCTTTCTTCGACATACCGTCTTCGAAATCAATGTTTTTAAATTTTAGCCACTCTGATATTTCGTGCTTATTGGAATTCGCATTGGGAACTTTTTCTTTTCTCCGAGAATGGTACGGCACGTTATCAAGAACAATAACTGCATTTTCCTGAAGCCGAGGAAGAACATCTTGAAACCACTTCTCGAAGATTTCGGCGCACATCGCCTCGTGATAATCTCCACTTTTCTTGGATTCGAAAGTCCACAAACATCCTTCAACGACCCTGCTTTGCTGCCAATGTGTGCGGTAATCAGACGTTTCCCTTTACCTGATGGGCCCTTGCTTCCGGTGGATAAGCCGTACAGAAACGCTTGTTTTCAGGAATTTATAGTCATTTACCCAGACGTAACTTCGGGTATGTCCTGCGTTCACCCACGTCTCGTCCAAATAGTAAATGAGTCTGCCTTTCTCTCTCAACCGTTTAAGGTTCGAAGATAACACCGCCTCCATAAAATGTCATCCCTGTCTATTAGCATGCTATCGCGCCAACGCCGGACATATTTGAAATTCATTTCTCCCAATAACATATAAAATGTAGTTCTCCGAAAATTGCCCAGACCTGCATCTTCGTTCACGACTGTAAGCACTTTGTCAATTGTTGGCAATTCGTTACGAAAAAAAAAATCGTGTACTTTCCTTCGTATCGCATTTCTATCGAAGTCACCAACACTTTCAGAAAGTTTCTGTCGTAATATTCCTTTCTTGGGAGACTTCAAAGAGTGTGTGGCCTTGTACTCACTTATCACACGATACACTGAAGAACGTCCAACACCTGTAGCTGCAGCTGATTTCGAAAGAATGTCACTCATCGACTGCTCTGGATGTAACAGTTCCGTTTTATACACATTAAGCACCATGTGCTTCTCAGAAGAACTTAATGATTTCTTCTTTGCTCGCTTCTTTGGTGGACTCAGAACTGACACGGCGACCTCGCTCGCTGAATCCGTGGCTGACATAATGAGGACAGCCGTATGTGATGCTAATGAAATAAGTGAACATATAAAATAAGAAACCATGCGATGCTTTTGGATGCGCACATAAACAGTGAATGCTCAGCGTAACTACAAACACATATACTTACTCTAATAATCAACAACTAGTCTTTCAATCGTCTTTACAGATTAACTTAAGATATCGTGAAATCGCCGCTGTACAACACCCGCTAACGAGCTCACACCTGCAACTGAGACGGCCACACTGACTGAGCGCCGCGGCTGCGAACCGCACAATGCATCGCTCATAAAGGACAAACGGTTGCACCCATCGCATTCGAACAAACTACAAAATTAAATTCAAACCTTTCTGAAACCTTTCTGAACCTTTTCTCGCGTACACACCCACAAAAAAATTTAAAGGGGAAAAGTTTGTCGCTTACTATATTTCGGATGATGATTTGGTAACAGTTCTGCATCAGACGTGAGATTTTAATTTATTACTTCACTATTACTGACTCTATTGGGCAGAAAATTTGCAGACGTCATCAACATATCTTACTGAAGGCAGTTATAAAATCATTTTGCTGTGCGACACACGGTTTAGGAGTTATGGCGTGATAAATATAGAGTAATGCGAAAAACAACTTTTCCCGAAAGCTTAAATATTTCTCTTTTTAAGTGACAATAAATTTTAATGTAATGAAAAAAAGGTGTCGGAAGGTAGTTCTCGGATCACTTTATCATGTTCAGGTGCCAAATTATCAAAAACACGACTTTCATTTTTTAATTTCTGACGCCCCTGCCTTGTACACCCCTCGACGGCAGCGCTGTGGTCACGCGCCTTGCCGTGTTTACACTACGTCTCTTGTTTCGGTGAATGGAGTATAGGGCAGTTCTGGTGACCACCATGAGCTCACCTCTCTCATATGCCACACACCAAGACAAATGACACAGCAATGTTTGGCAGAAAATTCAGACCGAGTACACATGGGACAGTAGTTCAGAATGTCGACCGCATACGACAGGACGTGACAGAGAATGTCAATCAAGAGGTGCATCGGTCTTTGGCACCAATCTCCGCCACTAGTCGGACATGCTATGAAAAATGGACTCCATCAACTAGAACCTATGCCGCCAACGTCAAACAATAAATCAGTGTCTGGTCAACGCAGGTGCAACCAACTTCGCCGCCAAGCACAACGCCCCGCAGGAAAACAGACATTCGAAGGACTGAGAACAACACGCCAGTATGATTTCGCTGCGAATGCTCTGGACAGATTATACGTTACTTCAGAGAAAGAAGATGAGTATTTGACGACTACTACGCCGCAAGGCATCATCGAGCGCAACAGTAGTACTGATGCCAGTAACATGCAGACGATTATTGTCGACCAGTGGGCCGATACAAATCAGCGTTTCCTGCACGAGGTTGCTACCCAACACGCCGTAGGTGTTCCACGTCGCTGTAGAGTGGTAGCAGCCATCGAATTCAGCAAAACTAAGCAATGCGAGAATCTATCAAGGTGAGGCTGCCACGCATGAAAAACGTCTGTGACGAGTCACCAAGATGTCAGGAAACTTCAGTGACGTCATCATTGATGGTCAACCTGTCCGGACGCTAATCGACTTAAGAGTTTCCTTTTTGATAACGTCGGATGCTTATCGTCGTCTTCTAAAGCAGATTGTGTCCAGTGATACGAAAGCCATTATGCCAAAGGCCAGAAATGGGAAATACGTCCAACAGACAGGAACATGTATTACAAGAATGATTATCAATGACTGAAAGCAGCCCTTCGAATTTGTCGTTTTAGCACAATGTAATTATAACGTTATCTTCAAACGGGACTTCATGCAGGTATCGCAAGCAGTCATAGACAGTGGAAGATCAGAGCTCCAGATTCATGAAGATATTCCAGCAACCACACTTAACAAAGATTGCTCTCGGCCATTGTTTACCATTGAAGACATAATCATTGAGATGAGTTTCAAATGTCAGTCGAGATACCCAGTTAAACTCTGAAGCTTTTGTCAGCTACAAGCATTGCTGGTGATGAAGGACAACTTTTGGATTACTAACTGTCATGAACAGCCACAACTCATCTCTAAAAGTATGTGCTTAGGGCCAACCAAACCATTCAGGGAAGGGCAGACTAGTGCCATAGACGAAAAATTAATCTCTGTTACCACTACAGACAACGCAGGGGAGGGAGCTACTATCAAAGTGTGCAATGTTACGCGTATATTGGCGTGTTACTCGGTCACCTCATGTTATTTGTCACAAGCAGTCATACTGTACCTTTGGTTTAGTAAATTATTACTTGAGATGGTTTAATTAATGAGTTATTAATATGTAAGTCACATCAGCCGCGTGAATCCACAGTTACTTCCTGAAACGTTTAAGATGATTATTCTTTGATGTTAAGTTATTGTGATGTTCAGAGATACCTCTGTAGTTGTTACAACCTTTTCTGTTTCCATGTTTAAAGGTTGGTGTGATCACTGCTTTCGTCCAGTCTGATGGAACCTGTCCCGGCTCCTTCGCCATTTCAATTATCCTGTCTTAAATGGCTACACAGGATAATTGAAAAGGCGTGGGAGTCGGGACAGGTTCCATCAGACTGGACGAAAGCAGTGATCACACCAACCTTTAAACATGGAAACAGAAAAGGTTGTAACAACTACAGAGGTATCTCTTTAATCAGCGTTGTGGGTAAAATCTTCTCAGGTATTGTTGAAAGGAAAGTGCGAGTATTAGTTGAGGACAAATTGGATGAAAATCAGTGTGGGTTTAGGCCTCTTAGAGGTTGTCAGGACCAGATCTTTATCTTACGGCAAATAATGGAGAAGTGTTACGAGTGGAAAAGGGAATTGTATCTATGCTTTATAGATCTAGAAAAGGCATATGACCGGGTTCCTAGGAGGAAGTTATTGTCTGTTCTACGAGATTATGGAATAGGAGGCAAACTTTTACAAGCAATTAAAGGTCTTTACATAGAGAGTCAGGCAGCAGTTAGAGTTGACGGTGAATTGAGTTCATGGTTCAGAGTAGTTTCAGGGGTAAGACAAGGCTGCAACCTGTCTCCACTGTTGTTCATATTATTTATGGATCATATGTTGAAAACAATAGACTAGCTGGGTGAGATTAAGATATGTGAACACAAAATAAGCAGTCTCGCAAATGCGGATTACTTAGTTGTGATGACAGATTCGATTGAAAATTTGCAAAGTAATATGTCAGAGCTATATCAGAAATGTAAGGGCTATGTTATGAAGATTAGCATCTCCAAAACGAAAGTAATGTCAGTGAGAAAGAGATATAAACGGATCGAGTGCCAAATAGGAGGAACAAAGTTAGAACAGGTGGACGGTTTCAAGTACTTAGGATGCATATTCTCACAGGATGGCAACATAGTGCTTTATCTGAAAACTTCCTTGAGCAGTTAAACAGAGAACCGACTCATGGCGATAACATATTAGACTTTCTGGTGACAAACAGACACGAACTATTTGAAACAGTTAACGCAGAACAGGGAATCAGCGATCATAAAGCGGTTACTGCATCGATGATTTCAGCCGTAAATAGAAATATTAAAAAAGGTAAGAAGATTTTTCTGTTTAGCAAAAGTGACAATAAGCAAATTACAGAGTACCTGACGGCTCAACACAAAAGTTTTGTCTCAAGTACAGATAGTGTTGAGGATCAGTGCACAAAGTTCAGAACCATCGTACAATATGCGTTAGATGAGTATGTGCCAAGCAAGATCGTAAGAGATGGAAAACAGCCACCGTGGTACAACAACCGAGTTAGAAAACTGCTGCGGAAGCAAAGTGAACTTCACAGCAAACATAAACATAGCAAAAGCCTTGCAGACAAAGAAAAATTACGCGAAGCGAAATTTAGTGTGAGGAGGGCTATGCGAGAGGCGTTCAATGAATTCGAAAGTAAAGTTCTATGTACTGACTTGGCAGAAAATCCTAAGAAATTTTGGTCTTACGTCAAAGCGGTAGGTGGATCAAAACAAAATGTCCAGACACTCTGTGACCAAAATGGTACTGAATCAGAGGATGACAGACTAAAGGCCGAAATACTAAATGTCTTTTTCCAAAGCTGTTTCACAGAGGAAGACTGCACTGTAGTTCCTTCTCTAGATTGTCGCACAGATGACAAAATGGTAGATATCGAAATAGACGACAGAGGGATAGAGAAACAATTAAAATCGCTCTAAAGAGGAAAGGCCGCTGGACCTGATGGGATGCCAGTTCGATTTTACACAGTGTACGCGAAGAAACTTGCCCCCCTTCTTGCAGCGGTGTACCGTAGGTCTCTAGAAGAGCGTAGCGTTCCAAAGGATTGGAAAAGGGCGCAGGTTATCCCCGTTTTCAAGAAGGGACGTCGAACAGATGTGCAGAACTATAGACCTATATCTCTAACGTCGATCAGTTGTAGAATTTTGGAACACGTATTATGTTCGAGTATAATGACTTTTCTGGAGACTAGAAATCTGCTCTGTAGGAATCAGCATGGGTTTCGAAAAAGACGGTCGTGTGAAACGCAGCTCGCGCTATTCGTCCACGAGACTCAGAGGTACATGCCGTGTTTCTTGACTTCCGCAAGGCGTTCGATACAGTTCCCCACAGTCGTTTAATGAACAAAGTAAGAGCATATGGACTATCAGACCAATTGTGTGATTGGATTGAGGAGTTCCTAGATAACAGAACGCAGCATGTCATTCTCAATGGAGAGAAGTCTTCCGAAGTAAGAGTGATTTCAGGTGTGCCGCAGGGGAGTGTCATAGGACCGTTGCCATTCACAATATACATAAATGACCTTGTGGATGACGTCGGAAGTTCACTGAGGCTTTTTGCAGATGTTGCTGTGGTGTATCGAGAGGTTGTAACAATGGAAAATTGTACTGAAATGCAGGAGGATCTGCAGCGAATTGACGCATGGTGCAGGGAATGGCAATTGAATCTCAATGTAGACAAGTGTAATGTGCTGCGAATACATAGAAAGATGGATCCCTTATCATTTAGCTACAAAATAGCAGGTCAGCAACTGGAAGCAGTTAATTCCATAAATTATCTGAGAGTACGCATTAGGAGTGATTTAAAATGGAATGATCATATAAAGTTGTTCGTCGGTAAAGCAGATGCCAGACTGAGATTCATTGGAAGAATCCTAAGGAAATGCAATCCGAAAACAAAGGAAGTAGGTTACAGTACGCTTTTTCGCCCACTGCTTGAATACTGCTCAGCAGTGTGGGATCCGTACCAGATGGGGTTGATAGAAGAGATAAAGAAGATCCAACGGAGAGCAGCGCGCTTCGTTACAGGATCATTTAGTAACCGCGAAAGCGTTACGGAGATGATAGAGAAACTCCAGTGGAAGACTCTGCAGGACAAACGCTCAGTAGCTCGGTACGGGCTTTTGTTAAAGTTTCGAGAACATACCTTCACTGAAGAGTCAAGCAGTATATTGCTCCCTCCTACGTATATATCGCGAAGAGGCCATGAGGATAAAATCAGAGAGATTAGAGCCCACACAGAAGCATACCGTTAATCCTTCTTTCCAAGAACAATACGAGACTGGAATAGAAGGGAGATTTAGATGTAGATGTAGATGTAGAAAGAACTGGAAGCGAGGTATAGCAATGCTAATCCAGTAAGCGCTCAGCTACGATCTACTCTCCCCTGCAAGAAAGAAGTCAGTACCAAGACTAAGTTGTCTGTGCACCGTTCAATCTTTTGACCAACTTTGTTGTGTGGGAGCGAAAGCTGGGTGGATTCAGGTTACCTTATCAATAAGGTTGAGATTACGGATATGAAAGTAGCTAGAATGGCTGCAGGTACTAGTAGATGGGAACAATGGCAGGAGGGTGTCCTCAATGAGGAAATCAAAGAAAAACTGGGAATGAACTCTGTAGCAGTCAGGGCGAAAAGGCTTAGATGGTGGGGTCATGTTACACGCGTGGGAGAAGCAAGGTTACCCAAGAGACTCATGGGTTCAACAGTAGAGGGTAGGAGGAGTCGGGGTAGATCAAGGAGAAGGTACCTGGATTCGGTTAAGAATGATTTTGAAGTAATAGGCTTAACATCAGAAGAGGCACCAATGTTAGCACTGAATAGGGGATCATGGAGGAATTTTATAAGGGGGACAATGCTCCAGTTTGAACGCTGAAAGGCATAATCAGTCTTAAATGATGATGATGATGATGATGATGATGGTGATGTTCTTGCGAATAAGTGTTGCATAACAAAAAAGACGAGGGCTAGTAGAAATCCTTGGGTAACAGAAGAAATATTGAATTTAATTGATGAAAGGAGAAAATATAGAAATGCAGTAAATGAAGCAGGCAAAAAGGAATACAAATGTCTCACAAATGAGATCGACAGGAAGTGTAAAATGGCTAAGCAGGGATGGCTAGTGGACAAATGTAAGGAAGTAGAGGCTTATCTCACTAGTTGTAAAACAGATACTGCCTACAGGAAAATTAAAGAGACCTTTAGAGAAAAGAGAACCACTTGTACGAATATCAAGAGCTCAGATGGAAACCCAGTTCTAAGCAAAGAAGGGAAAGCAGAAAGGTGTAAGGAGTATATAGAGGGTCTATACAAGGGCGATTTACTTGAGGGCAATGTTATAGAAATGGAAGAGGATGTAGATGAAGATGAAATGGGAGATATGATACTGCGTGAAGAGTTTGACAGAGCACTGTAAGACCTGAGTCGAAACAAGGCCCCCGGAGTAGACAACATTCCTTTAGAACTACTGACGGCCTTGGGAGAACCAGTCCTGACAAAACACTACCATCTGGTGAGCAAGATGTATGAGACAGGCGAAATACCCTCACACTTCAAGAAGAATATAATTATTCCAATCCCAAAGAAAGCAGGTGTTGACAGATGTGAAAATTACCGAACAATCAGTTTAATAAGCAACAGCTGCAAAATACTAACTCGAATTCTTTACAGACGAATGGAAAAACTAGTAGAAGTCAACCTTTGGGAAGATCAGTTTGGATTCCGTAGAAATATTGGAACACGTGAGGCAATACTGATCCTACGACTTATCTTAGAAGAAAGATTAAGGAAAGGCAAACCTACGTTTCTAGCATTTGTAGACTCTTTCAAATTCTAAAGGTGGCAGGGGTAAAATACAGGGAGCGAAAGGCTATTATAATTTGTACAGAAACCAGATGACAGTTATAAAAGTCGAGGGACATGAAAGGGAAGCAGCGGTTGGGAAGGGAGTGAGACAGGGTTTTAGCCTCTCCCCGATGTTATTCAATCTGTATATTAAGCAAGTAGTAAAGGAAGCAAAAGAAAAATTCGGAGTAGGTATTAAAATCCATGGGGAAGAAATAAAAACTTTGAGGTTCGCCGACGACATTGTAATTCTGTCAGAGACAGCAAAGGACTTGGAAGAGCAGTTGAACGGAATGGACAGTGTCTTGAAAGGAGGATATAAGATGAACATTAACAAAAGCAAAACGAGGATAATGGAATGTAGTCGAATTTATTCGGGTGGTGCTGAGGAAATTAGGTTAGGAAATGAGACACTTAAAGTAGTAAAGGAGTTATGCTATTTGGGGAGAAAAGTAACTGATGATGGTCGAAGTAGAGAGGATATAAAATGTCGACTGGCAACGCCAAGGAAGGAGAGAAATTTGTTAACATCGAGTATAGATTTAAGTGTCAGGAAGTCGTTTCTGAAAGTTTTTGTTAGAAGAGAAATTTGTTAACATCGAGTATAGATTTAAGTGGCAGGAAGTCGTTTCTGAAAGTTTTTGTAAGGAGTGTGGCCATGTATGGAAGTGAAACGTGGACGATAAATAGTTTGGACAAGAAGAGAATAGAAGCTTTCGAAATGTGGTGCTACAGAAGAATGCTGAAGATTAGATGGGTAGATCACATAACTAATGAGAAGGTATTGAATAGAATTGGGGAGAAGAGGAGTTTGTGGCACAACTTGACAGGAAGAAGGGACCAGTTGGTAGAACATGTTCTGAGGCATCAAGGGATCACAAATTTAGCATTGGAGGGCAGCGTGGAGGGTAAAAATCGTAGAGGGAGACCAAGAGATGAATACATTAAGCAGATTCAGAAGGATGTAGGTTGCAGTAAGTACTGGGAGATGAAGAAGCTTGCACAGGATAGAGTAGCATGGAGAGCTGCATCAAACCAGTCTCAGGACTGCAGACCACAACAACAACAACAAAATTAATGTAACCTGTGTGTGAACTGGTCGAGCGCACCACACAATTCCTCCTAGTTGTATTTGTATATGGTTTTGGAGGCTGCTTAGATTTGTGATATGGTAAAAACGCAGTCTCCTAATTGTCCTGTGAGCTTGGAACGTAATATCCCATGGATCTCAAAGACTCTGTATCAACTTCGTTGCATATTTTTGAACTTAAATTTCGATGGTATTTCTCACCAAAACAGTAGCCACAAAAGAAATTCATTTCTCATCATTTAGCTGAACTAGTTTTTTTACTTGACCGCGAGAGAAAAGTAATTCACAGAAATTAAAAAGACTTCAGGTATTGAATTCGTTGCAGGGTAGGGATAATATAGTTACATTTCCAAACCAATACGAAGGTTGAGATCTCCCCCATGTTGAACCCTGCGTTGCTGATGATTGATAGGGATAAAGGTCCTTTTAGTCGGCAGTAACTGAGTTTTTATGTTCTAACGCTTTCGCCAACGACTCCATTTGTTGAAAGTTATTTCGCCTAAGAGCACAGCAAACCAACTCATCATTGATATTAGGTAAAATACAAAGTAGAATGAGAAAACTGCCTTGTTGTTGTCGGCGTCAGCCCCCACCCCTGCAGCCGATGGTCTGTGGTCATACCTCACCAAACCACTCTCAGCAATGTGCATGATCATTTCGCTGATCAGTGGGGTCAGAGGGTTCCCTTTGGCCAGCACCATCGCACTGTGACTGGAGGCGACAGTATCTGTTAGAGATGTGAATAGAGCAGCACCAAATTCATCGTGGAATTTAGTCCTCCCGATGTACATGAAACCTATTTCCGGAGCCAGGACGGCTACGTCTCGATCGTAGGCTACGCGCCGAGCGCAATCGTCATATGAATTACACATAACCGTGATATTTGGCGCACCACGCTTTTGAAAAGCGGGGTAAATGTCTTCGGCTATAGTACGTAAAGAGGCTCCTGGAAGACCCGACTGCAGTAGTTCCTCTTCGGTGGTGATTGGTCGGCTGACGTATGGGTGTGCCAAATGGCTTGTAATGAGAGAAGTCATTGTCGTCTGGATTATCATTGAAAAGATAATCCAGCTGAGGAAGGCCACCCTACCGCTAGGGGTGGAGGGCTCTCTGACCGGCACAGATAAGGTAACGGCGAACATCGCGATACAGCTGTCGTTGTAGACATTGTATTCCCGGACTCCTCGAAGGGAGGACGCCGCCCAAATGATTACACTGATGACTATATTAAGGGCAAACATTATGGAAGTAATTTCTGCAGGATTACCTGAAAACATGGAACGCCAACCAGGCAACGTCTCAGGTCGTGGTGTGAACCAGACTAGCCTTTGATTTATGTAGCTGATGGCGTGCTCGAGCGGCCTCGAAGTAGCGACAATCAGAGGCAGACCTCCAAGGGCCAGGTCTGCGCGCCCGGACGTGAGCTCAACAGCCACGCCAGTCCACGACCCGTTCGCCAATCGTCTCCCATAAATATTGCGCCTCGCACCGCCATTCACCATTCTTAGTTGGAAGCTGTGGGCCTGCGCTACCAGATGCAACATCGACACCTCAAGACCCACAAAGTACTCTCTGCCATCTTCATCTTTCTGAGCCGTAGCAAGTGGCGGGTAGGGATAAACCAAAACAGTTAGTGGGCAACCTTCTACAATATTTGGTAATTTTTTGGGGAAAAGTACTGTCGGCAAATTTATCAGGCGATCGTCGGTCAAATTCCACTGGCCAATGACGGTTGGGTGACCAGAAGCTACTGTACAGCTTCCATTACGGAACCAGACGTATAACGTCGCTTCAGTGGTAGTTTTCTGACGGGGGTGACCATCCAGTACCAGTACAGAGGCGTCGAGCATATTTCTCTCATCGAGAGCCTGCAGCAGTGAATACTCTGAGGCTCTCTGACGTCTATTTGTTGAGACAAAAATGACTAGGCACCGGATGTATGGTGTCCAATTGAGTACCCATTTCTGTGATACGTCCAACAAGTTTCGTAGAGTAGCACTGGCGTTTGCTTCGTCTCGCAGGATAAAAATGAACCCTGTTACAGGTTCGGCAACTTTGGCTGCAGTAACAGACTTGGGAACAGGAGGGTGCAGCAAGAGCACGGGCAGCTGCAAGACGCGCAGCAGTGACGTCAGCAGCTCGGGCGCCGCCGCAGAGTCCATCACCAGCAGCGGGCCCCTGGAGAAGCCGCGATCAGTCAGCACTGCCAGAAGGCGCTCCAACCCCGACGGAGGCTGCTCGCGGCTCAGTAGCGCTGACGCCAGGAACCACATCTGCGGCCACAGCATCCGTTCTGCGAAAAACATGAAATGTCCACTCGTTTCGTAAATAGTTAACATACGAGTATATCTCTAAGATTGTCTGGGAAGGAGGAAATTTTTTCTGCTAATTCATCTCAGTGCTCAGTGGCCTGTGGAAAAATACTTAGCAGGATGAAGAAGCTCCTTACAACAAGTGAGGGGTCCATAAAACATATATTTAACTTTCTGGTAGCTACACTAACTAACTTGAAATATTTTAATCATCGTATAAAAATTCGATCATATGATACAAGCAAAATAAATTTTAAAGCAGAATTTTACGTGCCCACTCGATAGAGCTGTCCCAAATTAATGCAGTGTGATATTCGTTTTGTTGATATGTAAAACACGAAGAATAACCACTATTCCAGCAGCTACCGAGCGCGCTTTTGCATGGCTGAAGCAGTCAGTGGGGCCCAATGTGGCGCTTTCGCAGCTGAACTACTCGTTTATCTTCGTGTTTTGCTGTCCTTATTACTAAATTTCAATAAGACGATTGTTGGGACCGCTCTATCTAACGGGCACGTGAAATTACTCTTTACAAATCATTTTGTTTTGTAACAGAAATCAAGCCAACGCTTTCCGTTGACATAGGCGTCGCATGAAACATGAGATGAGCAGTATTTGTTTCGGCTGATCATCTGTACACTGCAAAAAAATAAATTAGAAATATCTACCGAAACGTAATAGAAAATTCACCTGACGGCTCTTAGGAGAGACACCCCGTATACACGGGCTGACAAAAAGAAGTGAAGCACCCAGATGACGTGGTAGGATATCAGTATAACTTGGTACACGAACACGTCATCTGCGGGTAAGTAAATGATTAAAGTGGCAATTCTCTTTGACACATAGAATGATCACCAGAGTACATTAGTGTTGTTAAGAGGGCTAATAGAGTATATAAGCGGCATGAAAAGCGTCACATATTGAGTGATCACTGCGGAGGACATGGAGATGCTACGTACCCATGTGGGACAGAGTTATCAGCACCTGAAAGAGCTTTAACAGGGACTCATTGTGGGTGTCCATTTGACTGGCTGGTCGAATTGTGCAATATCAAGATTTGTGGGGCGTTCCTAGGTGACAGTGTACCGATATTAGACTACTCGAGAACGGTGCTATAGAACATGTCATAGTGGCTTCCGAATGGTGGCGGGACATCCTCTCGGGAACCAATGACCAAATGTTTAAATGGGGGTGAGATTTGGAATACGTTCTCGACAGAGCAACAGCCGAACACCTTCTGTATCTAGGTAGGTAAGGGTTGCACGGAAAATATGTGGTCTTGTGTTATCTCGTTGAAAGATAACGCCACTGGCACCTCGAAAGATAGGGCACAGACATAGGCGTTAACACGTCAGAAATATAACGGCTGCTGTCCAAATTGAGGCCTTTGCGAGGCAGAGGTGTAGCGTGTTGTATACCCAATGGCATCCCGTACCATCACGCTACGGATTGGCCTGTATGCCAGCATACTCGTCGTCAAGTTTCCAATCGACCACGTCTGACCATCACAAGGGATGACTGTGCACTCAGCTCCATGCAACATCGTGTGTCATCCCGATCCTTTCGTGGGAAACTAGCTGCAGCCATACTACGGAATTACCGTCCCATTCGTAGGCTGCTGTTAACACCACAACAAAAACCACTGTGTTTGGAATGGCACCATGACTGGAAAGCATGGACTGCTGACGAATGGTGTCACATTGAGTTCAGTGACGAATCCCGCTGCTACTGTACTGCGGATGACCATCATCAGTGAGTACGGTGGCGACAGAGAGAGAGGGCAAATTCTCCCGATGTTTTGGAGAACCACAGCGTTTTTAGTCCTAGCGTGATTGTGTGTGAAGCCATTGCGTATGACTTCAGGTCACGGCTGGTAGAGATTGAGGGAACTCTGACCTTCCAACTATACTTTGCAGACATCCTGCATTCTTGTGTGTTACCTTTCAAGCGGTAGAATCGTGGTGCCATTTTTCATCTGAACAATGCTCGTCCACAAGTGACATTTGTCACTCTGAACTGTCTGCATAAAATTGACGTACTCCTGTGGCCAGCCAAATACCTAGATCTGTCCCTGATACATGTGCAGGAGCATCTCTGGCGTCATCTGCGTCCCACGGCAAGTGTCTAGGATATTCCGGCATCGGAGACGTCCGACTGTGCGTACAAGCTGCAGCAATGCCCCCAAACGGAAACTTTTTGATCGCCCCTTATATTTTAATTCACGCAGTGTAATTAGAATTTTATCTTGGCGATAGCTGTTAATCTCCGATTCATGTGCTTGTTGGGATCTCCGCGGTGCAGCGTCAGTTCTGGATCAAATGAAGTCGTTTCCTGCTCGGTATCAACCGTTTGTACCAACATAATAAATAAACTCAATTATTCCAGATGAAATAAAGTATGGAAAAAAATTCCACGGAAATAGAAATAAACTGTAACACATTTTACGATCTGATTAATAACCGAAGAAAGAAAAGCACCAAATATGTGTTTTTGTCTTAAATGAGATAGTCAAAACACGTTGATGACGTCAAAAAATTGCTTGAAACATAAATGAACAAAACCGAACTTACCAGAGTTTGTATGTTGAAGTGGACCCACACAATCCTTCCGGCTGACGGTCTTCACACTGAAGACTACAGTAGGTCATAAGTTTATTAAACACCAAAAATCAAGTATTTACTGCTTTTGTATTTTTCATTTTAAATATCTCCAAGCGTTTTAGTGCTCATACCATCATTACCGGGATGATTCAAGTGTTTTTACATTGTGGAATTTACTAGTAAAATACACATATGTTATTCATATGGCATACAGCGATGTGGCAAAAGGATTATGAGTCGCCTTGCACGTGTACCTCGATTAATAGTCCTACGCTTGCTGTTCGTGCCAGAGTGCACTACACGAAATTGTCACTGCACGTTTCAAAACCACGACGTCTCGTAAGTCATCACGAATTGACAGACTGTTACAATAAAGCACATTCAATTAAATTAATCAGCGAGTGGCAGCAATAAATTTTAGCTTCCAAGGAATCCTGATTTTCAAACGTGTGCTGACAAAGACGTGTTGTACACCATGGCAGCGAAGAGCAGATGTATTCATGCAAATATACATGCATTCTTCTCGTCACAAATCTTAAACCCCAGATGGTGATGTCGAGACTAATGGAACGCATAGCGACGCTTAATATAAAATTGTGCAAAGAAATAAATCGTCTTTTTGTTCGTGTCATTCGATCACTCGCAGCCATTGACAAACAGTCCAGTATGGACAAAATACACTTTCTTTCTTCCCTTCCTTCATTGGTGCCATGTCCCGCGCTGACGCAGGGTCGGCATTGTTAGGAACGGATTTGGCAAGGGTAGTGGAAAGGGGTGGCCAGATGCCCTTCCTGCGGCTACCCCCTGGGACGGAATTAGTGTACCCCTACTGCCGGCCGCGGTGGTCTCGCGGTTCTAGGCGCGCAGTCCGGAACCGTGCGACTGCTACGGTCGCAGGTTCGAATCCTGCCTCGGGCATGGATGTGTGTGATGTCCTTAGGTTAGTTAGGTTTAAGTAGTTCTAAGTTCTAGGGGACTTCTGACCACAGCAGTTGAGTCCCATAGTGCTCAGAGCCATTTGAACCATTTTTGTACCCCTACTGTCTGCGTCGAGAGTAAGTAATGGAATAGTGCGAGCGTGTTCAGACGTCTGCGAGTCGTGTAACTGAGGCGGAATGTGGGAAACAGCCCGGTATTCACCTAGTGGGACGTGGAAAACCGCCTAAAAACCACATCCAGGCTGGCCGGCACACCAGCCCTCGCCGTTAGGGGCGGGCGTTCTACCCAAGTCCAGCAAGCAGCGCGTTAGCGCTCTCGGCTACCCTGGTGGTTATGGACAAACTACACTACAGTCCATTAAAATTGTATCACCATAAGTATATTACCGTAAGAAAGTTTACTAATTCAGCAGATGCAGTATATTAGGAAGAAACGCGCATGATTTCAGGGAATACTGGATGCGAAATCAGTACACAGTTGTAGTGGCTGGCCAAAGGCGGGAAGGAGAGAAGGGCGGCAGCAGTCTCTCGTAACACAAGGCCAGATATATTTTACGGGTGAAGCGTCTGCAGAAAGTGTTTTCCAGGGCTACAATCGCAGCCCTTTCTATCGAGTTACGTCATAACATCGGGGGCAACGAGGTGTCTTGCGTTATCTTGTTCAAAGACAATGTCTTGGAGACCCTGAGAAATGGAAGATACGGATTAACGTCCTGTCGACACCGACGTCGTTAGTGACTTAGCGCACGCTCGGAATGTTTTAAGGATGGCGAAGAAAATGGGTCGTGTCCCCTCAAAGAAAGCATCCCAGCGATTTCCTGGACCGATTTGTAAACTTACCAAAATTCAGATGAAGATGGCGGGACGCGGATTTGAACCCTCCTACTACAGAACGCAAATTCACTGCGCTACTGACTGCACCATCGCTCTCGGCGAGGGCTTAAGCCCTTCTAAGTCGTTTATTAGCACCGAAGGCGCTGCTTGCGATTGGGAACGGATTGTTAAGGAGCCTATTAAGCCCTTTTTGCACGACCGACTTTCCTGTCTTAACTGACTACTCGAGATGAGCGAGTCTGCTGCTGCGCCTCTGGCGTTTTATTACTGTACGCAGTTTCGTCTGTTTCTACATCTACATACATACTCCGCAATCCACCATACGGTGCGTGGCGGAGGGTACCTCGTACTACAACTAGCATCATCTCTCCCTGTTCCATTCCCAAAATGACTGCCTATATGCCTCTGTACGAGCCCTAATCTCTCTTATCTTATCTTTGTGGTCTTTCCGCGAAATATAAGTTGGCGGCAGTAAAATTGTACTGCAGTCAGCCTCAAATGCTGGTTCTCTAAGTTTCCTCAGTAGCGATTCACGAAAAGAACGCCTCCTTTCCTCCAGAGACTCACACTCGAGTTCCTGAAGCATGTCCGTAACACTCGCGTCATGATCAAACCTACCAGTAACAAATCTAGCAGCCCTCCTCTGAATTGCTTCTATGTCCTCCCTCAATCCGACCTGATAGGGATCCCAAACGCTCGAGCAGTACTCAAGAATAGGTCGTATTAGTGTTTTATAAGCGGTCTCCTTTACAGATGAACCACATCTTCCCAAAATTCTACCAACGAACCGAAGACGACTACCCGCCTTCAACACAACTGCCTTTACATGCTTGTCCCACTTCATATCCCTCTGCAATGTTACGCCCAAATATTTAATCGACGTCACTGTGTCAAGCGCTACACTACTAATGGAGTATTCAAACATTGCTGGATTCTTTTTCCTATTCACCTGCATTAATTTGCATTTCTCTATATTTAGAGTTAGCTGCCATTCTTTACACCAATCACAAATCCTGTCCAAGCCATCTTGTATCCTTCAACAGTCACTCAACGACGACACCTTCTCGTACACCACAGCACCATCAGCAAACAGTCGCACATTGCTACCTACCCTATCCAGAAGATCATTTATGTAGATAGAAAACAACAGGGGACCTACCACACTTCCGTGGGACACTCCAGATGATACGCTCACCTCCGATGAACACTCACCATCGAGGACAACTTACTGGGTTCTATTACTTAAGAAGTCTTCGAGCCACTCACATATTTGGGAACCATATGCTCGTACCTTAGTTAGGAGTCTGCAGTGGGGCACCGAGTCAAACGCTTTCCAAAAGTCAAGGAATATGGCATCCATCTGATACCCTTCATCCATGGTTCGCAAGATATCATGTGAAAAAAGGGCGAGTTGCGTTTCGCAGGAGCTATGCTTTCTAAAGCCGCGCTGATGCATGGACAGCAACTTCTCGGTCTCAAGGAAATTCATTATATTCGAACTGAAAATATGTTCGAGAATCTTGCAACAAACCGATGTTAAAGATATTGGTCTGTAATTTTGAGGATCCGTCCTTCTACCCTTCTTATATACAGGCGTCACCAGCGCTTTTTTCCAGTCGCTCGGGACTTTACGTTGGGCAAGAGATTCGCGATAAATGCAAGCTAAGTAAGGAGCCAATGCAGTAGAGTACTCTCTGTAAAACCGAATTGGAATCCCATCAGGACCTGGCGATTTATTCATTTTCAACCCATTCTCCTGCTTCACAATCCCAGGGATGTCTATCACTATGTCCTCCATACGGGAATCTGTACGAGACTCAAAAGACGGTATGTTTTGAAACGTCCCCTTTGTACAATTATACATAAAACTGTGCTTAACCTGACACACAATATTTTTAGCGCAACGCAATCTGACTTTCAAAAATCCCTACAAAAGAATGGCCCTGACTAACATTAACCTATACCTTTCACAAATCACTTACCTCACCAAAAATCTTCGTTACTCGAACTACTGCAAAACAGCGAGCGCCACTACTGCCAGCTAAATAAAAGATTCAAACTACGGAAGGCACTAACTACTGATAGGCATAGTTAGGAAATGAAAGATCTTAGTAGAGAACAAACAATGTATTTACCTTAATAGTGTTGAAAAATCATAATATACATAACAGATCATGACATCCAGTCTTACAAATTTCCAAAGTCCGCCATCTCTCTCCCCACATCCACCACTGCTGGCGGCTCACCTCCAACTGCGCAACGCTATGCGCTGTTCACATCCAGCTGCCGCTGTCCAACACTACAATGGCAGACAACAATGCAAACTAGCCACAGACTGCACACAGCACAGCCAGTGATTTTCATACAGAGCGCTATGTAACGTTGCCAATAAGAAAACATAAAACAGCACAGCCAGTGATTTTCATACAGAGCGCTACGTAACGTTGCCAATAAGAAAACATAAACAGCCTACTTACATAGCCGCCACGCTCTTCACAAAAAATTTTACAAATTGTTTTGGGCAGTGGCCAATAATGATTTGATAAAAATTTTCCATAATTACAATAACAAAGAAATCAAATGCACACACTTATTGATACAATGTTGGTCAAAAGCTAAAATTTTCTCACAGTCCATAAAGACAGTCCAGATTGTTCATCACAGCAAAATTGCAGTGTTTTTCTCAACGTCTGAGCAGTAAAAGAAAATGCACACGGAAGTAGTGGATTTCCATGCAGTCTTGGAGAAGCAGTGTTGTCCTTCGAACAGAAAGACAATGCTGACTCTTGACATGCTGACAGGTAATGGGCCACGACAGAGCAAACACACAGCAGAGACATTCGACGTTTTGAATTACAATAACAAAGAAATCAAATGCACACACTTATTGATACAATGTTGGTCAAAAGCTAAAATTTTCTCACAGTCCATAAAGACAGTCCAGATTGTTCATCACAGCAAAATTGCAGTGTTTTTCTCAACGTCTGAACAGTAAAAGAAAATGCACACGGAAGTAGTGGATTTCCATGCAGTCTTGGAGAAGCAGTGTTGTCCTTCGAACAGAAAGACAATGCTGACTCTTGACATGCTGACAGGTAATGGGCCACGACAGAGCAAACACACAGCAGAGACATTCGACGTTTTGAAGAATATTGGTAGGTAGGTCATCACAGAGTAGACCCACTGTAGTCCTGGTAGAGAGTATGGTATTGGTGGGCCACCATAGGTGCAGACCGACTGTAGTCCTTGTAGAAATAATGGTATTGGTGGGCCATCAAAGATGCAGACCCACTGTAGTCCTTGTAGAGATGGCTAGCAGCCATCCGTTGCGACTGTGCAGGTGCACGATCACCATCGAAGATTCTTGGGGAGAATATAGCAAGTCCATAAACCTCCACTTGTGCACGCACAGAAAATTTTTTTTGAAATGTCCTTAGAACCAGCAGTGCTGTTATCCAGTCCCTTGCTGAATTATTAACACACGTGCAAACACTATCAGTCCCTACTTCTCACATATTGTCCATATACTATGACCAACAGAAATGTGTGCAGTGAAATGTAACTTACAAGTTAATAATATGATGAACTGGTGTCAATTACAATTTTATAACATGAGAATACAATAACAAAGGTACAAAATACATCATTAAAGAACATAACAATACAGATAACATTTGTAGTAAAACAGGCTTTACAAAAGAATAGAAATAGACATATACATCAGTGTTACAGGAATTATGACATAAGTACCTACATAAAAGGTCTGAATAACTTTCGAAACATCAACTTCACACGTGAGCATTAAAACAAAACAGAATAAATAATGTCTAAACATCTTTACAAAGTAAATAACATATTATTAGAAAAAGTCTACAACATAACTCTTATTAGCTAAACACATAAAGACTGGAAAAACAGAAATATACAAGAGTACACAAACACATAGAGGGATAACACAATGGAAAGGACAGGGTTCGTTTTCAGTGTAACATTTGGTACTGCAGTCCAACCCAAAACTTCATTCCATATCTTTCGTCTTATTTCAACATTTGTTTTCACCAAAACATCCTATCCAAGCATGCTTTCTGTATTTATATGTTCACATATTTCTTACCTCATTATTTGTTTTCCATTATCTTACATCATTTATTTCCAAGAAAATCCTACCTAAACTTGTTGTCTCTAAACCCTACTTTTTTGTTCATCTCCTCTTTCAAAATACTTTGTTGGGTAACCCATATTCTTATAGCTTCTCAATGCATTTCTCCCAATTCATCACAACTCGTTCTCTTATATAGCCTACCCCATTTTAAGCTAACTTAAATCTACTGAGCTCAGATATATATACTAAGGGACGAGGCAATGCAGCAGCACAAAACAATTAACACAAACAACAATGACAAAAAATTCAAATTGGCAAAGCAATTGCAATATTACAACTAATATAAGGCACTGTGCAGCAAACAAGAAAAATAAATGCGTAGTAAAACTGGCTTAACAGCGTAATACAAAGTCAAATTCAGTAACATTATGCCTGGCAAACAGCAGCAGCAAATGAAATAACTTATATCTAAACATGAGATTGCTGAAGCAAAAAAAAATATTACACTGAAGACAACAATGCAGACAAGGGAAATGTATATTCACATCTTAATATCTATGTCATTAAAGTGGTGCACCACAACTTATTCTACAAAATAAATTACCAAGTACTTGAAAAGAAAATTATGAATGCAGTTCCTGTGAAGGTACATGTCTTTTTGCGCTCCCTCATTTTTTTGAAAAAACTATTATTTACTCGATCTGTAGACAGAAAATGTTTATATTAGTACATCTATAAAATTTTATTTTAACCAATGCTGCAGTGCAGCTAGAAACTAGATATTAAACAAAATGAGCAAATATATACATAAAGCAAGCCATATGGCATTTCTCTCGACTAGCAAGACAATAGATGTAAAAATGTTCCTCGTCATTTCATTAGGCAATTTAGTAAATGTCATAAATTAAGAGCTCCACAGTGTAATCATATGTTTTCAAGTTCGACCGCGTCGTTTTTGCGATGCTTTCTACAAAGGAACGTCAATAGCGAGGACAATGGCCTCCCTTTTTTTTCTCCACCTGTGCCCCTGAAAGGCACACACTAATGGCTTTTTTCCAGGTGACTGTCGCCCAGCTGGGTGCCCACGACGCATTACGTGCAGGTGGTCACTTAACTTTCTTACTGAAGTATTTACGACACCAGTTTCCGCTACAGTGACAGTCTCATGTGAAAATTTCACAGGTCGAAAATTTACGTTACAAAAGTGTAGAAACAAAATCCTATGGATATAACAGTGTGCAAAAAATTTTCGCCTGCATTGTGATACATTCACGCATTTACACACATTTCATAACTCTTAAAGTACGATTCTTGGTTTCCAACATCCTTTTCCACAAATCAGAGTCCATAACCACTACTCATTATTCCTTACCTTATTATACATATACATATTCGTCGACACTTCTTCAATATTTCATCATAACAAGTACGTAGCATACTCAAATAACTCATATAGCATCAGCTTATTGATCATAAAAATACCGTAACAGCATAATACACATAGTCATCGTAAAAATAACATCATAACACCTCAGTCAACTCTCAAAATCGTCGTAGCTTCCTCCAATAATTTCAAAACCTAAAAAAAATTCTCTGCTCATGTCAAAAGTGTCATCTGCCTCAAACGTACTTTAAAAATCGTGATCCCATACCAAATATATCATTCAAAGCTCTCATAATATCACAATGGGTCCGAAAAAATATGAACAGTTCACAAAGTACAGACAAAATACAATTTCGTAAGTGTGAAGTTATCCAACTGTGTAATTACGTAAACATTTGTCACTGATGTAATAAAAAAATGTTTGTTTCTCTGTAAAATAATCAGATAACTGTGTAATTCTGTGTTGGAGAAATATGGTACCGATGTGTAAAGTTGTATAAGCAAATACTATATTAGCTAGGGCTCCTTGTGTTTGCCACACACATGGTACACAAAATAAGCGTGTACCCCCCTGAGGATTAATGTAATTATACCCTCAGGTGTTACAGATTACAGGAATGGAATGAAATGTATCATGGAAAACTTTCTTTGTAATTCAAAAATCTTGAAAAATAAATGGCTTAAGTACAAAATTAATCTCTCAAATGCATGTCCTGTAGCGCTAAATGTGCGTCTTGCTGTGAGATAATTCTGTGGAAGTGTCGTAGTTATCGTCCTCTGTAAGCAAAGTTCTGCTGAAGTCAATATACTTACCTCATCATAAACGAAAGTGAAATGCTTTGCGTATGGATACCGTAGTTATTACGTACCTTACCGTGATCAAGAAAGCACTATAATGTAACGTATTGTTGTGCTACGAAAAAGGCTGTCTCATTGTAGCTATACCACAAAAGTTACTACTAAAACATGTTTTACTTTCCAGAATAATACAGAAAAACTGTGCAGAAATAAAACAGAAACACTGCAAAAGCAACATTGTATATTGTCTCTCATTAGTAGCGTCGTGATAAAATCGTGTAGCTGTCACATAAACTAACCACTGTGTCATCTGGTATCTCACAGAAAGTACTTTAAATCCAGAATGTATTTTCAAGTAAACCAAAATGTTGCATTAAAATCTCATTAGCACTACCAGTATATGTTCTAAGTATGTAAGCCTTATAGTCATTACGTAATCGTGCAACTAACAAGCAAGAATGTACATTCACAGTAACACTGTGTCGTCTGTTCACTATAACAATGCACTCGTAACTACTGTCTAAATATGTATCCTAGGTTCTAGATTGGATAGTTAACTTCAAACATTGTTGCATGTTAACAGTTTCTAAGTGTGACAAAGAGTACTAGTAACGTGAAGTGAAAAGTTTTATGGCAAAGACAAAGTTAAAAAGCAGATTGTCTCTCAATAAACGGTTTTACATGTGAAATGTGGTGCAATCTTTTACCCTTTCAACTTGAACGCTATTATCATGCGGTATACGTCGGTAAGGAATACCGGAATTTTCCTCAAGGTTAGCGTCTATGTTATTTTCCTCAAGCCGAGCCGGCGCACGTGGCTGCCTGCGCTGTGAGTCATTCTTTGTTGGCGCGCGTCGTTATTGGGATTTGGAGGTCTAACTGCTACAAATTCACCTTGTCGAGAGGGCCCTGCCCTGTTTGAAACCCGCCAGTTCTGATGAAATTCGTTATGATTATATCGTCTGTCGTCATGTCGGTAGTTCCTGTAGTTTCTTTCTTGTCCGTTAAGAGGTGGAGAATTTCTCCCTGAATTATCACTGCACGGTGGACTGTTGCGTCTGAAGTTATTCTGTCTCCCGTGATAATAATAGTTCTGGTTGCCATATTGTCTGTTTCTATGACTCTCTCTGTCATATTCATTACTATGGAAATGCGATCTTTCTCTGTAATTATTACTACTCTGCCAACGGTTGTCATACGAGTGGTGTCTGTTTTGGTCACGATTTGCGTTGTGAGAATAGCCTTGTCGTGTCCAGTTATTATTTCTTTCAACGCGAAATTGTGATGGATGTGACCTGTAATTGTTGTGTTCCTGTTTTCGCGTTCCGCGATTTCCGCGATTGTCAGTGTCAATTTCCAGTTCTTGTAACAGTCCCTGAAAAGCTTCAATGTCGTCTTTGCAACGTCCTGCTAAAATAATATGTCGTAAATGTTCAGGCAATTTGATTAAGCAAATGCGGATGAGTTCTGAAGGGCTGTATGGGTTTGAAAGATATTGATTCTTATGCAACATGTCTTCAAAATATGTGACAAGACTGGAAAATTCAGATTGTTCGAACTGTTTCATCATTATGATGCTATGTTTTACTCGGTCTTGTGTAGTTTGAGACCAATATGCTGAGAGGAAGGCACGGTAAAATTCTCCTTCACTCTGACAATCGTGAATGACCGATCGCATTCTTACAGCTGGTTCATTCTCTAAATAGCCACACATAAATTCTAATCTGTGCTCTAATGACCAGTTGGGAGGAAAACAATGAGAGAATTGATGGAGCCACGCTTGTGGATGAATGTCGTTGCCGGAATTCTTAAATGTTTTGAATTTACGTGCAGTAATGAACAGCTTATAGTCAAAATCATGATGTCGGTGAGTCGCATATCTGTCATTGTTACGTCGTTTCGGCAGTTCCATTTCAAAATTCGGTGCACCTTGCCAATTTCTTTCATAATTTCCGAAATGCGCTGTATTATTATTTTGTGGCTGTTCCGTATTTCTATGTCCCTCTTCCCGTATTGGGGTGCGAGTGTCCTCTGAAATACGTAATTCTTGTATTACCTGTGTCAGCTGATCTTGTACTTCCTGGATTTCTCTTTGGTATTGCGTATTAATTTGATTCTTATTTTGTTGAATTTCCTAATTTGTTCGCACTCTTCTGTGTCATTAAAGACTACCGGTTTTGTGTCATTCAGATTATCATCTACCTTCGTAGATGAATTATTTAGCTGATCCGAAAGTTCAACTACTTTCTCTGATAATGAACTAATTTCCTCCATGTGTCTTTCTGAACTAATTTTCAGAGTATCTACTGTGTTCTTTAAGTTTTCCTGAGTTTTTGCAAGTTGCGTAACAGAATCGGTAGATGCAACTGAGTCAATTTTAGCTTGCAAGGTCTCATGATTTTCATGAACAATAGTTTGCAGTTCTTTTATGGCTGCTTCGTGATTCTGTAATGCATTTTCATGCCGCGAAAAAATAGGTTGAAAATGCTCACAAATTTGTGTTTTTACGTCATTACAGACTTTTTGACATTTCGATTTAATATTATGTAACTCAGTAGTTAAATCTTCACGTGTTTGTTCAAGCTTATGTTCCACTGAGTCTAACTTTTGAAGCTTTTGTTCCATTGCGTCTAACTGTTGCTGTGTTTGCCTCTGATGTTGTTCCATTGTGTCTAACTTTTGAAGATTTTCTTCCATTGTGTCTAACTTTTGAAAATTTTGTTCCATTGTGTCTAACTGTTGCTGTGTTTGTCTCTGATTTTGTTTCATTTGCTGCATTAATTGCAGTAATAATGTATTAGTGTCTGGAATCTGTCCCTCTATGCATTTCGGCAGTGCAATTGCACCGGCAGCATTCACATTTTGACAAGCAGAAAATGTGTTTTGAATCATTTGAGAAAACGGTGAGGCCCCAAAACCTGAATCTACAGTATTTGCAAGACTGTGTCCTGTCATTTCGGATTCCTGAGGCGAGCTGTTGCCGACCGATCGATCGATAATGCTTCCCTGTTCACTAATTGTTTCACTGTCTAGGCCATTATTTGCCGCCCGCTCCATTTCCCTATGCACAATTACCAAATTACTACTTTGAATGTCTGTTAATTCATTACACAGTGGTGCTGGTAAGCTACGCTCGTCGTCACTATTATTTCTCAGTTTACTTTTACATTAACATAGCACTGAAAATAATATCTAGTTAATTGCAAGCGCAGCTGCGAAATACTTGGTGCAAATCTACATGCATGCCACAACAACAATGAAAGACTGCAACTACAAAGGAGATTCTCTCTACAATTACGCACTAACAATAAACAAAAGCTACACTAATTACACAAACTACAAGAAAAAATCGGAAGATTCCAGTGAGGTATCCTGGCAGGGTCGCCATATGAAAAGTCCCCTTTGTACAATTATACATAAGACTGTGCTTAACCTGACACACAATATTTTTAGTGCAACGCAATCTGACTTTCAAAAATCCCTACAAAAGAATGGCCCTGGCTAACATTAACCTATACCTTTCACAAATCACTTACCTCACCAAAAATCTTCGTTACTCGAACTACTGCAAAACAGCGAGCGCCACTACTGCCAGCTAAATAAAAGATTCAAACTACGGAAGGCACTAACTACTGATAGGCATAGTTAGGAAATGAAAGATTTTAGTAGAGAACAAACAATGTATTTACCTTAATAGTGTTGAAAAATCATAATATACATAACAGATCATGACATCCAGTCTTACAAATTTCGAAAGTCCGCCATCTCTCTCCCCACATCCACCACTGCTGGCGGCTCACCTCCAACTGAGCAACGCTACGCGCTGTTCACATCCAGCTGCCGCTGTCCAACACTACAATGGCAGACAACAATGCAAACTAGCCACAGACTGCACACAGCACAGACAGTGATTTTCATACAGAGCACTACGTAACGTTGCCAATAAGAAAATATAAAACAGCACAGCCAGTGATTTTCATACACAGCGCTACGTAACGTTGCCAATAAGAAAACATAAACAGCCTACTTACTATGAAACGTCCCCTTTGTACAATTATACATAAGACTGTGCTTAAACTGACACACAATATTTTTAGCGCAACGCAATCTGACTTTCAAAAATCCCTACAAAAGCCCGCATCTCGTGGTCGTGCGGTAGCGTTCTCGCTTCCCACGCCCGGGTTCCCGGATTCGATTCCCGGCGGGGTCAGGGATTTTCTCTGCCTCGTGATGGCTGGGTGTAGTGTGCTGTCCTTAGGTTAGTTGGGTTTAAGTAGTTCTAGGTTCTAGGGGACAGATGACCATAGATGTTAAGTCCCATAGTGCTCAGAGCCATTTGAACCATTTGAACCCTACAGAAGAATGGCCCTGATTATAACATTAACCTATACCTTTCACAAATCACTTACCTCACCAAAAATCTTCGTTACGCGAACTACTGCAAAACAGCGAGCGCCACTACTGCCAGCTAAATAAAATATTCAAACTACGGAAGGCACTAACTACTGATAGGCATAGTTAGGAAATGAAAGATTTTAGTAGAGAACAAACAATGTATTTACCTTAATAGTGTTGAAAAATCATAATATACATAACAGATCATGACATCCAGTCTTACAAATTTCCAAAGTCCGCCATCTCTCTCCCCACATCCACCACTGCTGGCGGCTCACCTCCAACTGCGCAACGCTATGCGCTGTTCACATCCAGCTGCCGCTGTCCAACACTACAATGGCAGACAACAATGCAAACTAGCCACAGACTGCACACAGCAAAGCCAGTGATTTTCATACAGAGCGCTATGTAACGTTGCCAATAAGAAAACATAATACTGCACAGCCAGTGATTTTCATACAGAGCGCTACGTAACGTTGCCAATAAGAAAACATAAACAGCCTACTTACATAGCCGCCACGCTCTTCACAAAAAATTTTACAAATTGTTTTGGGCAGTGGCCAATAATGATTTGATAAAAATTTTCCATAATTACAATAACAAAGAAATCAAATGCACACACTTATTGATACAATGTTGGTCAAAAGCTAAAATTTTCTCACAGTCCATAAAGACAGTCCAGATTGTTCATCACAGCAAAATTGCAGTGTTTTTCTCAACGTCTGAGCAGTAAAAGAAAATGCACACGGAAGTAGTGGATTTCCATGCAGTCTTGGAGAAGTAGTGTTGTCCTTCGAACAGAAAGACAATGCTGACTCTTGACATGCTGACAGGTAATGGGCCACAACAGAGCAAACCTACAGCAGAGACATTCGACGTTTTGAAGAATATTGGTAGGTAGGTCATCACAGAGTAGACCCACTGTAGTCCTGGTAGAGAGTATGGTATTGGTGGGCCACCATAGGTGCAGACCGACTGTAGTCCTTGTAGAAATAATGGTATTGGTGGGCCATCAAAGATGCAGACCCACTGTAGTCCTTGTAGAGATGGCTAGCAGCCATCCATTGCGACTGTGCAGGTGCACGATCACCATCGAAGATTCTTGCGGAGAATATAGCAAGTCCATAAACCTCCACTTGTGCACGAACAGAAAAATTTTTTTGAAATGTCCTTAGAACCAGCAATGCTGTTATCCAGTCCCTTGCTGAATTATTAACACACGTGCAAACACTATCAGTCCCTACTTCTCACATATTGTCCATATACTATGACCAACAGAAATGTGTGCAGTGAAATGTAACTTACAAGTTAATAATATGATGAACTGGTGTCAATTACAATTTTATAACATGAGAATACAATAACAAAGGTACAAAATACATCATTAAAGAACATAACAATACAGATAACATTTGTAGTAAAACAGGCTTTACAAAAGAATAGAAATAGACATATACATCAGTGTTACAGGAATTATGACATAAGTACCTACATAAAAGGTCTGAATAACTTTCGAAACATCAACTTCACACGTGAGCATTAAAACAAAACAGAATAAATAATGTCTAAACATCTTTACAAAGTAAATAACATATTATTAGAAAAAGTCTACAACATAACTCTTATTAGCTAAACACATAAAGACTGGAAAAACAGAAATATACAAGAGTACACAAACACATAGAGGGATAACACAATGGAAAGGACAGGGTTCGTTTTCAGTGTAACATTTGGTACTGCAGTCCAACCCAAAACTTCATTCCATATCTTTCGTCTTATTTCAACATTTGTTTTCACCAATTTCAAGAAAATCCTACCTAAACTTGCTGTCTCTAAACCCTACTTTTTTGTTCATCTCCTCTTTCAAAATACTTTGTTGGGTAACCCATATTCTTATAGCTTCTCAATGCATTTCTCCCAATTCATCACAACTCGTTCTCTTATATAGCCTACCCCATTTTAAGCTGACTTAAATCTACTGCGCTCAGATGCTAAACTAAGGGACGAGGCAATGCAGCAGCACAAAAAATTAATACAAATAGCAATGACAAAAAAAATACAAATGGGCAAAGCAATTGCAATATTACAACTAACATAAGGCACTGTGCAGCAAACAAGAAAAATAAATGCGTAGTAAAACTGGCTTAACAGAGTAATACAAAGTCAAATTCAGTAACACTATGCCTGGCGAACAGCAGCAGCAAATGCTATAACTTATACCTAAACATGAGAAAGCTCAAGCAGAAAAAATAGTACACTAAAGACAACAATGCAGATAAGGGAAATGTCTATTCACATCTTAATGTCTATGTAATTAAAGTGGTGCACCACAACTTATTCTACAAAATAAATTACCAAGTACTTGAAAAGAAAATTATGAATGCAGTTCCTGTGAAGGTAAATGTCTTTTTGTGCTCCCTCATTTTTTTGAAAAAAATTATTATTTACTCGATCTGTAGACAGAAAATATTTATATTAGTACATGTATAAAATTTTATTTTAACCAATGCTGCAGTGCAGCTAGAAACTAGATATTAAACGAAATGAGCAAATTTATACATAAAGCAAGCCATATGGCATTTCTCTCAACTAGCAAGACAATAGATTGTACGATAATCCTGCGTGAAAGATTTCTCAAATGCTAAATTTAAAATTTCAGCTTTCGTTTTGCTGTCTTCCGTTGCCAGGCCAGACTGATCAGTGAGTGACTGGATGGAAGCCTTCGACCCGCTTACCGATTTTACGTAAGACCAGAACTTCCTTGGGTTTTCAGCAAGATTTTTTGCTAAGTAATGACGGTGGTAGTGGTTGTATGCTTCGCGCATCGCTCTTTTTACGGCAGCCCGAATCTCTAGTAACTTTTGCCTGTCCTCATTCTCCCGATCTTTCTTGTATCGCGAGTGCAACTGTCTTTGCTTCCTGAGCATTCTCCGAATTGCGCTGTTAAACCACGGTGGGTCTCTTCCGTCCGTAACCCACTTTTTCGGCACATACTTCTCCAATGCGTGATTTACAATGTGTTTAAAATTTGCCCATAATTCTTCCACGTCCATCGTACCGGAAGTAAATGAAGTCGATTCATTTACTAAGTGGGATGCTAACAACTGCTTATCTGCTCTTTCTAGTAAGAATTCTCTCCTAGCCTTCTTGACCGACTTTTTAACTTTCGTAACCATAGTCGTACTGACAACATCATGATCACTAATCCCTGTCTCAACACTGACACCGTCGATGAGGTCTGGTCTGTTCGTGGCTACCAGATATAAAATATTTCCATTACGCGTTGGCTGTCGATTTAGCTGCTCAAGACAGTTTTCGGATAATGTGTTCAAAAGTAATTGACACGACGGCTTGTCTGTACCACCTGTAATGAATCCATAGACATCCCAGTCTATACTAGGTAGGTTGAAGTCGCCTCCGACCAATATAGCATGATCCGGGTACTTCCGAGATACAGAGTGTAGACTTCCTTTGAATGATTCTAGAACTGTCACGGTGGAACCTGGTGGCCGGTAATAACACCCACCAATTAACTCTATTTCTCCTAGCCCTGTTAAACGTGTCCAGATAACTTCACAATCACACTCTACTTCGACCTCAGTAGACACAATATTTTTGTCAACTGCAATGAAGACACCACCTCCTACGGTGGTCATTTTCGTTTAAACGTCATTTTCGTTTAAACGTTAACGCTCAAACTGATTGTGTATGTGACAGTTGCCTGCTGTGCAGTTTGGCATTTGAACGAAGAAAATGAGGTTATGACGGACTATCCTTTTTAGGATTTAGGAACAAGAAATAATAATACAGTTTCTTAGTGATCAAAGCAGAATGCATAGTGGAAGTTATTGTCAAAGGCTGAGTGGTAAATTCTCCACAGTCCTGCGAACTGAAAGAACAGGAAAAGTGTAATCGAAACATTTCAGAACATATAAGCCTACATTTATTTACTAATGAAAATATATACTTGACAACATATGAAAAAATTCTAGAACACAGTAAATAGCGAATTTTTCTTTATTCTTTGTAACTTATTTCTTGCTAAGAGCCAAATAACATACAAATTATTTTTCTCGTCAAATAATGATTCCCATAAGAGCTCGAGCCTGGTTTGCATCTGCACTGAAGAAATCATTGGCCGTCTCGCCTTAATTGTATGTATATATGTGGTGTCTGTTCTTTCAGACATGCCAAAAGGACGATACCACATATATACATAAATACGTTGTTTCTTTTCTGATAATTCGTCCGTCTTGCAGGAGAACAAAAGTAGGAAAAATACCAAGGCCCTGCATAACTTTTTAGTGTGTAACGGAAACAAAATAACACGATAAAGGTTAAGGAGAGACTGAAGCATAAAATCGATTTGTATGATTCTGGACTGAGCTTTGCCAGAAGAGGTCAGCTTCCGATGTTCAGCAGATGCTGCCACAGTCCCCTGTTTCTGCGCATGTGCAGTGTGTAGCATACTCGGAAATTTAGAACTCCACACTCGTCACAATCTACAGATCATTGACGTCGCGATGTGGTTGGTTCTTAATTTACACGCAGGCACAAAATGTGCATGTTTTCTTGCAATCGATTTTGACCAGAAAGTCGGTCGTGTAAAACGAGCCTTAGACTAGGGCAGCCGGTGGCGCCGACACAAGCTGGCCACTTATTGGCTGTCATACCCCACAACCATGTCGGCAGTATAAGGAGGAGCATATGTAGGCTACACCAATCAAAAAAAGTTTTGCATCACCTCGGTTGCGAGAGTTCCGGAACCTGTACAGAAAATTGCAACTGAGATCAACATAAACATCATTTCCGCCCTTTTTATTGCATGTTATACCACCATACACCTTCAGATGTGATGGTCCAGACTGCTGTACACACCGGTACCTCTAATACCTAGTAGCACGTC
This sequence comes from Schistocerca nitens, assembly GCF_023898315.1. Classification (NCBI taxonomy): domain Eukaryota; kingdom Metazoa; phylum Arthropoda; class Insecta; order Orthoptera; family Acrididae; genus Schistocerca; species Schistocerca nitens. The sequence goes on from NC_064615.1 coordinate 673,848,716, forward strand.
CTCTTGCATTGATGCATGCCTGTATACGTCGTGGCATACTATCCACAAGTTCATCAAAGCACTGTTAGTCCAGATTGTCCCACTCCTCAATGACGATTCGGCGTAGATCGCTCAGAGTGGTTGGTGGGTCACGTCGTCCATAAACAGTCCTTTTCAGTCTGTCCCAGGCATGTTCCATGTCTTGAGAACATGCTAGCCACTCTAGTCGAGCGATGTCGTTATCCTGAAGGAAGTCATTCACAAGATGTGTACGATCGTGGCGCGAATTGTCGTCCATGAAGACGAATGCCTCGCCAGTATGCAGTCGATATGATTGCACTATCGGTCATAGGATGGCATTCACGTATCGCACAGCCGTTACGGCGCCTTCCGTGGCTACCAGCTTCTTACGTCGGCCCCACATACTGCCAACCCCAAATCAGCAGGGAACCTCTACCTTGCTGCACTCGTTGGACAGCGTGTCTAAGGCGTTCAGGCTGACCGGTTGCCTCTAAACACGTCTCCGACGATTGATTGTCTGGTTGAAGGCATATGGGAGAGCCACTGGTGGCAGAGAGTTGTGGTGGCGTTTTGTATCATACAGAGCCTGTTACAATGGGCTGCAGGTGGCACTGCCAGTTCTGTCACCATGTGTTCAGTCTACTGTGCACTTGTGACAAGGGAACATATCGGAAAACAATTATACATAAATGTTCCGCGTTGTACATTTACTGGAAAGGAAAAAGCAAAGGGAGAAAGAGGTGCATGTACACCTCATACTATCGTTAGGGGAATCTAGAGAGTTGTACTGCACTCCTTTTGATTTTTTAGGCATTGTTATTACGAAAAACGAAGGATATTCTCCCAAGCACGAGGGAGAAGAATAAGGTTATGGTTTAAAAAGGTAAGTAGAGTAAAGTTAAAGAATAAAAATACAAGCATTCCCCCAAGCCTGAACAACGAGTGACTGCTGCGCCATCTGGCGGTCAGTGTAATAAATGCCTAATACTTCAGTAATCTAACTGCTCATCATCATCATCATCATCATCATCATCATCATTTAAGACTGATTATGCCTTTCAGCGTTCAGTCTGGAGCATAGCCCCCTTATAAAATTCCTCCATGCTCCCCTATTCAGTGCTAACATTGATGCCTCTTCTGATGTTAAGCCTATTACTTCAAAATCATTCTTAACCGAATCCAGGTACCTTCTCCTTGGTCTGCCCCGACTCCTCCAACCCTCTACTGCTGAACCCAAGAGTCTCTTGGGTAACCTTGCTTCTCCCATGCGTGTAACATGCCCCCACCATCTAAGCCTGTTCGCCCTGACTGCTACATCTATAGAGTTCATTCCGGTTTTTCTTTTATTTCCTCATTGTGGACACCCTCCTGCCATTGTTCCCATCTACTAGTACCTGCAATCATCCTAGCTACTTTCATATCCGTAACCTCAACCTTATTGATAAGGTAACCTGAATCCACCAGCTTTCGCTCCCATACAACAAAGTTGGTCGAAAGATTGAACGGTGCACAGATAACTTAGTCTTGGTACTGACTTCCTTCTTGCAGAAGAGAGTAGATCGTAGCTGAGCACTCACTGCATTAGCTTTGCTACACCTCGCTTCCAGTTCTTTCACTATGTTGCCATCCTGTGAGAATGTGCATCCTAAGTACTTGAAACCGTCTACCTGTTCTACCTTTGTTCCTCCTATTTGGCACTCAATCCGTTTATATCTCTTTCCCACTGCCGTTACTTTCGTTTTGGAGATGTTAATCTTCATACCATAGTCCTTACATTTCTGATATAGCTCTGAAATATTACTTTGCAAACTTTCAATCGAATCTGCCATCACAACTAAGTCATCCGCATATGCGAGACTGCTTATTTTGTGTTCACATATCTTAATCTCACCCAGACAGTTTATTGTTTTCAACATATGATCCATAAATAATATGAACAACAGTGGAGACAGGTTGCAGCCTTGTCTTACCCACGAAACTACTCTGAACGATGAACTCAATTTACCGTCAACTCTAACCGCTGCCTGACTGTCTATGTAAAGACCTTTAATTGTTTGCAAAAGTTTGCCTCCTATTCCATAATCTCGTAGAACAGACAATAACTTCCTCCTAGGAACCCGGTCATATGCCTTTTCTAGATCTATAAAGCATAGATACAATTCCCTTTTCCACTCGTAACACTTCTCCATTATTTGCCGTAAGCTAAAGATCTGGTCCTGACAACCTCTAAGAGGCCTAAACCCACACTGATTTTCATCCAATTTGTCCTCAACTAATACTCGCACTTTCCTTTCAACAATACCTGAGAAGATTTTACCCACAACGCTGATTAAAGAGATACCTCTGTAGTTGTTACAATCTTTTCTGTTTCCATGTTTAAAGATTGGTGTGAATACTGCTTTCGTCCAGTCTGATGGAACCTGTTCCGACTCCCACGCCATTTCAATTATCCTGTGTAGCCATTTAAAACCTGACATTCCACTGTATTTGATGAGTTCCGACTTAATTTCATTCACCCCAGCCGCTTTATTGCACTGCAACATATTGACCATTTTCTCCACTTCCTCAAATGTGATCCTATTTCCATCATCATTCCTGTCCCATTGTACATCGAAATCTGTAACATTACTGATCGTGTGATTCTTGAGTTTCTCCCGGCGTATTTGATAATCAAAATATCCACGGGTGTACTGCCGGTCTACAGTGTCCAACGGGCACAATATTTCGGCGATCATACATGTCGCCATCATCAGGTGAACCTGGGTTGCAGCTGATTCCGCCCCTAAGAAGGCAACGGGACGTCAAACAGCTAAGTTCTCACGTCTCCTTGACAAACCATCTCTGCATGTTCCGGGCAAGACTGTCATCAATTTGAGTGGCATGGTGTTGAGTGATGATGCGGTCTCGGTTTTGCAGAAAGGTCTCAACTTCGCTCCCACCCCCAAGTTCACTCCGGTCGCAGAAATTGTTAGTGCTGTTGAACAGGTTGCAGCTCGACTTCCGCCTGAATCAGCTGAGGAAATACGTCGTGAAACTTGTCGTGCGTTGACGAAATCCAAGCCGATGAAGCCAAATATCACTAGTAAAGAGAGGGCGGCCATTCGTGATCTGAGGGAGCGCTCTGAAATTGTTGTCTTACCGGCTGACAGAGGCAATGCTACAGTTGTTGTCTCCCATAAGGACTACACTGATAAGATGCAGAGCCTGCTAAATGACGATTCCTACCGGAAGATCAGCGTTGACCCTACAAAGAAGGTGGACAACAAGACGAGGTCGCTTCTCAAGGACGCAGATTTACCGGAGGGTGACGCTAAGAAATTGTTACCCCAAGGTCCGGTACCGCCTAGACTATATGGACTCCCGAAGGTTCACAAAGAGGGGGTACCATTACGCCCCATTGTCAGCAACATCAGGGCACCTACATATTTGTTGGCCAAATACCTGACGGGAATATTAAGTCCTTATGTGGGTAAATGCCCTCATCACATCCATAATTCCGTGGATTTTGTTAAACGCCTTGATAGCTTCACGTTGGGTGAGTCGGATATCATGGTGAGTTTTGACGTCGTTTCCTTGTTCACGAGGGTACCCCTGCGAGAGTCACTAGAACTAATTAGTCAGAAGTTTGACGAGAAGACCACTGAACGTTTTAGGCATGTCTTGACTTCCACGTATTTTCTTTTTAATGGAGAATACTACGAACAAACGGAGGGAGTCGCCATGGGTAGCCCACTCTCACCGGTGGTAGCGAATTTGTACATGGAGAACTTCGAGGAGGAAGCCCTGTCGTCATCCGAATGGAAACCTACTTGCTTTTTCCATTACGTAAACGACACGTTCGTCATCTGGCCACATGGTATGGATAAACTCCTTGACTTCCTTACACATCTAAACTCCATACACCCCAACATCAAATTCACTATGGAGACTGAAACGGAAGGTAAACTAGCTTTCCTTGACGTCTTGGTCAAGAGAAGGACTGACGACACCCTAGGTCATGGGGTGTATCGGAAGACAACGCACACTGATCTGTATTTGCACGCAGACAGCTGCCACCACCCTTCACAGAGGAATGGGGTACTTAAAACTCTAGTACATGGGCGCGCACTATCTCTGACGCAGAGAGTCTACCCCAGGAATTGGAACATCTGAGAACTGTATTTCGAAAAAATGGGTACTCAGAGTGGCAGATTCAACGTGCTCTCCGCCCAACCACTACAGCACAACCTGTGGAAATGGATGAAATCACGAGGGAGGAGGTAGGCACTGCGTTTATCCCATATACAGGCGCACTCTCGGGGAAAATCGCCCGCATTTTGAAGAAACACCGGGTCGGAACTGTGTTTTGTCCTCCGAATAAAACTCGTGCACTGGTGGGGAGCGCCAAAGATGACCTCGGTTTGAGGAAGGCCGGCGTGTACCAGATTCCGTGTCAATGTGGCAAGTCGTATATTGGTCAGACGATGCGTACCGTCGAGGATCGATGCCGTGAACACCAGAGGCACACTCGACTGATGTATCCGAGCAAGGCGGCGGTCGCTGAACATTGTTTGTCGGAAAATCACGCTATGGAGTATGAACGCACGAGGATTCTGGTACAGACGTCGAGATACTGGGACAGCGTTGTTAGAGAGGCCATCGAAATTCGCACCAATGACGACCTCATAAACCGTGACTGTGGCTACAATCTTAGCAAGGCTTGGGAACCGGCGATTGGGTTAATCAAGAGTAAATCGAGCAAATGTATAGTTGTGACGACCACGGCGGACAGAGCCATCACACCGACGTCATCTCAGACGCCGTCGCAATCTGTTCCACCGCGCGACCGTGGCGCGGGGCGCGGACGGCGGAGTGAGCGCGCCGCGGGAGGAGGGTATTTAAATCGGCCGCCGCCGCCGCGACCGAACCCAGTTTCCCCTGAGCAGCCATAGTGTACGGATCTCCGTGCCGGCACGTTCATAGGAGCTCAGTCCGTCAGTTCACCTGATGATGGCGACATGTATGATCGCCGAAATATTGTGCCCGTTGGACACTGTAGACCGGCAGTACACTCGTGGATATTTTGATTATTACTGATCGTATTTTCACCTACATTGAGCAACTCTTCAAAGTATTCCCTCCATCTGCCCAAGGCATCAACAGGATTCACCAGCAGCTTTCCTGACCTGTCCATGATACTTGTCATTTCCTTCTTACCTCCCTTTCGAAGACTGCTAATTACACTCCAGAATGGTTTTCCAGCAGCTTGACCCAAAGTCTCCAACCTGTTTCCAAAGTCTTCCCAAGATTTCTTCTTGGAAGCTGCAATTATCTATTTGGCTTTGTTTCTTTCTTCAACATAACTTTCTCTGTCTACTTGAGTTCTAGTATGTAGCCATTTTTGATACGCCATCTTTTTCCTTTTACAGGCTGCCTTGACTGTGTCATTCCACCAAGCTGTTTGCTTCATCCTACCTTTACACACTACTGTGCCAAGACATTCTTTAGCCACTTCTAGTACTGTGTCCCTGTACCTTGTCCATTCCTTTTCCAATGCCTGTAATTGACTACCATCAACTAACTGGTACCTTTCTGAGATCACTGTTATGTACTTGTGCCTGATTTCCTTATCCTGAAGTTTCTCCACTCTTATCCTCCTACATATGGACCTGACTTGCTGCACTTTCGGCCTCACAATACCGATTTCACTGCAGATTAAATAGTGATCAGTGTCGTCAAAGAATCCCCTGAATACACGTGTATCCCTCACAGCCTTCCTGAATTCCTGATCTGTTATTATATAATCAATGACAGATCTGGTTACCCTGCCTTCCCAAGTATACCGGTGAATGGCACAGAAATCCAAGAATTGTTTCCCGTTCCTGTTAGCCTCCATATCCTCTCCAAATTTACCCATAACCTTTTCATACCCTTCTGTTCGATTTCCAATCCTGGCATTAAAATCACCCATGAGCAGAACACTGTCCTTGTCCTTTACTCCTACAACTACATCACTGAGTACGTCATAAAAACTAACTGCTTGATTAATAGAAACTGCACCAGTCAATTACTTTTTCATGCTTGGCACAACGCACTCCCAAAATTTACTCTCATTTTCAAGTGAATTTATTTACATGAATATTTTTGTGATATTTACAGGTGTGATTTTTTGCCTCTCTTGCGTCTTTTTGAGGTTATATTGCAATCCTTGAGTGTTTTTAAATGCTAATGCAAGAACTTATGCTTTTGTTTGTCTACTTACAGGTATTGTGCCTCCTCACACACTCGTAAATCATCACTTACACACTCTGTTTTAGCTATCAAAAGATGCTACAAAGATATTACGATACTATGGTTTCATAAAGAGTTTGTACACATTTAGAGGTGTTACTGTGTCTTTGGATTACATTATAAATGTAAGGTTGTGAATTATAAATTTTATTTTTTACGACTATCAACAACTGAATAATCAGTCTTATAATTAGGAAATGTAGATATTTACGAAAATTGCTGTGGTTACGTAAGAGAAACATTCGAATAAATTAACTGTTTCATTATCTAATTAAAAAAAAATGGTTCAAGTGGCTCTGAGCACTATGTGACTTAACATCTGAGGTCATCAGTCCCCTAGACTTAGAACTACTTAAACCTAACTAACCTAAGGACATCACAGACATCCATGCCCGAAGCAGGATTCGAACCTGCGACCGTAGCAGCAGCGCGGTTCCGGATTGAAGCGCCTAGAAAAGCTCGGCTCTAGTTTTTCATTGGTAACTTTTTCTCCTCGGTTTTAGTAGTGTACAGAAATTTCAAGTTCCTGCATTAAATCCATTGTATGTGAGTTTTAGAAGTGGTGAAGTATGTTAAGAGCTTCCATTATGTTTTCGAATGGGTGTCCGTTTTTATATGTCTGTTGCTATTGCTGATATTGTAAACTGGTTACTTGTGTAACAATGTATGTGTTCGGAGTATCTAATTTGAAAATTTCTAACAGTTCGTCCTGTGTGATAACTTGAGTAACTTTCAAATGTTATTTTGCATCTTCATGAGTCTGAGGAATTATCTTTTTTATTATTTAAATTTCCTCTGTAGTTTGTTGTTTATGGAGAAAACTACTTTCAATTTATGTATGCAGAGACAAATAACAAAAAGGAAAGAAATTCCTCGTGCTTTAAAAGTAACCAATAATATAATCAAGTGTATGGCATACCTTACACACATAACATTTCTCAAGAAAACAACAAACCTGCTTAGGTGACGTAAAGTAAAGGTAGCTTTCTCCGTAACAGTCGTGTGAACTCGACCATTGAGAGGAGGAATATCGCGGAAGGTAAGCAGGTGTCTCGTTAGGGCACGACCCTGCCACTGTCTACATGGGGTGTTCAGTAAGTAATACATTTTTCTCTGTGAGAGTAGGTTTGTTTTGTTCAGGATTCCGATAAATCATATTACTACCCACTTTTTTGGTTAGAAAACCCTTTTTTCAGCATAATCTCCGTTCAATGCGACAGCATTACGGCACATTACTGACAGGGCCAGCATGCTCCCACGGTACTACTCTAATAGTCGACCTCTGAGCCAATGCTTTGTTGCATCAATAACTTTCACATCATCCACGTGCTGCCTCCCGCGGGGTGCATCCTTCAGTAGACCAAACAGGTAGAAGTAGGAAGGTACGAGATCTGGGCTGCGGGGAGAATGAGGAACAACAGTTCAGCGCAGTGTTGTGAGCTCCTCTGGTGTGCGCAGACTTGTCTCAGGCCTTGCGCTGTCATGGAGGTGTTTGAGTGTGACTCGTGAATCACCTCGAATGAGAGTGTCCAGACATTCGGACATCACAGGAGTCACTGACCGCCACGCGGGAGACTGGACAGATTTGCGCGACCTTGTTGCGATGATGACAGACGCCT